>NW_028270151.1:104968095-105323934 GCF_037043375.1 Chiloscyllium plagiosum | reverse complement strand
GATAGGGAGAGAGAGTGGTGGGAAGAGAGAGTCGTTGGTGCAGAGAGAGGGGTGGGAGACAGAGGGGTAGGGGAGCGAGAAGGGGTGGGGAGAGAGGGGGTGGGGGAGAGAGTGGTTGGGGCAAGAGGGCTGGGGGAGCGAGAGGGATGGGAAGAGAGGGGGAGCGGTGGGGTGGGAGCGAGAGACGGTTGGAGGGAGAGAGAGGGTGGGGGAGTTAGATGATTGGGGTGGAGAGAGAGTGAAGTGAGAGGGGGTAGAGAGAGGGGAAGAACGAGAGGGAGTGAGAGATGGAGAGAGAACGATGGAGAGAGAGAGGCTGAGGATGGGAACGGGAGAGTGGGTGAGTGTGGTGGTGGGAGAGGGGGTGAGTGTGGTGGTGAGAGAGAGGGGAAAACAGAGAAATGAGAGAGGGGAGAGCGAAGGGGAAGAGAGATTAGAGTACAGAGAGTGGGGAAGAGAAAGGGGAGAGAGTTTGGGGAAGGGGGGCCAAGCGAGGGGGTGCAGAGCGAGAAGCGAAGAGTGGGAGGGGGAGAGCGAGAGAATGAGAGAGCGAGTGGGAGTCGAGAGAGTGGGTCGTAGAAATCTGAGAGTGGAGGAGAGCAGGGAGGTGAGAAATGTGGGGGAATGGAGAAGGGTGAGAGTGGTGAGATCGAGTACGAGAGAGACAGGGAATTGTGGAACATAGAACATTGAACATAGAACAAAAAACATAGAAAAATAAAGCGCATTACAGGCCCTTTGGCCCTCGATGTTGCGCCGATCCAAGCCCACCTAACCTACACTAGCCCACTATCCTCCATATGCCTAACCATTGCCCGTATAAATGTCCATAAGAGGGAGAGTCCACCACTGCTACTGGCAGGGTATTCCATGAACTCACGACTCGCTGAGTAAAGAATCTACCCCTAACATCTGTCCTATACCTACCAGCCCTTAATTTAAAGCGATGCAACCTCGTAATAGCTGACTCCATACGTGGAAAAAGGTTCTCATGGTCAACCCGATCTAAACCCCAAATCATCTTGTACACCTCTATCAAGTCACCCCTAAATCTTCTTTTCTCCAATGAAAACAGCCCCAAGTGCCTCAGCCTTTCCTCATACGATCTTCCTACCATACCAGGCAACATCCTGGTAAACCTCCTCTGCACCCGTTCCAGTGTCTCCACATCCTTCCTACAGTAGGGCGACCAAAACTGCACACAATACTCCAGATGCGGCCGCACCAGCGTCTTATACAACTGCAACATGACCTCAGGACTCCGGAACTCAATTCCTCTACCAATAAAAGGCAGTACGCCATATGCCTTCTTCACCGCACTATTTACCTGGGTGGCAACTTTCAGAGATCATGGACACCAATTTCCCTCTGTTCATCCACACTACCAAGTGTCCGACCATTAGCCCAGTACCCCATCTTTTTCTTACTCTTACCAAAGTGAATCACCTCACACTTACCTACATTGAACTCCATTTGCCACCTTTCTGCTCAGCTCTGCAACTTATCTATATCCTGCTGTAACCTGACACATCCTTCCTCATTGTCAACAACTCAACCGACTTTCGGATCATCCGCAAACTTGCTCACCAAACCTTCTAATCCCTCCTCCAGGTCATTTATAAAAATGACAAATAGCAATGGTCCCAAAACAGATCCTTGCGGAACACCGCTAGTAACTGCACTCCAAGATGAACCTTTGCCATCAACTACTACCCTCTGTCTTCCTCCAGCCAGCCAATTCCTAATCCAAACGTCCAACTCACCCTCAATGCCATACCTCCGCATTTTTTGCAGCAGCCTACCATGTGGAAACTTATCAAACGCCTTACTAAAATCCATATACACCACATCTACCGCTTTACCCTCGTCCACCTCCTTAGTCACCTTCTCAAAGAATTCAATAAGGTTTGTGAGGCACGACCTGCCATTCACAAAACCATGCTGTCTCTCCTTGATCACATTATTCGTATCCAGATGTTCATAAATCCTATCCCTTACAATTCTCTATAAGACTTTGCCCACAACAGAAGTGAGACTCACCGGCCTATAGTAACCAGCCTATAGTTACTAGGATTATCCCTACTCCCCTTCTTGAACAAGGGAACTACATTTGCGATCCTCCAGTCTACTGGCACTATTCCTGTAGACAACGAGAACATAAAAATCAAGGCCAATGGCTCTGCAATCTCCTCCCTTGCTTCCCAGAGAATCCTCGGATAAATGCCATCAGGCCCAGGAGACTTATCTATTTTCACCCTTTCCAGAATTTCCAACATCTCTTCCCTACATACCTCAAAGCCATACATTCCAATTAATTGTGACTCAGTATTCACATCGGCAACAATGCCCTTTTCCTGAGTGAGTACTGACGAAAAGTATTCATTCAGTGTCTCCCCAATCTCTTCAGCCTTCACACGCAACTTCCCACTACGATCCTTGACTGGACCTATTCCTACACTCGTCATTCTTTTATTCCTGACATACCTATAGAAAGCCTTTGGGTTTTCCCTAATCCTACCAACTAAGGACTTTTCATGTCCCCCCCACCTTGCTGATTCTAGCCCCCTACCCTTATAACTCTCAATCGCCCCAAATGAACCTTCACGCCTCATCTTTGCATAAGCCGCCCTCTTCCATTTAACAAAGGATTCCAATTCCTTATTAAACCACAGCTACCTCACACGACCCTTTCCTCCCTGCCTGACAGGTACATACTTATCAAGGACACTCAATAGTTGCTCCTTGAACAAGCTACACATATCAATTGCGCCTATACCTTGAAGCCTACTTTTCCAAGCCACGCATCCTAGGTCGTGCCTCACCGCATCATAATTTCCCTGCCCCCAGCTATAACCCTTGCCCTGCAGTGCACACATATCCCTCTCCATCACTAGAGTAAAAGTCACCGAATTGTCGTCACTGTCCCCAAAGTGCTCACCTACCTCCAATTCTAACACCTGGCCTGGTTCGTTACCCAGAACCAAATCCAGTATGGCCTCACCTCTTGTTGGCCTGTCTATATATTGTGTCAGGAAACTCTCCTGCACACATTGGACAAACACCGACCCATCGAACGAACTCGAGCTATAGCTTTCCCAGTCAATATCTGGAAAAGAAAAGTCCCCCATAACAACCACCCTATTACTTTCACTCTTCTCCTGAATTCTCCTCGCAATCCTTTCTTCTACATCTCTAGGACTATTAGGAGGCCTGTAAAAAACTCCTAACAGGGTGAGCTCGCCTTTCCTATTCATAACCTCAGCCCAAACTACCTCAGATGGCGAGTCTTTATCCATCATCCTTTCCACCGCTGTAATACTATCTTTGACAAGCAATGCCACACCTCCCCCTCTTTTAGCCCCACCTCTGATCCTACTAAAACATTTAAACCCTGGAACCTGCAACAGCCAATCCTGTCCCTGTTCTACCCATGTCTCCGTAATAGCCACAACATCGAAATCCCAGGTAACAACCCACGCTGCAACTTCACCTACCTTATTTCGTATACTTCTTGCATTGAAGTATACACACTTCAAACCACTTTCCTGTTTACAGGCACCCTCCTTTGAGATTGATGCCATGTTCCTAACCTCCCTACACTCCAGATCCTGCACCCTTAAGCTACAGTCTAGGTTCCCATGCCCCTGCAGAGTTAGTTTAACTACCCCCCCCACCCCCCGCCCCCCAACAAGAGCACTAGCAAACCTCCCCCCAAGGATACTGGTGCCCCTCAGGTTCATGTGTAGACCATCCTGTTTATAGAGGTCCCACCTTCCCCAGAAAGAACCCCAGTTATCCAGATACCCTCCCTCCTGCACCATCCCTGTAGCCACGCATTTAACTGTTCTCTCTCCCTATTCCTCGACTCTCTATCACGTGGCACCGGTAACAAACCAGAGACAACAACTCTGCTTATTCTAACTCTGAGCTTTCAACCTAGCTCCCTGAAAGCCTGCCTAACATCCTCAGAGGTGTGGAGAGGATGGAAAGAGAATTTGGAGTGTGGGGAGACAGAGGAGGGAGCTATAGGTGCAAGATAGAGGAGAGTGATAGGTGAGAGAGAGTCGCATTGTGAGGGGGAGAGGCAGGAGATAGGTGGGGAGAGAAAGGGCGAGAGAGGGTGTCGAGAGAGGGTTCGAGTGAGGGGGCGAGGGAGGGTCCGAGAGAGGGGGAGAGAGATGGGGCGAGAGAGGGGGCAAGAGAGGGGGAGAGAGAGGGAGGACCAGAGGGGTGACGAGGAGTGGCCGGGAGGTGTGGGAGATAGTGGGTATAGAGTGAGAGGGATGGGTGGAGAGAGAGGTGTGGGGGAGAGAGAGTAGTGGGGGACAGAGAGAGGTGTGGGGGAGACAGAGTGGTGGGGAGAGAGAGGGGTGGGAGAGAGTGGGGTGGGGGAGCGAATGCGGTGGGAGAGAGAGGGGGTGGGGTGAGAGAGGGGGGTGGGGTGAGAGAGGGGTGTGGGGAGAGAGAGTGGTTATGTTAAGAGAGTGGTGGGGAGTGAGCGGGATGGGTAGAGAGGGGTGGGGAGAGAGAGGAGTGGGGAGAGGGGGTGGGGAGAGAGAGGGATGGAGAGAGAGTGGGGCGGTGGGAAAGAGTGGGTGGGGAGAGAGATTGAAGTGAGGGGGTAGAGAGAGGGGGAAGAACGAGGGGGAGTGAGAGATGGAGAGAGAGCGAGGGAGCGAGTTCGGCTGAGGATGGGGACGGGAGAGGGGGTGAGAAAGGTGGTGAGACGGGGGAGAGAGGTGGGAAATAGAGAGTGTGAGGAGGCGAGGGGAGAAGGGTTGAGAGAGAGGGGAGAGGGAGGTGAGCGGGAGAGAGAGTGGGGAAAGAGAGTGTGAGAGACGGGGTATAGACGGGGAGAGAGGGGTAGAAAGAGGGGAGAGAGGGAGAGAGAGCGAGGGAGTGAGAACGGTAGATAGAGCTGGTGAGTAGGGGAGGAGAGTGGGGGTGAGAGTTGGGGTGGGAGAGGGGGATGAGAGAAGGTTGAGAGAGGGGGCAGAGAGAGATGGAGAAAGAGCGAGGGTGTGAGAACAGGAGATAGAGAGGGTGAGGAGAGGGACGTTAAAGGGTGTGAGAGACGGGTGTGAGAGAAAGGGGTGACAGAGGCGTGTTAGAGAGCGGGGTGAGAGAAGGGAGTGAGTGAGGGGTTGAGTGAGGGAGAGAGAAGGGGGTAAGTGTGGCTGGTGAGACAGGGGGTGAGAGAGGGTGTCAGACAGAGGGATGAGAGAGGGTGTGAGAGAGTGTTTTGACAAAGGGCGAGAGGGTGGGGGAGAGAGAGCGAGAGCGGGGTGGAGAGGGGAGAGGGTTAGATTAGATTAGATTAGATTACAGTGTGGAAACAGGCCCTTCGGCCCAACAAGTCCACACCGACCCGCCGAAGCGAAACCCACCCATACCCCTACATTTACCCCTTACCTAACACTATGGGCAATTTAGTATGGCCAATTCACCTGACCCTGCACATCTTTGGACTGTGGGAGGAAACCGGAGCACCCGGAGGAAACCCACGCAGACACGGGGAGAACGTGCAAACTCCACACAGTCAGTCGCCTGAGGCGGGAATTGAACCCGGGTCTCTGGCGCTGTGAGGCAGCAGTGCTAACCACTGTGCCACCGTGCCGCCCACTGAGGGTTGGAGAGGGGGACAGTGGTTGAGAAGGGGGAAAAGGGGTAGAGGGGAGGGAGTTGAGAAAAGGGGAGAGAGTGTGAGGGGGAGAGAGGGGAGGGGGAGAGAGAAAGGGGACAGATTGTGGCAGTGGTGAGAGCGCGGGAGGAGTGAGTGTGCTGGAGGTGTGAGAGTGTGAGAGAGAAGAGAGCACGAGGGGATAGAGTGTGGGAGGGGTGAGCGCACGGGAGGGGTGAGAGCGCAGGAGGGATGAGAGTGCGGGAGGGGTGAGAGCGCAGGAAGGGTGACAGCGTGAGACAAGACAGCGCTAGAGGGGGAGAGAGAGTGGTGGAGAGAGTGGCAGAGAGAAAGTGGGGAGAGAGAATGGTGGAGAGAGAGTGGGGAGAGAGATTGGGGATAGGGAGTGGTGTAGGGAGAGCGTGGGAGAGAGCGGAGAGAGAGAGTGTGTGAGAGAGCGATGAGCGAGTGTGGGGAGAGAGAAATAGAGGGGAGAGAGAGATAGATGGGGAGAGAAATAGAGACGGAGAGAGAGAATAGGGGTGAGAGAGTTGGGGTGAAAGTGGGGGGAGAGAGCGGGAGAGAGAGGGGGAGAGAGAGACAGGGAGAGATAGAGGTGCAAGTGAGAGGGAGAGAGGGGACGGAAATGAGAGAGAGATTCTGAGAGAGCGAGAGAGCGTGCGAGAAGGGGTCGAGAGAGAGAGACAGAGAGAAATATAGAGAGGGGGAGAGCGTGAGATGGGGAGAGCGAGAGTGGGATAGATAGAGGACGAGACAGAGACAGAGGGATCAGAGAGAGAGGGACACAAGGGAGAGTTAGAGAGTGGTGTCAGAGTGAGGGATGAGGTAGAGAGTGAGTGAGGGTGTGAGAGAGAGAGGGAGAGTGAGGGGCTGTGAGAGAGTGAGTGATGTGATGCGAGAGCGAGACAGAGAAGGAACAACGGACCCGGCTCATTTAAAAATAATTTTGAATCCTGGAAACGGAACACACGGACGAGTGCTGGGACGACTGGTTAGTGACTATACACGGGGGTACACACATTTAAAAAGGCCAGACAACTCCGTGCACGGATCAAGGTAAGAGTTTCTTTTGTTCTTCCTTGTTGGCCGCGTGGTTTTGACGGTCATCTGTGAAAACGCTTTGGGCGTTTAAGACCAGGACCGAAGATAAACCACGGGAAATTGTGGTTTTGACGGTCATCTGTGAAAACGTTTTAGGCGTTTAAGACCAGGACCGAAGATAGACCATGGGAAATCAGACTTCTCGATTTACTAAGGAGAAGTCAGGGAAGACTGCAAATGGGAAAGAAATACCCCCCGATAGTCCACTAGGTCGGAAGTTAAGTCTATGGACGGACAGTAGTAGAACGAAGGACTTAAAGAAAGAGACCATGATAAAATATTGTTGTTTTATATGGACCAAAGAACCTATCCGCGCCCCCTCGGTAGTTTGGCCCGAGTATGGGTCTGATGAAGACTGGGTGTGTCAAATCTTAAATGTATATGTTAACAGAAAACAACTGTTTGACCCAGAAGAGAGCAAATACGCCGCCGCCTGGTTGGCGGGCGACGGCGAGAGTCCCACACGTCTCTATCCTCTGATTCCCCAAACAGACCCGAGGAAGCCGCAGAAGTCTTGGGACATCCTCACCAACGGTTTGCCACCGTCTGCCCCGCCCCCGTATATACCACCCGCGCACGACCAGGCGCACGACCAGACGCACGACCAGGCGTCCAGCGCGGACCTCCCTCCTGCAACGGATAAATCCGATTTCCAGCAGGCTACGACCAGTGAGGCAGGGACTGCTGGGGGGGGGGGGGGGGCGGCACAGGAGGGGGCGCAGAACCCACCCCAGGCACTAGGAAATCAGTCCGACTCGAGATGCGGAAAGGCCGAGAAGAGGAACTGAGAGCTGGGAGGAGTGACAATATTGAACAGCTGAACCCCTTACGAGAGGTGCCGTTTGGGAACGAACGGACCGGGTTCGTAGTACAACCTTTAAATTCTGGGGATATCCGGCAACTCCGTAACGAACTACCCCATCTACTGGCCGACCCCATCAGTGTGGGAATACAACTGGACCAATTTCTGGGGCCCAGTATATACACATGGGCTGAACTGCAGGCCATGATGAGAATACTATTTAATTACGATGAAATTGTTATGATCCGGAATAGTGCAATGGCCATTTGGGATAGGGAGTATCAGGACAGCCCTCAGCGTGGAGAGCAGAAGTACCCCTTAGAGGACCCCCGGTGGGATCATAACGACGCGGGGGGACGGGCCAATATGACAGATCTCAGAAGCCTTATAATCAGGGGGATCCAAACCTGCGTGCCCAAACAGCGGAATTTAGCGAAAGCATTCGAAGTTGGACAGAAAAAGGATGAATCCCCGAGTGAGTTTTTAGACCGTTTGCGGGAGTCCATGCGAAAGTATTCAGGTTTAGACCCCGATGGAGAAATAGGCAAGGGCATGCTTAAGGTGCACTTTGTGACTAAGTCATGGCCTGACATTCAGAAGAAATTACAGAAAGTGGAGGATTGGGCTGAAAAAGATGTTGCAGAATTATTATGGGAAGCACAGAAGGTGTACGTTCAGAGGGATGTAATAAGGGAGAAACAGAAGACAAAAATGATGGTGGTAGCCGTACGGGAAGCTTGTAAGTCCACCGGAATGGGGGAGGGAGATTATGGGGTGGAAAGAGGAACGTCGAAGAAAAGCTGGAGAGGGAGAGAAGCGAGACGGGGCAGAAGTGAGAGAGGAGGATCTTATGGAATTGAGCGGCCTCTGATGGCCGGATGTTACCATTGCGGGAAACTGGGACACTTCAAAAGGGATTGTCCCGAGTTTAAAAGGGAAAGAGAAGGGATGTATGAAATGGAGCGTGAACAAATGGATTAGGGAAGTCAGGGGAGGATCGGAACACGGGCCTACCAAGAACCCCTGGTAAATTTACGGGTGGGCCCATTTAGACAAGATGTTACCTTCTCAGTTGACACAGGCGCCGGCAGGTCCTCAATCCCCCTCCATCCTAGGGGGGTTGGCTTCCAAGCTAAAACATTAAACATTTCAGGGGTTAAGGGTGGGGTTTTTAGTGCAAAAATATTCGAACCACAACCCTTGTGGCTGGAGGAGGAGGAGCTCCAGGTGGAAATCCTTCACCTCCCCCATCTTCCCTATGGGTTGTTGGGACGGGATTTGATAGTCCGTTTCGGATTACGAATATAAGTCGGAGAAGAAGATGAATTAGCCGTTACCATGTCATACCTTTGTGAGTCCCGATTGACAGAGATAGACCCTAGGGTTTGGGTCACCAAAGGGAACCGGGGGGGACTCGCAATTCGACCTGTGGAGGTAAAATTAAAGCCCCAGAGCCCCGACGTCAGAGTGCGCCAATACCCCATCTCTTGGGAAGGGAGGCAGGGCCTGAAGACAGTTATGGAAGACCCAATAAAAGATGGATTGGTAGAGCCCTATATGTCACGATACAATTCCCCCATCCTGCCGGTCCGGAAGTCAGACGGGAGCTACCAAATGGTCCAAGACCGAAGGGAAGTAAATAAAATTGTCCAAGTACGGCACCCTGTGGTACCGAACCCATACACTATTCTGGGGCGAATACCCCCGGACCACGGCTGGTTTAGTGTTATAGACTTAAAGGATGCCTTCTGGGCGTGTCCCCTGGACAAGGACAGTAGGGATCTTTTTGCTTTTGAATGGGAGGATCCTGATACTGGTAGAAAACAGCAGGACAGGTGGACCGTGCTCCCCCAAGGATTCACTGAGTCCCCGACTCTGTTCGGGCAGATTCTGGAACAATTATTGGAGGGACTAACCTTGTCCCCGGCCCTTAAGCTTATACAATACGTGGACGATCTCCTTTTATCCGGACCCGCGGAGGAGGACGTCCTACTTGGGACTAATGCCCTGTTAAATTACCTAGCTGAGAAGGGGTTAAGAGTGAGTCAGAAGAAGCTCCAATATGTCGAGAAGGAGGTTAAGTACCTGGGACACTTGATAAGCCAGGGACAGAAACGAATAAGTCCGGAAAGAGTGCGGGCAATAATCGAACTAGGCCTCCCAACGACCAAGAGGGAGTTGCGGAAGTTCTTGGGACTCTTAGGCTATTGTCGGTTATGGATAGACGACTATGCCCCCCTTACTAAAGACTTGTACCTAAAACTTATTGAGGAGGCGCCCAACAGAATAAAATGGGAGGAGGAGGAGAAAAAGTTAATTGGAATTCCAAAAGAAAAATTTATGACCGCACCTGTTTGAAGTTTGCCGGATTTTAGTCAGACATTTCGTCTCTTTGTGAAATCCAGAAAGGGTTCGCTCTTGGAGTATTGACCCAGGATTGGGGGGGAGAAAGGAAGCCCGTGGCTTTCCTGTCAAAAATTCTGGATCCAGTCTCCCGAGGGTGGCCGGAGTGTGTCCAAGCGGTGGCAGCCACGGCAAAGCTGGTAGAGGAAAGCAGGAAGTTGACTTTCGGGGCCCCCTTGACAGTCACTACTCCCCACCAGGTTAGAACTATCGTGAATCAGAAGGCCGGGAGGTGGCTGACTGACTCGAGAATTCTGAAATATGAAGCCATATTATTGGACCGAGAAGACCTCCGAATAGAGGTCGGGGGCTGCCAGAACCCGGCGGACTTTCTTTGGAAAGGGGAAGGGGAGGAGGAACTGGAACACTGCTGTTCAGGCATAATAGAGTACCAGAGTAAAGTGAGGGAAGATCTGAGGGATACCCCCTTACATGCAGGAAGGCGGTGGTACATTGACGGGTCCTCTCGAGTGATAGATGGAAAAAGACACAACGGTTATGCAGTCATTAGTGAGACTGGTTGGGAATTAGTGGAAAGTGGACGGCTACCGAATGCCTGGTCCGCACAAACGTGCGAATTGTACGCCTTGCACCGGGCTCTGAGGAATTTAAAGGGAATAGCCGGGACAATCTACACTGACTCTAAGTATGCCTTTGGGGTAGTACACACCTTTAGGAAGATCTGGAATGAAAGGGGAATGATAAATAGTAGAGGAAAGGAGTTGGTCCACGAGGAACTAGTAGCCATGATCTTGGAGGATTTGTTGCTGCCACAAGAGATTGCTGTAGTACATGTGAAAGGGCACCAGAAAGACGATAAAATAGAGACCCTGGGGAATCAAATGGCAGATGAACAGGCAAAATTGGCCGGGATGGGGAAGGAAGTAATAAACTGCCTGGTAAGGATTCCTCAGATATCCGAAATTACCGAAGTGCCCACGTTTACTGACAAAGAAGAAACTCTTCTTGCGTCTCTGGGGGGTACAAAGGATAGGGAAGGGAAGTGGACCTTACCCGATGGCCGCCAGCTACTAAATCGACCGTTGACGCGGGACATTATTGCCCGTCTACACCAAGGGGGTCACTGGGGCGCCCAGGCACTGTGTGATGCCTTCCTGCGCCGATATGCTCACCCTGGTCTGTACACGGTAGCCAAGCAGGTCACAGGAGATTGCATAACATGTCGAAAGATTAACAAAAGGGGGCTGCGGCAGCATGCAATACAAGGGGGTAGGAGTCCGGCCTATAGGCCGTTTGAGTATATCCAGGTAGATTACACTGAGCTCCCCCCCATAGGTCGCCTGAAGTATCTATTAGTAATAGTAGATCGCCTGACAGGATGGGTGGAAGCTTTCCCCACTGCCACGGCAACAGCGACTCAGGTTTGCAAAATTCTACTCGAACAAATCATCCCACGATTTGGGCTACCCCGCGCTATTGACTCTGACCAGGGGAGCCACTTCACCTCGACCGTCCTCCAGAATGTAGTGCAAGCAATGGGGATTGACTGGGATTTGCACACCCCCTGGCATCCCCCCTCTTCGGGCAAGGTCGAAAGAATGAACCAGACCATCAAAAAGCAGCTAACCAAACTCACTAGTGAAATCGGCCTGCCTTGGACCAAATGCCTACCCCTTACCCTATTGCAAATTCGCACCCAGCCAAGGCGGGAATTGGGCGTCTCCCCTTTCAAAATGCTGTTTGGCCTCCCGTTCCATGGGCCGAAGGGGGAACCTCCTGTATTCGAGTCTCGGGATATGTTTGTGCAAAAATATGTGGTGGCTCTGGGGTCTGCTCTATCTCGTTTACGCCAACAGGGACTTTTGGCACAGACGCCGCCCCTCGAGTTTGCGGTGCACACCGTCAAGCCGGGTCAGTGGGTCCTAATTAAAAGCTGGAAGCAACGTACCTTCGAACCAACTTGGGACGGTCCCTTCCTGGTACTTTTGACGACCGAAACGGCTGTCCGTACGGCCGAAAAGGGCTGGACACATTACACTCGAATCAAGGGACCAGTGCCACAACCAACGGAGGACGAACGAACCTCTCTGACAAAGACATCTAAGGAACAGAGACCCTGAGAACAAACTAATCGGACTTTGGCGAGTCTAAAGGAACTGTGCCCTCTGGCTACAGGTGTCGCGACAAAATGCGGTCAATCGTATTGTTAACTTGCTATGCCATTATCCTTGGGCTGGGTCATAGTGTGCGTGTTACCCAATTTGGCCTCCGGAAAAAACAAGTAGAGGACCGTCAGTGGTTCTCCATCTCAGTGCCTGCCAACAAGCCAACACAACATTTAGCTTAGACCTATGTGGGTTGGTGCCCTGCAGGACTAAAAGTGAACTGAATCAAACTAAGCGGAACCTAGAGAGAGAAAGGGGATTCCAGGGTCAGACGTTAGTATTACAATTGCATGGTAGGGAAGGCATACATAGGCCTCCGGCCCCCGGGGTCCAGGCTATGGTGTCAGTTGTCCGTAATCCCATCACCCCTGGACAGGATTGTGGGCAGAATCAGTGCATTCCGCTCTATCTGACCATAAAGAACTTGGGAAACAACGGGGTGAGCCTTAATAGAACAATACTGGGTATGAGAGTTGGTGGCCAGGCAGGACAGGAGGGGGTGCAGCTGTGCAGCATGTATATCACGGTCATTGAAGCTGAGTCTGGGGGCTCATCCGCCACCGATGAGCAGGGAAAGATTAGAATAATTGAGGTGACGGATTTGGAAAAGACCTTTGAAATAGAAACGGGATACGGGGAAGCGAATGCCTGGATGGAATGGCTCAAATATGCTGTGAGGAGCATGAAAAAGAGTGATTGCTACGCATGCACGGGTGCCCGCCCTAACCCTCAGGTGGTCCCATTCCCGCTGGGATGGGAGAAACACCCACGAGCCTTGGACTGCATGATAAGGCTGTACCAGGACCGAGAGGCCTGGAACGACTCCACTTGTCGACCCTTGAGTTTGCAGTTACCCCCAGTCAGGTCTGAGGGAGCACCCCGCCCGCCATCATTCTCAGGGGTAACGGGTACGCACCAGGCCTGCGTCTCTCGGACGGGACTACAGTGGGACAACGATGTGGGGACATTTGACTAGTGCAGCGGATCAATTCAGCTCGTCAATGAAACCACCGGGGGCGGGAATTACTCCCACATTCATGTGCCTAGGGCAGACCTCTGGTGGTACTGTGGTGGGAGGGTTCTGCGACCGACCCTGCCCCGAAAATGGACGGGCACTTGTGCAATCGTTCAATTGGCCATCCCATTTACCTTGGCATTCGAAAAACAAGAGCAACCCCATTCCAGTGGAAGAACTGAGAGAGCTTTGGAGACCTCTTTCGATGATAACATATATTTAGATGCCATAGGGGTCCCCAGGGGTGTTCCTGACGAATACAAGGCTAGGAACCAGATAGCGGCGGGTTTTGAGTCGTCACTGTTCTGGTGGGTGACCATCAATAAGAACGTGGATTGGATTAATTATATTTACAATCAGCAGAGGTTCATTAATTATACCCGGGATGCAGTGAAAGGAATAGCAGAACAACTGGACGCCACTAGTAGGATGGCGTGGGAAAATAGGTTGGCCTTAGACATGATGTTGGCAGAGAAGGGGGGTGTTTGTGTCATGATAGGCACTCAGTGCTGCATTTTCATCCCCAACAACACAGCCCCTGATGGGTCCATCACCCGCGCCCTGGATGGACTCACCACATTGGCGGACGAACTGGCCGAAAACTCGGGCATTGACTCTGGCCTCACGGACTGGTTGGAAGCTTGGTTTGGTAAATGGACGGGCGTGGTCGTTCCCTTTCTTTTCTCATGTATAGTGGTGGCGGGGGTACTCACTGCTCTTGGGTGTTGTGTTATTCCCTGCGTCCGGGGATTAACTCAACGACTGATCGAAACCGCCCTTACTAAGAGGGATGTTCCCTATGGGCAGGCTGAACGAATGAATCTCGAGATGGAACAACGTGAATCCCTCTTGGGCGGGGGTAGTATTAGAGACGGGCAGTTTGATGAACAAGCTCGGGAGTTATTAAACGCCCTGGAGAAGAAACTTACGGTTTAAAAATTACAGACCGTAAGAAAAGACACGGGGGATTTGTAAGGGGTAGTGTAATTTTTAAACGGTTAGCTGCATTTTAGTCTTTTCTACCTTATAGTAAACACAAGCAGACACTCGAAACTGGTGCCGGAACTCCCCCATGTTTTTATGAATGAAACAATTGTAACAGCTTTCCTCGATAGTTGAGAGACCGCCCTTAACCACAGTTGTACAGCATCATCCATATAAGGAAAGAACGGGGAACTCGAACACTGATTGGCCAAGTGAATAACAAAATAATCGCAGGCACCAGAACCCAAATAAGGAAAACAGTGGGGAACCCTTGCACTCAGACAGCAGTAGGAGACCCAGCCCACATTTACGTGTATATAATATGTGGAGATTATTATTCATGTGTGTACCCACGAGGCACTGCACCCGACTTTGCAAAGTTGAATGAAAAGTTTTGGACAGACTCCTCCGTGTCTTTGTTCCTGGGAAGGGAAATAAAAGTGCCGGAGATGGGCCGGACAGCCGCATATCTCGCACACTACCGTGGGGAAAAGTCTCTGGGTATTGACTCTATCTATTCCTCTCATTATTTTGTACACCTCGATCAGATCTCCCTCACTCCTCCTTGTCTCCAGAGAGAAAGGTCCAAGCTTGTTCAACCTTTCTTCAAAAAGCAAGCCGTCCAGTCCAGTCAGCATCCTGGTAAACTTTCTTTGCACCCTCTCCAAAACCTCTGTATCTTTCCTATGGTAGGGTGTCCACAACTGGACACAATATTCCAAGTGTGGTCTCACCAGGGATTTGTAGAGCTGCAGCAAAACTTTGCGGCTCTTAAACTCAATCCCCCTGTTAATGAAAGCCAAAACACCATATGATTTATTGACACCCTATCCACTTGGGTGGCAACTTTGAGGGATCTAGACACTTGTGCACCCAGATCCCTCTGTTCCTCCACAGTGCCAAGAATCCTGTATTTAATGCTATATTCAGGATTCGAATTTGACCTTCCAAAATACATCACTTCGCATTACCCAGGTTGAACTCCATCTGCCATTTCTCAGCCCAGCTCTGCATCCTGTCTATGTCGCGCTGCAGCCTACACAAGCCCTCTATACTATAGACGACACCTCCAAACTTTGTGTCATCAGCAAATTTACTAACCCACCCCATAACCTCCTCATCCAAGTCATTTATTAAAACTACAAAAAAACAGAGGCACAAGGACATAGCCCTGTGGGGTCTCTCTCAACACTGTCCTCCAAGCAGAATACTTTCCATCTACAACCACTGTCTGCTTTCTGCAAGCCAGCCAATTCTGAATCCAGATAGCCAAATCTCCCTGTATCCCATACTTCCTGACTTTACGAATGAGCCTTCCATAGGGAACCCTATCAATTGCCTTGCTGAAGTTCACATGCACCACGTCTACGGCTCGACCGTCGTCGACCTGTCTTGACACCTCCTCAAAGAAATCAATAAGATTTGTGAGGCATGACCTGCCACTCACAAAACCATGCTGACTGCTTTAATCACACAATGCTTCGCCAAATAGTCATAAATCCTATCCCTCAGGATTTTTTCCAAACTTTTCTGACCACAGACGGAAGACTGACTGGTCTCTAATTGCCAGGGATTTCTCTATTACCCTTCTTGAAATAAGGAACACATTCGCCTCCTTCCAATCCTCTGGTACGACTCCTGTGGAGAGTGAGGAGGCAAATATCCTCACCAGCAGCTTAGCAACTGCCTTACTCGCTTCCTGGAGCAGTCTCGGATAAATGTGGCTCTGGGGACGTATCCATCTTACTGTTTTCCAAAATTTCTAGCACATCAACTTCATCAATCTTGACTGATCTGGCCCAGCTCCTCTAAGTTTTCTTTTACAACAAGTTCCCTTTGCTTAGTGAAAATCGAAGCAAAAAACTCATTTAGGGCTTCTCCGATCTGCTCAGACTCCACGCATACGTTCCCTACGTTATCCCTGATCGGCCCTACCTACTCCCTGATTATTCTCTTATTCCTCACGTATGAGAAAATTGCCTTTGGATTCTCCCTAATCCTTCTTGCCAACCTTTTTTCGTGCCCCATCATGGCTCGCCTTAGTCCATTTCTGAGCTCCTTTCTAGCAAGCCTGTAATCCTCGAAAGCTGTGCTAGATCCTTGCTTCCCCCATCTTACGTAAGCTGCCTGCTTCCTTTTGACGGGACGTTCCTCTGTTCTCGTCATCCAAGGTTCCTTAATCTTACCCCTTCTTACCTGTCTCAGAGGAACACATTTGTGTATCACTCGCAACAACTGCTCCTTAAACAGTCTCCACATGTCTGCTGTGCCCTTTTTGTGGAACAATTGCTCCCAGTCTATACTTTCCAACCCCTGTCTGATAGCTTCATAATTTCTTTTTCCCTAATTAAATATCTTCCCTCGGAAACTGCTCCTTTCACTCTCCCAGACTATGCTACATGTGAGGCATTTGTGATCACTTTCACCAAAGTGCTGTCCCAGCGTGAGTTCTGACACCTGTCCTGGCTCGTTGCCGAGCACCAAATCCAAAATGGCCTCTCCCCTTGTCAGTCTGTCGACATACTCAGTATGGAAACCTTCTTGAACACACCTGACAAAAACGGCTTCATCCACACCATGTGCACCTTAGAAGGTTCCAGTCGATATTGGAAAAGTTGAAATCACATATAACAATCATCCTGCTACTTTTGCATTTTTCCAGAATCTGCCCGCCTATGAGATCTTTAATCTCTCTACTGCTATTACGTTGTCTAAAGGAAACCCACAAATGCTGTGACTGTTCCCTTGCTGTTCCTAACTTCCACCCATACTAACTCAGTAGACAAACCTTCCTCAAAAGCCTTCATTTCTGTAGCTGTGACGCACTCTCTGATAAGCAATGCTACACCGTCTCCCAATTTTCCACCCACCCTGTTGCTTTTTAAAATTTGATTACTTACAGTGTGGAAACAGGTCCTTCGACCCAACAAGTCCACAGCAATCCTCCATAGAGCAACCCACCCAGAACCATTCCCCTGCATTTACCCCTTCATCAAACACTACATCTTCACCCAATCTGCACATTTTTGGATTATGGGCGGAAACAGGAGCGCCCAGAGGAAACCCTCAGAGAAAATGGCAAACTCTACACAGTCATTTCCCTGAGGTGGGAAGTGAACCCGCTTTTCTGGCGCTGTGAGGCAGCAATGCTAACCACTGCGCAACCGTGCCGCCCCTGAAGATTTTTAAAGTTCTTAAACCCGGAACATCAAGCAACCATCCCTGTCCCTGTGAAACCTGTGTCTCTGTTATGGCCACGACATCATAGCCCCAAGTACTGATCCATGCTCTAAGTTCATCACTCTTATTTCGGACATTTCTTGCATTAAAGCAGACGCACTTTACCTGATCCCTTTGTTTCATCGTGTGAGAAGCCTTCCTGATAGATTCAATATATCCTGTCACTGTCCTGTCTGCAACTAACCCCCTCTCAGACATGTGATCTTATTTTCTACCCCCCTGCCAAACTAGTTTAAACTCACCAGAATCACACGAGCAAACCTCCCAAACAGGACATTTGGGCCCCTCCAGTTTAGTTTCAACCCGTCCTTCATATACAGGTCCCACCTTACCCAGAAGATATCCCGATGGTCTAGGTATCTAAAGCCCTCCCTCCTGCACCAGCCTCCCAGCCACGTGTAAAGCTGCATTCGCTGACTGTTCCTCATCTCACTAGCTCGTGGCACTGGTAGCAAACCTGAGATCACTACTCTACTCGTCCTGCTCTTCAGCTTCCAAATTAACTCTCTGTAGTCACTTTTAAGATCCTCAGTCACTTTCCTGGCTATATCGGTTGGTGCCAAATGATCTGGTTTCCACAGCCTTCCACAATTGCACCACTCTCTGGCTAAAGACGTTTCATCTTATCTCCGTTCTAATGGGTTTTCCATTTGGTCTAAGCCTGTGCCCTCCTACCAGTTTAATCGTCCTCCGAATTTTGTCAGTATCCAGGTCATTCAGTATTCTGTAAGTTTCAATTGAATTCCCCCTCATCCTTCTAATCTCCATCGAGTATAAACCCAGAGTTTTCAAACGTTCCTCATGTGTTAAGCTTTTCATTTCTGGTGAACCTTCTCTTGACACACACCACGGCTAATACATCCTTCCTGAGGCATGAGGCACAAAATACTGGAAATGTGGTCTGACCAGAGCCTTAGAAAGCCTCAGAATCCCCACCATTATATCCAACTTCTCTCGAGATGAATGACAACATTGTACCTGCCTTCTTAACTACTGACTCAATCTGCAAGTTTATCTTAGGCGAATCATGTGCTTGGAATCCAAGTCCCTTTGTTACTCAGATTTCTGAATTCTTTTCCCATTTAGTAAATAGTCCATGCCTGTATTCTTCATACCAAAGTGCATGACCTCACACTCTCCCACATTGTATTCCATCTGCTACTGCTTTTCCCATTCTCCTAAACTGTCAAATTCTTTCTGCAAGCTTCCTGCTTCCTCAATACTACATGCCCCTCCACCTATCTTTGCATCATCTGCAAACGTAGCCAGAATGCCTTCTGCCCAGCCACTCAGGTAATTAATCTATAAAGTGAAATGTTGTGGTCCCAACATTGGCTCTTGTGGGACACTGGTAGTCACCAGCTGCCGTCTTGAGAGGGACAATTTTATCCTCACTCTGCACCCTGCCAGAGAACCAACGTTTTATCCATCCTAGTACCTGGCCTCTGACGCCATGGGTCCTTATCTTACTCTGCAGCCTCCTGTGTGGTACCATATCAGAGGCCTTCTGGAAGTTCAGATAGGTAACACTCTCTGGTCCAACCCGTCATTAACTCCTCAAAGAATTCTCATAATCGTGAGAGCAATGTAGATTATTGAAATGGGGAGCAATCAGAAGGCCAGGGTCATTTCTACAGACAGAGTGGAGATGTTCCTCAAAACAGTTTCTCTTTGGATCACGAGTGTAAAGGTGACTGCATTGTGAGCAGCAATGACAGGAGACTGGATTGCAAGTGTACAAGTGAAATGCTTCTTTAACTGGAAGGTGTGTTTAGGACCTTGGTCAGTGAGGAGGGAAGAGGTGAATGGGCAAATGTTGCAGCTGTTGCATTTCCATGGGGGTGTGGGGAAGTGTTCGAGATGATGGAGGGTGCCACAGAAGGAGTGGTCCCTGTGAAATACTGACAGTGGACGGGAGGGGAAGATGAATTTAATGGTGCTGTCCTGCTGGAGGTGGAAGTGGGGGAGGATGATTCTGTGAATGTCGATTCTTGTGGAGTAGGAAGTGAGGACAAGGGGAGATCTATCATTGTACTGGGAAGGAGGGGACGGAGAGAGGGCAGAAGTGAGGGAGACGGGACAGACACAGCTGAAAGCTCAGTCCATCAGAGTGAAGGGACTTCTCGTTTGAGTGAAAAGGATGACATGTAGGAAGTGTCCCAAAGGAATGTGGCATCATCCTACAGAAATGACAGAGGCAGGGAAACTGGGAGAATGGAGGCACCCTCAGCTGATCATGTGTTCAGCCAGATACGTAGGTTCCCCCCCCCCCCCCCCCCCCCCCCCAATGATTGAAAAGAGTCAGGCATTTCAAATGCAGATTTATGTCATATATCTGGTCAAATACGGAGTGTGAAAACAGACACAGGTGAAGGTCAGCAGATGTGTGTGAAAGGAGGGGGACATTTAAGCAGGTACTGCTTAATAACGCTCAATAATGTTTGACTCTGGTCAAAAAGATGATATGAAGATGTGAAGATGAACCACCCATGATACACAAAGGCTGAGAATTATGCTAATCAATCACAAACTTAAGAATTCAGATTGTGGAGCTCTAGCGTCGGCCATATTCGGGAACTTAACTTTTGGAACCAGAAGCAGATTGTATAAAACAAAATACAAAGAAAAGTATTCCAAAACTGGCAAGAAATATGAAAAGAAACTAACCGCAAGAGTTTTCCCATATCAAATAAAAAAACGTTCATGATGCATGTGTGAGCCTTGGAAGAAAGGCAGGAAAGAATATGTGGGACACCTGGAGGATGTGACTGGGGAACTGGCTTCAGGGAACAGGCAGAGAATTTACAGCAGTATTTTACATCGTTCCGCACAGGGGAAGGCACAAAGAGTTTCAACATTATAAACAAAATTGTAGTCAGATCCAAGTTCTGCATTGTCTCTAACAAAACGAACAAGGCCTTTCTTAAACAGAAACGACCAAGGGTAAACAACTCATCAGCAATTCATAGCTTGTTTTAATAGAAGTGGTTACAGAGTGACTGGTGGCACTGTGTGAAATATTCCATAACTCTCGGGATTACAGGAGTGTTCCAGTGAAACTGACGAAACTCCAAAGTGGCGCCTGTCTTCAAGAACAGATTGAGTCTTCAAGTGGTTAGATGGTCCCTTTGTCTGAATAGTGGAGCATATTTGAGAGGTTTAATGGCCTCAAGGTACACTTTCATCCTGAGTAATTTAAAAAAAAGTAAAACTCTGCTCCTTCCTCTGATGCATTACATACTCGGGGATGAACAGTTTGCTAAAGTTGAATTATTTTAAAAATTATCTGGAACATTGTACAAACGACATCATCCAGAGAACTCTAGAAACAGCACTCATAAGAACATTTTATAACCATGTGGGGGTATTGCGTAGGTGTGTATGAGTGAGAGAGAGAGAGACAGAGAGAAGGTGCTGCATTGTAGTGGTGAGAGTGCTGGAGCCTTATTCTGGGGAAGGCGCTAACAGATATACAAATAGTGTGAGAGAGTAGAGAGAATATGGTGACCCTTATTCTGACAGAGCGGGGAAGGTTATTGATGTTTTTCCTGTATTGCTGGACTTTTCTTCGGACCGCAGATACTGCACTGAGTTGGGTGGTGTGCTCAGATCATGCTCGATGGGTCTGTTGGTACAGGTCCCCCTGGGAAGAGAATGGTCCCGCTCTATACTAGACCATTCACCAGGACTTCCGTGCCCCTGTCGACAAGCTGTGGTGTAATTTCGCTAATCTGCCATGCTCGGGGTAAACTGTGCAGGGCAGATCCAAACTGAGAAAGCTCAACCGTGTGCCCATTGGCCTTCTAACGATGGGAGCATTGCCAGGGATCACTGAATATCCAGGGGTACCCGGGCGATGGTGCGTAACTCCAGCCATGATGGGTAGGAAGGTCGGGCTGGTATTGAATGAGAGGGACATCATGGGGTGGGGTGGGTAGTTAATGAGGTGAGTTCGATAAGATAACACCAGGAAATTATCTCTGCCTCGTGCAGACATTCCTTCTGTCGCACTTAATGAAAATGGCACTGAGACAAATTATTGTTCGATTTAGCCCAATGAGTCGAAGACTCTGCTGATCCTACTTCCAGTTACGAAGCTGCAGGACAAATGCTTATCCAAAACTCTCCATCATCTTAACTTTCGCCAATATCCTGTTCGCCCATCATTCCTGGAAACAGTGACCGATATTGCAAGATGCTATCGAAATGTTTTCATTTCACAATTTTTAAACCTACCATCAGATCCTTCTGTTAAATTCTCTCTCAATCTCCCCCTCGCTTTTAACCAAGCTCCTCCCATTTGTTGGTATTAAAACTGATTCCCCCGCCATCTCTCTCTGGCAGTGAGTTTCACATCCACAGCACCCCTATGTCATGCCACAACGTAGATATGGAGCTGTAAATGGAGGGAACTGCACATCCTGTCGCTTGCAGCATGAGCTTGCAAGTTTCCCCACGCTGGGCAGTGATCTAACACAGTGTTACTCAGCAAGGCAGTGATTGGTATACACAGCTGTGTATGCTGGGAAGGTAACTGCTCCAGATTAATAGACAAATTCCCTGCTATTCACTGCACAGCTCCCAATGCTGCATAGATATCCAGTCCGTGTGTATAGAACAATGCCCTTGTGTGTTCTGCACAACGCCCTGTGCTGAAAAAATTATCTAGTCCAAGTTTATAGATCAGTGCACTGTTGGACCAATAAGTAATGAACTGGTGAGTTCTAAACAGTGTTCGATCCTGGACGGATTGCTGAGCAGTACTCCAGCCTGGTCTACGCAGTGCTTCATGGTGAGCAGGTATCTCATCAGGGCTAATACGTATCTGGGCTGGATTTGAGAGGCGGATTTAGTATCCTATATAATTCCTATATGATTATCATTCCTCCAGCTCGGCCCATTCCGCTGGTAAATGTGAGGTTATATGTTTCAGATAGAATTTACTTGGTCAAAATATTCGACATTAAGCAAAACACAATTTATTCGAATACTGTCGATAAAAGACAACAAAAGGAAGAGGAACTTGCAATAACGTAATTCTGTTGGAAAACTTAGCAGAATAATAGTTTACTTAATAGCTATACAGTAACTGCTCCTATATGGTATCGTCCAATAAGCACACAAATGGCAAAAAATAAATGCAGGAAACAGAATGTCTCACATGCAATTCTCCAATCCAGGAGGAAAGAACATCAAAAGACAATTCTGAGAGAAATCACAGAGTGAGTGTGTAGCACTCGGGAGAGTTTTCCTGCCTTCCAACCCTGCTGAGATGCCAGCAATAACTGGTGAAAGGTAAAACTAAGAGTCCTGGTTCTGTGAGAGTTTGACCATCAATCCACAGGACCAGGTCGCAGCTGCAAGAACACAAGGAATGGACTGTATCTACATCGTCTATAGCTCTGTAGGTGTCTCTCAAAAATGCCTAAACCCACCTAAGCCGTTTAATGCTGGACAGACAAAAGTCAAAGTTAAACATAAATAAATAAAACGAAAAGATGCAACAGGCCTGGTGATCAGACACAGACGGCCTCGGGAGCTCAGCAATTCCTACACTGCAAAACACAACAGAATCATCGAGCTTGTGAAGAGAAAGAAATATCTCGCTCCCTCACCTCTATGTTTACAACTGGAGATGTGCTATTAGACCAATAATTAGTGATATCAAAATCCCACCCACACCAAGTACGATTGTGATATATCAGAGTTGCCGTGAAATGGGTTAACTGGAGCTGTTTGTTCAGTGACTGTGATTAATATCAGTCTTCCTGGACCTAACTGGGTCACTGGAGGATTTCCCTCTTCCATAATTAGGGACTTCTTTCAACTTGTTATGCCATAGTATTCGGCGCAGAGTCAACCTCAACAAGATTGGGATCAGCAGCTACAGAGAAAGAGAGAGAGATCAGAATCTGAGAACATCAGAATGTTCCAACAATGGATTTTAATTTGAGAATATTAGACTGGAATGCTCCAACAATGGATCAGAATCTGAGATCATTAGACTGGAATGTTACAACAATGGACAGGAGTTTATCCTGGGGTCTTTACTGGCTTTCTCAGGATTGGGCATGGTTAGAGGTGAGGATAGGAGCCGTACTGATGATTATTCAAGCTGGGTACTATCCCATCCTCGCTATTGTTGGTGTTCCTGGTAAGCCTAGCTCTGTCAATTCTATAAATGATGCTGAATGTTATTGCTATTCTGGTTGATTATATTTAACAAATACATAAACTTTCCTTCACAAACGCAACTTCCTTCTCATGCATTTCCAAACTCCTTACTCATAAACAACTGAGAAGGAATAAGACTGTTTGCAACCTTGAGTCTCCTTTTTTACCGCGAACTGTTTTATGTCTCCATATTCTCTCTGTGATCAAATCTGCTGACACCCATGACATTATATCCCCAATCTCCAGCTCTGCCTGAGTTCTGTTGCTGACTTCGCCATCGTCTACCCCTTTGTTAACGACAGATTTTATGGCTCCAGTTCTCTTCTGACCTCTCTTCCAGTTACAAACAGTTTGACCGCAAACTTGTTCTTGTCTCTACAGTTACTTCACAAGAGGGACTCTTAAACAGAGTAATAATGTCACTGGCTGTATAACTTAGAGGCACGGATTATGACTCTAAAAGCATTGTCTGAAATCCTACCACAGTCGATGACTAAATTTAAATTCCAATGACAAAAATTGGAATGAAACCTAATTTCACTCATGGCAACCATAAAGCATCAGGATTTATTTTCTTATTTTATGAATAAACTTTGGTTAAGAAACTTAACATTTTTGCCCTGTCTGAACTAAGTGTCACCTCAGATCCACAACAATATGGTTGCCTCCATATTGCCTTGACAAATGGCCGCGTAGTCAAGGGCAGTTAGGATGGACAACAAATGCTGCCCTTGCCAGTGTTGCTGGCATCCCGCGAAACAATAACATTAAAGGTGAAATAACCAAGGAAATGCGGATACTGGCGATCTGAAATAAAATTCTCCACCATCTAAAAGAATGTTGAAGAATCTCAGCAGGTATGGCAGTCTGTCGGAAGAAACACAAATAGCGTTTCGAGTTCAGTGAACCTATCAAAACTGAATGCAACTGAGAAATAATATTATTATATCAGGGATGGTTGGAAGGGTTAGCGGGAAGTTTGTGTTGATTGGATGATGTCCAGCAAGAGAGAGGCACAGAGAGAGAGAGAGAGAGAGAGAAAGGAAAAGCAAGCAAAAGGATTGCTGATGACAGACTGGAAGGAAAACAGAATGGGAAGTTATTTATTATGGGATGTCCCTGCTTACCGTGAGTTATGTTCCTCTATCTCTCGTCTCTGAGTGTGGTGATCAACTCCATCAGCAATACGTATAGTCGCTGAGATATAGAGAAACGTAATGTTCCATTGTCAAATGCTTCTCTGGAGAAAGGAACTGTTACTGCGCGACTGTATGGAGATGTAACAGCTTTCTCAGCCAGGAAGAGAAACTAAGGAGACCGAGGCATTTTCAACATTGAATGGATGCACTATTGGTGTGGGGAATTGACTTGCTGCTGTCATCTAGAAAGTCAGTGGCGGCTCTGTGAATGGTGTTCTCAGGATTGTGATGTCAGCTAGTGGGTTCATTCAGGGAGCCCGAGGGTCTATGGACCCTACTCTGAATACTGCATTTACAGTGTGTCTGGGTCCATGGTAAACAAATGGAGCTGTGACTACAAAGAAGGGAACCTGTGTAAACTGGGAGGAGCAGGGCACTGTACTATACTCTCTGGGATTTCCAGGAAGATTTATCTAAGTTGCACCCATTCTGGTGTAAAGTGCAAAACCAACTTGTCTCAAAATTGAGGTGGTCAGTGAGCTGTATCCCCTCCTTCAGTATAACCTGTAAGTCTCACACCAGGAACAGGACTGAGCTGACACTCACGATGAATTAAACTGGATTGATTCTGGAACTTTGCAGGCAGCAGTGGGTAATATATCCACCATCTCTGAAGTGCAGTCCTCCACTGTATTCACAAGCGGTCAGAAACTACCTGCCTGCTGAGAAGAATGCGTTGGTTCCATCTCCACAGAGGAAGGTACAGAAACTAACTTCCAGAATTATTAGGGAACAGTGTGATTGGTAAATATGGGAAACGGCAGGAAATCAGAATTAATGAAGCGTATGTTATTGGAAATCTAATTGAATTGAAGTTTCATAAGTTGCTGCATCTGATGAGCTACATCCCAGAGTGATTCAGATGAGAACAGATCTAATGAAAGAATTACTGATTATTCTTCAAAGCTAGTTAGATTCTGGAAAGAATTCTGCAGACTGGAAAACAACTATTGTAAACTTAAATATTTAAAACCGGATGGAGAGGGAAAACAGAAAACTAAATAGCTTGATGTCAGCTATGAGAAAAAAATATTGGAACCTTTTATAAGGAAAGTGACAACTAGATACTTGGAGAATAATGATATGATTTGGTAGAGTCGGCCTAGATTCAGGAAAGGGAAATAATCTTTGATAAACCTGTGTGTGGAGATTGCTCGTTGTGACATCGACAGTTGAGAACCAATGGGAGTGGAGTATTTGTATTTTGAGAAGACGCTTGACATGTTTGAATACAGGTGAATGGGGAACGTTCGAGTCCATGGCTAACGATGTGTTTAATCTGTAGCGCTGTGAGAGAATAAGAAGTTGAAGCTTGATGGGTATGGACAGAAACTGAATAGGGTGAAAAGTTCATACTTTTCATTAAATGTTTGATTCACCACAGTTTACATGCATCTGCAGAGCCCCCATGTCGATTGACAGAGAGGTACAGGCTCGGGGTGGAATATATACCACATGGATTAAAATTTGGGTAATGGAGATACGAGAAGAATACTGTTTTTCTCTGGACTGAAGGATTGATGGGTGGCAGCAGGATCAGTGCTTGGACGATAGCTGTTCATAAGGTGTAAAAATGATTTAGATGTAAACAACAAATATCATCATGTACATTTATATTTATTAAATGGTAGTGAGGTTGGCGAGTGCTTTTGTTGAAAAGGACCTGGATGTCCTTGGTCATCCGTCACTGACAGAATTCATACGGGGGCAGGAAGTAAATGATATGTGGCTCTTCATGCAAAATGATTGATGTACAAAAGTTAGAATATCTTTCCCACTGATCGTGTTTTGTTGAGAGAGTATTTGGTGCATTGTGTAAAAGTTTGGTCTGCTTTATAAACAATTATCCCTTTGTCACTGAGAGAGTGGAAAGTAGTTTGACCAGACTAAATACTGGCATGATGTTCCCATGAGGTGAGAGTGCAGTAACGATGTGTTTAATCTGTAGCGCTGTGAGAGAATAAGAAGTTGAAGCTTGATGGGTATGGACAGAAACTTTATAGGGTGAAAAGTTCATACTTTTCATTAAATGTTTGATTCACGACAGTTTTAATGCATCTGCAGAGCCCCCATATCGATTGACAGAGAGGTACAGTCTCTGAATGAACTCTGAACACTTTAATGCACAGTTACTGTATGACACTGCATTGAATGTCACTTTGTACACAACCCTGTCAGCAGCCAAAATACCATCATTCTGAAACAGTTTGTTATTCCCCACCGGTGTCTGACCTCCACGCAGACCATGGGACTGCCTTCTTGGAGATGGAAGGTAACTTGGCGAATGGCTAAACAATATTGGCTTCATTCCGACTGCCAGAAAACCATGTTAAAGTTACACATATGTACCATGAGTAATTAAGGCATGTGGATCAATTTGGAGCAGTGTGTCTGTGTAGCCCCTGCTCCATTTGTTTGTGATGTTGGAGCATCTCTGACATTTTCCTGTTCCTGTGTTAGTGGCCTGACAAGCTGAATTACCTCTTCCTGTTCCTTTGTAAGTGACACCGTTCCTATGTCCGTTATATATGGGAGAGAGCAGACTCCCTGACTTCCTGTGCAACAGGTAGGAGGGACTGAATGGTCTATCCCTCTTTTTGCCCATTAGTTTTGATGGGATGAATGGCTTCGCCACATTCTTGTGAAACCAGATTTAGGTGCTGAATGAACTCGTCATTTCACTTTGGAAATGTACTGTGCTGTTACATAAACGTTGCCCAGACTTTAACAGCACGATCTTGAATGTTGTCCAAGTCTTGCTGCACATGGTCACAGACTGTTTCAAGAGCTGAAGAGGGACAACCTGTCCTGAAAACTTTGTAGACTTCAGTGAATTCCCCCTCTTCTGCTGGCACGATGGCTCAGTAGCTACCACTGCTGCCTCACAGCACCAGGGTCCCAGTTTCGATTCGAGCCTTAGGCAACTGTCTGAGTGGAGTTTGCACATTCCCCACTTGTCTGCATGAGTTTCCTCTGGGTGCTCCGGTTTCCTCCCACAGTCTGAAGATGTGCACGCCAGGTGAATTGGTCATGCTAAATTGTCCATTATGTTCGGTGCATTAGCCGGACGGAAATGTGTCTGGGTGGGTTGCTCTTCGGAGGGTCGGTGTGGACTAGTTGGGCCGAAGTGCCTGTTTCCACATTGTAGGGAAGCTAATCTGCTCAGTTTGGACTCAGTTTGAGCTGAATAGCCTCCTTCCACACTGTAGGGATTGTATGATGACAAAGTGAAGATGCCTGGGCTGAGGAAGCTATGCTGAGGATCTCCGTGTCCCACGGATGAGATTATTGATGCCCACCAATGATAAGTATCTTCCCTTGTGCCGTGAATGTCTCCAAGCAGTGTAGAGGTCATAATTAATTCTCAATAATTGTGATTTTGCTCAGGCTCCTTGATGTCATCCTCAGTCAAATACTGTCTTGAGTTCAGGGTCAGTCTCTCTTACCTGAGCCCCTGCGTTACCTCTTTTGTTCATATCAATAGGTCATGGTGCAGAAGCAGAGAAGGTTTTCTTCAAACAGAGTGTAGTGAATGTCAGGAATTCTCTTACACAGAGAGTTAGCGGAGCTAGATCACTGAAAGGGACCAGTGGTGTCCCGCTGGGATCAGTTCAGTGAGCTCTGCTCTCTGTTATTTTCAAAAATGACTTGGATATGGATGTTGAAGAGTGGGCTAGTAAGTTTGCCGATGACACAAAGGTGGTTGGAGTGGTACAGAATGTGGAGAGTTTTTGTAGGTTTCAATGGGTCATCGACAGGAAGCAAAGCTGAGCTGAGAAGTGGCACATGGAGTTCAAACTGAAGTAATTCACCTTGCAAGCTCGAATGTGAATGCAGAATACATGGTGAAAGGCAGGATTCTTGGCAGTGTGGAGAAACAGAGGGATCCTGGTGTCCGTGTCCACAGATCCCTCAAAGGTGCCACCCAAGTTGATCGGGTTGTTAAGAAGGCGTATGGTGTGTTGGCTTTCAGTTGCAGGGGGATTGAGTTTAAGAGCCACGAGGTTATGCTGCAGCTCGATAGAGCCCTGCCCAGACCGCACAGGGAATATTGTGTTCAGTTATGGTCTCCTCATTATAGGAAGAATAATGAAGCTTTCGAGAGGGTAAAGAGGAGATGAACCATGATGCTGCCTGGACTGGAGGACAGGTCTTACGAAGAAACCATGAGGGAGCGAGGGCTTTTCTTATTGGAGGAAAAATAGATGAGAGGTGACTTGATAGAGGTGTACAAGATGATGAGAGGCAGAGAGAGAGAGTGAATAGCCAGAGACATTTTCCCATGGCAGAAATGTCTATCACGAGATGGCATAATTTTACGGTAATCGGAAGAAGTTTAAGGGGAGATATCAGAGATAGATTCTTTACACAGAGAGTGGTGGGTGTGTCGAATGCACTACCATCAGTGGTAGTAGAGTCAAATACGTGAGGGAAACTTAAGAGACTCTTGGATAGGCACATGGAACAAAGTGAACGGAAGCATGTACGTTAGAGTAGGACAAACAACACAACGCCAAGGGCTGAAGGTCCTAACTGCATGCATTCATGTAGAACTTTGAGCTCAAAATCTCCACGAATTCATGTAAAACTCCGTTATCTAACTTTTTAGCTTAGAATCAATCTAAACATCATGGCATAGTCAGAGAACACAGGGGGCCAACACCTTCAACATTTTGTCTAGCTAACACCATTGTTCACAGCTCACATGAGAATGCAACTTTTTTTAAAAAAAGGTTTTGTGATTTACACATGAAAGAAGTTAAACTATCATGGTATTCTAACAGATGAAAGGCTTAACAGACAATCAATTCTTCAATGTATAATTTCAGTTAATCACACTGTAAATTTTTGCTATAAATTCTGTGTTACGATCGAGCCCTCCACAATCACCTGATGAAGGAGCGATGCTCCAAAATCTAGTGTGCTTCCAATTAAACCTGTTGGACTATAACCTGGTGCTATGTGATTTCTAACTTTGTATCCCCCAGTCTCAACACTGACATCTCCAAATCAGTCCTGTTCTTTGTTCTTTGTTCTATGGAAGTGCTCAAGAAGACTTGGACATTGAGGAAGGTTTGAGACTTGGAGCAGGTCAGCCTTGACCTTAGTGAAGGGCCAGGCAGGCTTGGGATGGGAATGACCTGCCCCTGTTTCTGATGTTCTCCCATTCTGTTATTGGAATGTTAGTAGGTGTTATTTTCCTGGAAGGTCTTTTATGGAATGTTGCAATTAGGGAGACCCGTGGATTTTGTGAGGCATCACTAGGTGAGCCTTAGGGGCTTGTATTCACAGTGAATCTGGCTCTACAACATGATCAACAACATGATCAACAAATGAAGCACAAGATACAGAGAGGGGAAGCCCTGTAAAGAGAAATGACCAACCTCTTCCATATCCAGCCTGGATCTTCCAATTACATTTTCCATATCTCCCAAACCGAGTGGGACAGACTTGAGGGACCGAATTGTTTCCTCTATTTCTGTGCACTATGCTATAACAATAAGTGGACTCTAACTGCTCCTGTCTCGCAGGTTAGAGGCATCGAATGGGACACAGAAACATGGGACTGAGGATCAGGAGTGTGTCATTAGAGAATTTGAGCCTTCTCCACCAGACATTAAGATTGTGGCTGATCAGACTGTGGTCTCAGTCTCATCGTCCTGTCTGTGTCCCATTATCCGTGACTCACTTCTCTGTCAAATCTTTAAATAACTCAGCTGTGAATACTTGTAATCAGAGAGGCACCACAAACATCCGGGGAAGAGAATTCCCATTCGAATGGCCCTTTTAGAATTCTTCCTCATCCCGCTGTGAGAATAAGAGAGTCATACAGCGTGGAAACAAATCCTCTTGTCCAATTTGTCCACGCCAATCAGGCATCTTAATCAGATCTCGTCCCACTTGCCAGCATTTGGCCCACATCACATGATCCATTCCTATTTATGTACCTATCCAATTACATTTTAAACATGTAATTGTACCCGCTTTCTCCACTTCCTCTGACAGTACACCCACCAGCCTCTGTCTGAAAAGGTTTCCCCTCAGGTCCCTTCTAAGTCTTTGCCCTGTCACCTTCACACTATGCCAACTAGTTCTGGACGCCCCGACTGGGAAAAAGATCTTGCCCATTCAGACTATCTATGCCCCTCAGGACTTTTTAAAACATCTGTCATGTCACCATTCAACCTCTGACAATCCAGGGGAAAAAGCCTCAACCTGTTCATCATCTCCCTGTAGCTCAAACCCTCAGGTTCCAGAAAATCCTTGTAAATCTTTTTTGCACCCTTTCAAGCTTAACAACATCCATCCTTTAACAGAGTCAACTGATATGTACGCAGTTTTCTTAAAGTGGCCTCACCTACAACCTGTACAAGCGCAACATGCTACTCCAACTCCTATTCTCAATGTTCTGACCGATTAAGGCAAACACGTTTCTCACTACTCTACCGACCTAAACTCCACTTACAAAGAACTATGAATCTTCACCCGTAGTTCTCTTTGTTAAGCAACATTCCCCAGGGCACTACCCCACTTTAACTTACCAAAATGTAAAACCTCACAAATATCTAAACTAAACTCCATCTGCCAGTCCTTGGCTCATTGATGGTCAAGGATCCCGTTATATTCTGATATAATCTTCTTCACTGTCCACTGAACCAATTTGGTGATGTTCTCTGTAAACTTACTAACCATGCCTCCGATAATCACATCAAAGTTGTTTATGTTCGTGATGAAAAGCAGTGAGCTCAGCATTGATTCTTTCAGAACACCGCTGGCCACAGCTCTTCAGTCTGGAAAACAATCCATTACCTTCAATCCAATTTTGTATCCAATTAGTTAGCTTTTCCTCGATTACATATTACCTAATTTTAGCAATCTGTCTACGATGGGGCACCTTATTAAATGCCTTGCTGAAGTTTGTGTAAAAATTGTACACCATAGTGTCTTCTTCAATCTTCTTTGTCACCTCTTCATAATACTCAATCACATTAATTAGACATGATTTCCATCACACAAATCCATATTGACTATCCCTAATCATTCCTTGCCTTTCTAAATAAATACAAATCCTATCCCTCAGAATTCCCTCCAAGGAACTCCTCGTCCCTGACGTTGGCTGATTGAGTCGATAATTTCATGTGTTGTTTTGGCTCACTTCTCCCTTTTCTAGCCCCACTCGTCCACTGCCCACAAAAAATAATTATAACTATGTTCGTGATATGGCCAATGATGTAGTTCTCAGAGTGTGACAGGGTCAGTGTTAGGAACAAGTTAGGCAGATTTCTTTAATCTACTAAAACAACATGTCTATGATGGAAAGAGGAATGACGAGAGGATATTGCAAATATGTACAGTGATATTTCTCTTTGAAAAATATTGAGAAACACACACACACAAACACACACACACACACACACACACACACACACACGCACGCACTCACACATACGTATTGTCGATAACAAACTGAAAAGCAAAATATCAGCAAAGTTAACTTGAAAGAACATTGTCCAAATATGATTCGAACTCATGACCAAAGGAAAAATGAGAGTTTGCCCAAATTCTGTTCTATTTGTAGAGTCATCAAGTCCTACAGCATGGAGAGAGGCAGAGATGCCCTTTGGCCCAGACTCGCCCATGTTGACCCGAATATCAAACCACACTAAACTCATTTCCCAGCACTTGGCCCATAGCATTCTCGACCTTTCCTGTCCATGTACTTGCACAAATGCCATTTAAATATCGTTAATATAAATGCTTCAACCACTTCCGTTGGCAGCTCATTCCCTTTGTGTACCACTATCTGTATAAAACAGTTTCGATCAGTTTCCCTTTTATTCTTTCCCCTCTGACCTTAAACTGATGCTCTCCCCTCCTTGATTCCCCAACTCTAGGAAAAAAAGGTTGGGTCCATTCATCCTATCCATGCAAACGTCTATAAGACCCCTCCCCTCTGCTCTAAAGAAAAAAGTCCTCGCTTGTCCAACCTCTCCCTATAATTCATACTGTTGCGTTCTCGCAACATTTTTCTAAATTCCGTCTGGATACATTCCAAATTAAAAACATCCTTTCGATCGCAATGTGACTAAAACTGAACAGAGCACTACAAGTGCAACCTCACCAACATCCTGTATAACTGCAATATAACTTCCAAACTGCTCTACTCCATGTCCTGACCAATGCTTGCTAATGTGGCAAAAGCCTTCTTCACTACCATGTCTAAATATGACCTCACTTTCAGAGAACGGTGGACCTAAACTCCATGGTCCCTCTGCTCAACTACACTTCTTAACGTCCTACCGATCACCATGAAACTCCTACCTTGATCTAACTTTGCCAAAATATTCCTCGGCTCACTTCTCCAGTTTGATCAAGGTCCTGCTGCAATGTCTGATATACTTCCTCACTGTCCATGGTACCACCTATTTTCGTGTCATCTTTTAGTTTCCTAACCATGCCTTGTACATGCGCAAGAATATCATTGATACAGATAACAAACAGCAATGGGCCCAGCAGCGACCCATGGGGCACTTCATGTGTCACAGGCCTCCAGTCCGAGACCATCCTTCCACTATTACCCTCTGCTTACTACCATCAAGCCAATTGTGTGTCCAATTTGCCAGCTCCCTCTGGATTCCACGCGATTCTAACCTTCCAGACCAGCCTATCAATGGCAACCTTGACAAAGGCCTTACTGAAAACCACACAGTCTACCGCCCTACCCTCATCAACATTCCTGATCACTTCATCCATGAACTCAAACAAATTTGAGAGGCATGATCTCCCACTCACACAGCCATGCAATCCTTCCAATCTACAAACAACTATTAATAATAATTATTAAAGTTAATAATCTCAAACTAATAAATAATAATAAGATGAGACTTTCAGTGGAGAATAAATTATCCATGGTATGTGGTATTGGAACGTGCATTATGGGTGAAGGGCAGAATAGATTTCGTACCTGTGTCATTGAACTGTGTTGAAAAAAAAAGCAAGGGTGGCATGGTGTTTCAGTGGCTAGTACTGATGCCTCATAGTGCCATGGATCCGGGTTTGGTTCCAGCTTCGGGTGACTCTGTGTGGAGTTTGCACATTCTCACTGTGTTTGTGTGTGTTTCCTCTGGGTGCTCCATTTTCCTTCCACAATCCAAAGATGTATAGGTCAGGTGAATTGTCCATGCTAAGTTACCCATAGTGTTATGTGCATTCGTCAGAGGTAAATATAGGGTAGGGAAATGGGACTGGGTGGGTTACTATTTGGAGGGTCGGTGTGGTCTTGTTGTGCCAGACGGCCTGTTTCCATACTGCAGGGAATCTGTCAAAAAAACTATTTCTAAACAAACCTTATCTTTCCAAATGCATGCATATCTCATCCTTCAGAGTCTTCTAAAGTAACCTACGTACCACAGATGTTAGACTTCCTGATCTATCGATCCCAGGTTTTTCTTTGCTTCCCTTCTTGAATAATGGCACAACATTTGCTAATCTCCAATATTCTGGAACATCAACTGTAGCTAACGATGATGCAAAAATATCAACCAGGGTCCCCGTAGTTTCTTCTGTAGCCTCTTGCAGTATTCTTGGATGCATCTGTTTAGGACCAGGAGATTTATCCATCTTCATACATTCTAATGCATCCAACATGTCCTCTCCCGTGATATTGACTCACCCCAAGATAACACCACGACTTTTGATTCGGAGATGCCGGTGTTGGACTGGCGTGTACAAAGTTACAAAGTCGCTCCGAAAGCTAGTGTGCTTCCAATTAAACCTGTTGGTGTTGTGTGATTTTTAACTATGACTTTTGTTACCCTCCCAAGTTTCATGTCTTTCTCCACGGTAAAGACAGAGGAGAAATATTCATTGAGAATCTCGCAAATCTTCTACGGTTCTAGACATGCATGTTCATTTTCGACTTTGAGGGGTCATATTCTCATTTAGCTATTCTTTTTACTTTAATAGACTTAATGAACCTCTTTGGATTCCCCCTAATCTTCTCAGCCAAAGCCATCTTGTGCCCTCTTTTCGCCCTCCTGATTTCCTTCTTCAGTAAACTATTGTATCTCTTGTACACCTCCAGGTGGACCATTAGACACGCCTCCTTTTTGCTGGTCAAAACCTCAATATCTCCTGACATCCGAGGTTCCTTCTTCCTACCAACCTTGCCTTTTACCCTCACAGTAACATATAGACCTTGAACTGTAGACATTTCACTTTTAAAGTCCTCCCACTTGCAGGAGGTCCCTTCGCCTGCAAACAAACTCCTGCATCCAACCCCTACAAGCTCCTGTCTAATTCCAGCAAAATTCGCCTTGCCCCAAGTTTGAACTTGAACGTGTGGAAGTAGTTTTGTCCTTCTCCATAACTATTTAAAAATCAATAGAACTATTTTTACGGGTCCCAGAGTGCTCCCTCACTGCCACCTCAGTCACCTGCCCTGCCCTAGATCTTAGAGTAGGTCACGCTTCGTCCCTTCCCGAGTTGCCCCCTCTACTTACTGCTTGAGGAAACTATTCTGAACACACTTAATAAATACACTCCATCTCAGTCCTCAATTCTCTGACATTCCCAGTCTATGTTAGGAAAATTAAAATCTCCTACTAATGCAATCCTATTGGCTCTGCAAGTCTCCCCAGTCTGTCTACATATTTTTGTTCCCCTAATTCCTCGTTTATTATTTGGGGACCTATAATACAATCCAAATCAATATCACAATTCCCTTCTTATTTATTAGCTCCCCAGATAAATCCTCACAGGATGATCCATCAGTTATTTTATCTCTGTTTACTGCTGTGATACTCGCCTTAATCAAAATGAAACTCCCCGTCCCCTCTTTCCACCATCTCTGTCCCGCATAAAACACCGTACCCTGGTACATTAAGCTGCCAGTGCTGTCCCTCCCTTAGCCATGTTTCAGTAATGGCTATAATATCCCAGTCCCGTGCACCGATCCATGCCCTGACTTCATCGGCCTTACCTGTCAGTCATCTTGCATTGAAACAGCTGCAATTTAATCCAACAGGCATTCCTTGCTCCCTGTCGTTGTCGAGCCTGACCTGTCTCTTTATTTTACTGTTTCTGATTAGTGATTCTCCTTCCAGCCTCGCATTTGCCTTCCTGCTGTTGAGGATCCCACCACTCCCCAACCCCAGTCAATCTAGTTGAAACCCTCCCTTGCAGCAGTTGCAAACCTGCCTGCCAGCATATTGGCTCGTTTCCAGCTCAGGTACAACCCGTCCTTCCTGAACACGTCACCTTACCTGACAAAAGATCCAAGTAATACAAAAATCTCTGCCCCTGCACTAATTCTTTAGCCACCCCTCCATCTGCCATATCCTCCTATTCTTACCCTCACTAGCATGGAGAACTGGAAGTAAACTGGATATTACCACTGTCTTTTATCCTTTTCCCTAGCTCTCTATAATCACTCTGCAGGATGTCATCAATATTTCTACCTGTGTCACTCTGTCTTTTGTACCAATGTGCACAATGACTTCTGGCTGCTTCCCGCCCACTGCCCCCACCCAACCCCCAGTGAAAACGTTCTGCAGCCGCTCTGAGACATCTTGGACGCTGGCATGTGGGAGGCTACACACCATTCCAGATTCCCATTTGCAGCCACAGAATCTCCTGTCTGTTCCCCTCACTATCGAGTCGGATAATTACTTCTGTAGTTATTCTGCTTGCACAGCCTTCTGACAATGGGATTTCTTCATGAAACAGTTGAATTTGTTTGAATTATTTTGTTTCAGGCAATGGGGAGATTCCAATGAAACCTCATCCGGAATCCTCCATTAGTGGGAAAGACGACTGGGCTCTTTTTCACTCCCACACATTGCTGTGATGAGCGAAAGGGAAGCAGAAAGAGCGCAATAGAATGTTTCTCTACAGATAGGCTACATTTTCCATCTGTAAGTTAAATCAATAACGTTATCAGTCCCACACTGGACTCTATGAGCTCTTCTTGAACGTTGTCCGAACTATATGACAACGAGTGTTGCAGGAGGTGCAACACTTGCGCCCACACCTCCCCCCTCACTCCTCTCCAAAGCCCCAAAGGAAACTTCCATATCTGCCACAGATTCACCTGCACCTCCACCCACATCATCTACTGCATCCGCTGCAGCCGGTGTGGCCTCCTCTATATTGGGGAGACAGGCCGCCTACTTGCGGAGCGATTCAGAGAGCACCTCTGGGCCACCCGGACGAACCAACCCAACCACCCTGCAGCACAGCATTTCAACTCCCCCTCCCACTCCACCGAGGATATGCAGGTCATTGGACTCATCCACCGCCAAACCACAACAACGCGACGGTCGGAGGAGGAGCGTCTTATCTTCCGACTGGGAACCCTCCAACCACAGGGGATGAACTTGGACTTCACCAGTTTCTTCGTCCCCCCTCCCCCCACCTTGTCTCAGCCGAATCCCTCCAGCCCGGCACCGCCTTCCTGACCTGCAGTCTTCTTCTTGACCTCTCCGCCTCCATCCTACTCCGACCTATCACCCTCACCTTGACCTCTTTCCACCTATCACATTTCCAACGCCCCTCCTCCAAGTCCCTCCTCCCTACCTTTTATCTTCTCCTGCTGAACACTCTCTGCTCATTCCTGAAGAAGGGCCTGTGCCCGAAACGTCGAATCTCCTGTTCCCTGGATGCTGCCTGACCTGCTGTGCTGTTCCAGCAATAAAGTTTCAACTTTGATCTCCAGCATCTGCAGACCTCACTTTCTCCTCGAACTATATGACTCCATCACATTCTCGACTCCAGGTCAGTGAGGTATTGCAGAATCAATTCATTAACAATAAATGGTCCTACTTGTTTTGAAGATGTGTTAATATGTGCTTGCATAATGTAAAAATAAGCGTTTCATGTCTTCACAATATCTGTGTTAAAATGAATATTCTTAAACATATACAGTAATTGCTGGAAAAGCTCAGCTTATCTGTCAGCATGTCGGAACAGAATTCAGAGTTCAATTTTTCGGTCCAATGACCTTTCCTTTGAACCTGACTTATTCTTAAAGTATTTCCCCAGTTTTATTCTCCCACACAAGAAGAAATATCCATCCGGTACTCACCAACTACCCTCTTCTCAAGATCCTATATGGTCAATAAAACATCCCTCATTCTCAGGCCGAACTGTTAATTCTTCATAACGTAATGCATTCATCCCAAGAATGCATGAAGAGAAACGTCTTTGAGACGTTTCGAAAGCAATTTTGTTTTGTTTCAGTTTAGGCAGTTATAACTACACATAATACAACAGATGTAATCTCAGCAATGCCCTGTACTGATGCAGAAACATCGCTAAGATCATACCCAACACCCCTTGCATGAAACGGGGTCACGACATTTACCTTCCAAATCACTTGCTACATCTTCAGGTTACTTTGACACACAAATCCCTCTGTAACACTGAGTTCTGCATTCTCCTTGCATTTAATTAAATTTCTGCTGTTTTGTCATTTCCACAAAACAGAAAATTTCCATCACATATATATTGTACTGGTATATTTTCTGCTGAAGCTTTTCTCACAGCCATCCTCTGTCTGTAAGCCATTGCTTGTTGCTGTGCCCTCCCCCAGTCTGTATCCCATTGCAGACGTTCTGCACTCCCTCTGTCTGTATCCCATTTCAGACGCTCTGCCCTCCTCCGTCTGTGTCCCATTGCCGATGCTCTGCCTCCCCGTCTGTATCCCATTGCAGATGCTCTGCCCTCACCCATCAGTATCCCATTGCAGACGCTCCAACCGCCCCTGTCTGTATCCCATTACAGACGCACTGCCGTCAGCTGTCTATATCGCATTGTCGATGTTCTGCCCTCCCCCGTCTGTATCCCATTTGAGACGCTTTGCCTTCCCCTGTCTGGATCCCATTGCAGATGATCTGCCCTCCCCCTGTCTGTATCTCACTGCAGATGCTCCTCCCCCCCGTCTACATCCCATTGCAGATACTCTGCCGTCCCCTGTCTGTATCCCATTTCAGACGCTCTGCCCTCCCCCAGTCTGTATCCCATTGCAGACGCTCTTCCCTCCCCCTGTCTGTATCCCATTGCAGATGCTCTGCCCTTCCCCTGTCTGTATCCCATTGCAGAGGTGCATCCCTCCCCCTTGTCTGTATCCCATTGCAGACGCTCTTCCCTCCACCTGTCTGTATCCCATTGCAGATGCTCTGCCCTTCCCCTGTCTGTATCCCGTTGCAGATGCTCTGCCCTTCCCCTGTCTGTATCCCATTGCAGAGGTGCATCCCTCCCCATGTCTGTATCCCATTGCAGACGCTCTGCCCTTCCCCTGGCTGTATCCCATTGTAGACGCTCTGCCTTCGCTCTGCCCTCCGCTGTCTGTATATCTTTGCAGGCGCTTTTCCCTCCCCCTGTCTGTATTCCATTGCAGACGTTCTGCCCTCCCACGTCTGTATCCCATTGCAGACGTTCTGCCCTCCCCCCGTCTGTATCCAATTGCAGGTGATCTGTCCTTCCCCTGTCTGTATTTCATTGTAGACACTCTGCCCTCCCCGCGTCTGTATCCCATTGTAGACGGTCTGCCCTCCCCCTGTCTGTATCCCATTGCAGACACTCTGCCCTCCACCTGTCTGTATCCCATTGCAGATGCCCTGCCCTCCCCCTGTCTGTCTCCTATTGCAGACGCTCTGCCCTCCACCTGTCTGTATCCCATTGCAGATGCCCTGCCCTCCCCTGTCTGTCTCCTATTGCTGATGCTCTGCCCTCCACGCGTCTGTATCCAATTGCAGTTGATCTGTCCTTCCCCTTTCTGTATTCCATTGCATACGCTCTACCCTCCCCCTGTCTGTATCCCATTGCAGATGCTCTGCCCTCCCCCGCGTCTGTATCCAATTGCAGGTGATCTTCCCTCCCCTGTCTGTATCCCATTGCAGACGCTCTGCCATCCACTGTCTGTATCCCATTGCAGACGCTCTATCTCCATTTGACATCTTATTGAATGAATATCCTGGTGCATGAGCAAACTGAGTTACATCTCCTTCATCCGGTTCATTAAATAGCTTGTAATTTGTTGATGACCCCTGAAGAATTCCGCTCGTTACAGCTTTCCAAACACAAAATGAGTAATGATCTGTACTCTGTATTTCCTGACAGCTACCCAGGGCGTCCCTGCTTCTGCATAACAGCCTGGGATGGTTATATGGCGTCCCCCTGTGCTGTGTAATTTACTGAGTACTTCATTCTGTTTGGTGCGGCCTGTTTGGTGCAGCCCATTTTGCCGCAGACCCATTTAGGGCAGAACTATTTCAGTGCAGCTCATATTTATTTCTTTTCAGGCTTCGATAAAAGCATTAATCAAATCAATAAAAATAAAAATAACGTTTAGTCCCTTTAGTAAAAATGTTAAAAAGACACTTGAGTAAGTATAACATTGACTCAGAGTTTTCTTTCAGAGCTAAAATGATAATTGGTCTTGCATTTATTCACATTGAAAAAATTCATGAAGCTATTGAATATTTAACTGATGCGCTTCCAGATGAGTTGCAACCGCTGCTGGACTGGTTCGAGGATAACTATGGAGGTAGAAGATTACGCTGAGGCAATATTCGGCGTCCACCGCTTTTTCCAGTTGGAATTTGGAATTTATATGAAAGAACTTTAAACAATGAGGACAAAACAAACAATAATGCAGAAGCTGCCCACAGGAGATGACAATGCGAACTTGATGTGGAACATTCAGTTATTTGGAAATATATTGACAGTTTACGAAAAGTTCAGAGGGGAAGGGACATTTAATATGAGCATTTGATAGCAGGGCACGATATTCGGTTGAAATTAAAGAAGAAGATGCTAGAATACAAACACTCGTAAGAAGATTTAGTGAGAGAAATGATGTCGAGTATTTACTAGGGATTGCCCATAATTTTGAATGAACGTCATGTTTTAGATTTTTCGTAATGAACTTATATCGTTTATTTTTTTCTTTTTAACATTTTTGCTGAAGACAATAAACATTATTTTTATTTTTAGTCTTTTAACTAAGCCTGAAAAGTGAGAGAGATGAGATTGGAACAGCCAGCGAGTTTAAATTGAGAATTGCTCTTGACTGAACATTGATGCTTACTTGGTTGGTGGGACATCGATGTTTCAGAATCTCCACACAAGGTGTCCTGGTCCTCTCTGGCTCTTTCCAGGATCCTCCACACATGTCGAGGTAGAGGGTGAGGGAACGGATATTGGGCACTCGAACACCCGGCTTGGCCTTTTATGTCCTATTCCAGGATGGTTCTCCTGGAATGGGAGAAGAGGAGGAACGGAATGAGGGTGGGATGGGTGTCCCTGCTGTTAATGCTGTTATAGGGGAAGGGTAAGATGTCCGGAGGGAGTCTGACCACAGTGTTGTATCCATGCAGTGGTATTAGTGTGCGGGGCTATTGCGTCAGTGACAGAAAAAGTGAGGGAGGGAAGGTGCTGAATTCAACAGTGAGTGTGGTCGTGCTTGAGCCTTATTGGAGGTACAGTGTGAGCCTTGTTCGGGGGTAGGTGTTATAACAGATATACAGAGAGTGTGAGGGAGCAGAAGAATATGGTGCCACTTATCCTAGCAAAGTGGGGGGAATTAATATTGATGCTTGTCCTGTATTGCTGACCAATTCTTCAGATTATCTCAGCGTTGAGGGGAGTCTCCCTGAACGTCTTCTCCAAGTCTATCGGTGATAACGCCACAGTCGCTTTCCATCACTTCCCACAGAATCAGTTTGGGTGGATCTTACAAATAGCAAGGTGAAGTAAACATTAGTGTGTTATATATCAAAACCAAATCTGTCACGAAAATACTTTACAACATTTGCTCTGGAAATAGGGAATGCAAGTATATGCAAGGGGGCGCAATGACACAGTGATATTATCGCTGGGCTCTTAACCCAGAGACCCAGGTAATATTCTGGCGACATGAATTCAAATCCTGCCATGGTGGAATTTGAATTCAATATGTATCTGGAATCAAGAGTTTATGATGACCAGGAATCCATTGTCGTTTGCTGGAAAAACTCATCTGGTTCACTGATGTCCTTGAGGGAAGGATACTGCTGGCCTTACCTGGTGTGGCCTGCATGTGACTCCAGACTCAAGACAACGCTGCTGACTCTTAACTGCCCTCTGGCATAGGCAATAAATACTGGTTATCCAGCGACGCCCTCATCCTGTGAATGAGTAACAAATAATCGTGGGTGCTGCATTAATAATGGATGGTCTCAAGTTGCACCGTAACTGCAGTGACTACTAATACTGTGAAGAAAAACTTCCGTAAGTGTGTATTAGGAGGTTGAACAGTATGCTGTGAACCAAACTAGAAAGCAGGTTATTTCAGATTTGGTGTTGTGTGGTCAGGAGGACTAATTAATAACCTTGCTCTGAAGTAGCTTTGGAGGAATAGTGACATAATATGTTGCATTTTTACACGGCGTCTGAATACAATATCGAATGTTTGAACATTCTGGTCAAACATCATGGAAGCCCAAAGGCGAGAGGGTCAAGTACGCTCCAATGAATTGGGGAAGGATAATATAACATTCACTGGGAGAAGCAATGATTGTGAGAGTCATAGAGTCTGATAGCACGGAGAAAGGCCCTTCAGCCCAAACTGGTCAATTCCAAACAAAATGTCGATTCACATTAACCCCGTTTACCTGCCCTTGCCCCATATCCTTCTTATTCTTTCCTATCCGTGTATTTGTCCAAATGCATTTAAATTTTGTGAATGTACCTCCCTCAGCCACTTCTGCTGGCAGCTCATTCCATGTTTATACCACCCTGTGTGTAAAAGAAATTGCCCCTCGGATCTTAAATTGATGCCCTCTCGTCGTTGGGTTGCTCAATCCTGTGAAAAAAAAGACTGAGTGCATTCACTCTATCCATGCTTCCCATGATCTTATACACTACTATCAGATCCCCCTTCGTCTCATACACGCTAAAGTAAAAACTCCTATCTTGCCCAACCCCTCACTGTATCTCAGACCATTGAGTCCGGGCAACATCCTTCTATATTTGTTCTGCACTATTTCCAGTTTAATAACATCCTTCCTATCGCAAAGTGAACAACACTGAACATAACACTACCAGTATTGCCTCACCAGCATCCTGTATAACTGCAACATAACTCCCTAATTTCGATACTCATTACTCTGACTGATGAAGGCCAGCATGCCAAATGCCATATTTCACTGCCCTATCTCCCTGCGACTCCACTTTCAGAGAACCTTGAACCAGAATTCCAAGGTCCCTTTGTCTTAATACACTCCTTAAGACCCTGCCATTCACCATGAAACTCCTACCTTAATTTGACTTTCTAAAATGCAAGAACTGACACCTATCTGTATTAAACTCCACTTGCTATTTCTCGGCAAACGTCCTCACCTGATTAAGGCACTGCTGTAATTTCTGAAATTTCTGATAATCTTCCTCACTGTCCACGATACCGCCTATTTTAGTGCCATCTTGAAACTTATAATTCATGCCTGTACATTCTCATCTAAATCATAGGTGTGTGTAATATGTAAATATATATACAATATACATGTATAAAACAAACAGTAATCATCCCAGAACCGATCCCTGAGGCATTCCACTCATCACAGGCCTTCAGTCCAACAAGCATCCTTCCACTATTACTCTATGTTTCCTACCATCAAGCAAATTTTGGATCTGATTTGCAAGCTCCCCCTCAATTCCATATGATCTAAGCTTCCAGAGCAGCCTACCATGTGGAACCTTCCCGAAGGCCTTACTGAAATCCATATACTCTACGTACACCACCATGCCCTTGTCAAAGTTACTGGTCATTTCACCATAGCACTCTCACAAAGTTTTGAGCCATGATCCACCATGCACAAGGACGTGCTGACTGCTCATAATCACACCCAGCCTTTCCAAATGCATGTATATCATCTCTCTCAGAATCTTCTCAATAAACTTGTCTATTAGAGATGTCAGGTTTACTGGTCTATAGGTCCCAGGTTTTTAGTTGTAGCTCTTCTTGAATAAGAGCACATCATTCACTACCCTCCAGTCCTCCGGGACCTCATCCTTTGGCTACTGATGATACAAAAGTACTAACCAGGGCCCCCACTATGACTTCTCTGTCCTCCTGCAGTGTTCCTGAATATATCTGGTCAGGACCAGGAGATTTATAGAATTACTGCATAGTCTGAAAGATATGTCTACTTATTTCAGATGAAAACACCAAAGAGTGGGTAAGTGACCTAATGATAATTAACATAACAAATTAAAGAATATATTAATCACAGGACGTGACTTCAGAAGAATTCCAGACATTGGGGAATCCTAAGAATTCTCAAACAATTGCAATCCAGAAAAGGGAAGTCCATGAAACTGATCGAGAAATCAAAAAGCGAACATTCATGCAAGCAAACAGCAACACAAAGACTGCAAATTTATATGATCTATATTTCAAAAGAAAAAAAACATTGTCAAATGTGGAAATTTGCAATCGGGAGAAACGAGTTTATGTTGGATAACAGGGAAATGGCAAAGCAAATGACCAGTTACTTTACGTTGGTCTTAATGGAGTAAGATCCAGAAAATCACTCAGAAATGTGAAGTGATCGTATAGGACCTGTGGAAGTAAAGACATAAAGTCAATTCATATCAGTAACAAGGCAATATTGAACATGCAGCTGGATTGAGCATTGCTAAGCTTGACAAACCAGATGTACTTCATACCAAAATCTTCAGAAATAAATCACAAACAGAAGTATTGATTGCATTGTCGATGACTGCGTTCTATTTTCCTGTACATTCTGCAGAGTCTGGAAGCTGGTGTAGATAAATGTACATTAGTAAACTAGATCCAAGCACGATAGATGCATGGTAGGGATCCAAGCATCTACAAAGGGAAAAAGAGATAGTGTGGACAATTGCTGACAAATTAATTTGACATTTGTCGGGAAACTGTTGGAATCTATTATATAGGATGTGATATTGGATATTTAGACATTAACAGCAAACTTTGAGAGACTCAGTATGCATTTCTGAAAGGGAAATCATACTTGACAAACTTTGGAATTGTTTGAAGTTGATTCTTACAGCATAGTTAATGGAGATCCAGTAGAATTGGCATATTTTAAATTATCAGAAGGCTTTCTATAAGAACTCACACAGTGAGTTCGAAACTGCAATGATGTGAAGGGTATTTGGAGGGATATATGTAAGTGGAAACTTGAAGTTTGGTTTGCCTTCCTTTAAGGGACTCAGAATATAGATGTAAAGGCATGTTGAAGCAGTTTCACAGAGTGTTGGTGACACTTTACCTGGAGTATTGAGAACAGTTTTGGTGACCAAATCTGAGAAAGAATATACTGACCACAGAGGAAGTGTAATGGACATTATCCAGATAAATCCCTCAGATGGCGAGATTGCGTGATGAGGAAACTCGGCCTATGTTCTGTAAAGTTTCAAAGAATCAGCGGTGAGTCACTATTTAACTTTATAAAACTCACAAAACATACGACAAGTTGGAAATTAACAGGAAATTTATCAGGCTGTCTAATCCACCTTCAAAGCAAATAATGGCAGGATAAGGGACAGACCATTTAAGACTGCAATAAGGAGGAAATTCTGCGCATGGAGGGGACTGACTAACACAGGGGCAAGGCAGGGCAAGATTACAGAGAATCCCCAGATAACCTACAAGTGTGTCAAGCGGAACAGAATAACCAGTGAACACGTAAGACTCATTAGTGACTTGCCAAGTTGCATCAAAATCGACTTTAGTAGCAGGAGATAGAGGGGCTGTTTTTGTGATTGGAGGCTAGTGTACCGCGGGCATCAGTGCTGGGTCCCTTATTATTTGTGATTCGGAGGTGCTAGTGTTGGGCTGGGGTGGACAAATCTAAAAATAGCATAACACCAGACAATAGTCTAACAGGTTTATTCAGCAGCACTAGCTTTCGAAACGCTGCTTCTTCATCAAAGTTCACAACCACGTGATGTAACTGATGTTGAGAGATTTTTATCCTTATTATTTGTGGTATTCATAAATGAAGCAGCTGTGAATATGGACGAGGGGTGGGGTGTGTAATAATTAAGTTTGTATTTGATACAAAGATTGGCCGGGTGGTTGGCAGTGAGGAGGAAGGCCTTATGTTACAGGTCGATACTGATGGAATGGTCAAATGGGTGGATCAATGGCAGATAGAATGTATCCCTGATAACTATGAGGTAATGCACTTTGGAAGAAGGAACCAGCCAGAGGAGTACTCAATGTATGGCAGCACACTAGAAAGCTCAGAGGGTGCTTCTCCACACATCGCTGAATGTGACTGCACTGGTTAATACACAATCTTGGAAAGGCTAGGGGAATGTAAACATAGCCTTTATTCATCGAGGCATAGATTATAAGAACTATGCAGAACATTAGTGAGGGCAAGATGGAATACTGTGTGTAGTTCTGGGAACAACATTACAGGAAGGATGTAATTGTAGTTGAGGGGGTGCAGAGGTGTTCCCAGAGATGGAACATATCAGCTATTGAGAGAGGCTGGATAACCTCAGGTTGTTTAGTTGGAGGAGAGAAGGCTGCGAGGTTTGTGGTTCAGAAGGATAGGATTACGAGGTACATGGACAGGGTGGATAAACAGCAGTTGTTGCTGTTACTCAAAGGGCCACACTTTAAAAGTGAAGGATTTGCGGTTTAGTGAAGATTTGAGAATTGTTTTTCAACCAGAGTGTGTTGGGGTCTGGAATGCACTTCTTGAGAGTGGAGGTATCATGCTAACCTCAAACCAGTAGAAACGACACGGTTGTGCACTTCACATGCTTTAAGATTCACGGCTAAGGTCTTGTGTCGGAAAGTGGGCCGAATGTAGACTGTGCTGTATTTCTGGTAGTACAGAGTCTGTGCTTCTGTGATTGTATGGCTGTGGAAGGTCAATCAGTGAGTAGCGTAAGGTAGGAATTGATGGGTTTCTGAAGATTATCTTAACTAAGTTGATAAGAGAGAACTTGCAATATTTTCTGGAAATATGTCAATGGCAAAATTAAGAGAAAAAAGTTGCAGATTTCTTACAGTCTGATACCAGATAATTGAGGACCGGGAAATAGCTGGACTATGGAGCAAATAGTTTAATTATGCCTTCACAGAAGAAAACAAAACAAAAAAGAAAGCTTCCGGTCAAAACTAGGGAACTTTAGTCTTGTGAGGAAAAAGGAATAGAATGAAAATAGCAACTAAACAGTTTAGAGAAAGTATTGGACTGAAATTAATGGGCATAGACAAAGTCAACAGAGAATTATGAAATGGGAATCATATTTGAGAAAGCGGCTTTTAGTAAAATTACTTAGGAGGTATCAATGTCATGTGAGTGGACTATCAGAAAGATTTTTGATAAAGCCCCAAGCCTATTGTGCAAATTCGAATCCAATGGGACTCGGGCTAATATATGGTCATAGATTTAGAATGGGAGAGCTGGCAGGAAACAGTGAGTAGGAATAAAACAATGTTTTATTTTTAAATGGAAGGCTTGGAGGAAATTGTGAGGATCATGTCTTGGGCTCCAGCTATTCCCAATACACATCATATCTTTGGGTGAGGGGTGCAAATGCAATATTCTCAAGTCTGCTGACAGCACTAAACGATGTCAGCCTGTGAGTGGATGAGGAGGATGTAAAAATGTTCCAAGGTGATTGAGACAAGTGGAGTGACTGGACAATATGTGGGAAGTGGAGAGTAATGGGGAGATGAGATGTTGTGTACTTTGATGGGAACAATGCACTGGCAGCCTCTCATTTGAAAAAGGAGTGGTTGAGAAATGTTGCACTATAAATGAACTTAAGCTGCATTTTTGTTTATTTCTGCGTAGCCCTGCGAGTCCATGTGTGGCAGTGAGTTCTGAAGCCAGAAGTCAATACTGGGAATGGCATTGGCACGCTGACCATTGTATGTAGGCCCAGCACGTGGGGAACTGTAACTTTGAAAGAAATCTGGATCTCCATGTACACCAATCACGAAAAGCAATATTGCAGGAGCAGAAAGCAGGAAGGAAGATAAGTAGCCCATTGACCTTCATTTCAGGAGTATTTGAGTAGAGGAGTAAAGGTGTCTTACTGCAGCTGTACAGGCCCTTGGTGAGACCCCATCTCGAACATTGTGCAGTATTGTGTGCAGTTTTGGTCTCTTTTCCGAACAGACGACCAACCTGACATTGAGGGAGAGCAGCAAAGGATGTTTAGACTGATTTCTGGGATGACAGACATGTTGTGGGAGCAGAGCTTGGGGCAACTGGACCTGTATTCAATGGGGCTTAGGAAAATGAGTGGAAATCTCAGTGAAATATATAACACTCTGACAGGGCGAGACAGATTAGAAGCAGGGATGGTAATTCCCCTGGCTGGGATGTCTAAAACAAGGGGCCACAATATTAGATACAGACAGGCCACTTTGCATTGAGATGAGAATAAATGCCTGCAGTCGGAGACTGGCGAACGAGTGGTACTCTCTCCCAGATCAGGCTGTGGAAGTCAAGGGGCTGATTATAAATAAGGATTTCTGGAAACTACAGGGATAGGGAGAGAGCAGGAGTATGTTGTGAAGATAGAAAATCAGCTATCATTCCAGGTTGTTCTCCAATAACGCAATAACTGTGTTCCTGTGCAACACTGTGTTGTACAAAATCGTGCAATATTAATAATGGGGTCTATGGAAAAAAAGAGGGTAAGTGGCGAACACCCCAAAATATCAGTAAAAACCAAAAATTAAATTCGATCTAACACGCAATAGGACAGTCGAAATAAATCTTTAAATTACATGTTGTAATGGAACAGTGCCGTAAATGTAACGCTTTGAAACTACAGTCCCTCACTGGAGCACTGTATCTTTCACCACAATCTTCACCAGAAAGCGCGTGGGGGCTGACTGACCATGTGATGCCGATGCCGAATTCCAATTCTCCCCAAGATTCTCCCCACAGTTTGAAATAAAGTGCTTTCTAAATATAGACTACAATTCCCAGTTTCCGGCTCAGTTTCAAGGCCTACAGAGCCGATTGCATTCCTGTTTTTGCTGAACACATTGATTGCACCTTTTGTAGATAGAGGGTTTCTGAGGCAGGATTTGCTGTTCAGCTGGTGCCCGACAAGGAATCGCGTCACAGTGAACGCCCATTCACTTTATAGAAAAAGGTTCATGAATTGCATTGCAGCCAAATTGTATTTAATCAATACGCGTTATCGGTGAACTGTCTGTACATTGAATGGAGGCGCAAAACCGATGGGCTGAATGCACTACAGCAGTTCTCATTTTATGTTTCACAATGTTTAAACATATTAAGGGATATGAATATTGTATGGGGAAAACTGCGTTGAGGAGATTTTCGGCCATTAACTAGAATAGGTAAAGCTCAATGAGTTGTATGACGTATTCCGTTCCCGATGCTTCTGTGCAGTGTGTGGGAAAGCTCTGTAGATGTTGTCACAAGCTCTCAGCTGTTAGGAAGGAGGTCTCTGCAGGGTCGACAGGATTGTGTTTCCCGTTCCCTTTTCTGATAACGAGGCTGGTGACGGGTGTTCTCTCCGGCTTTATCCTTTAAGACCTCGGAGCAGTTTGATACAATTGAGTGCTTTGCTTGCCCATTTCAGAGACCATTGAAGAGTGTATCACATCTCTGCGTGTCTGGAGTCACTTTTAGGCCAGACCAGGAAAGCACGGGAGATTCACTTCCTGAAAGTACACTGGGGAAGGAGATCGACGTCTATAATCGACATTGAATACACGATCAGTATTACTGACACCAGGTATGAGATCTCAATATTTTATTAATTGTTTTTAACTTGCACCAGTTGCCAGAGAATTATCCTGGTCTGGATTAGCAATCCAATGTCAATTCCACAACAGCACCATCTCCACATGCGGGCCTATCGGAAACCACACTGAACCGATTATTTGTGTGCTGTTTGACAGCTCTATCAAAAATAACCCCAACCAATATGACTATCGTGATGGGACTGAGGGCGTGGTAATTGTTCCGATTGTAATTATTCCCTTCTTAGGGGATGGAACATAGTTGAGTAATTACCCACATTAGGAGAAAGTGAGAACTGCAGTTGCTAATTACCCACATTGCCAGGGAGTTGTCAGAGTTGGAGCTGGAAAGAAACAGCTTCCAAAGGTACACGGCATGTTTTGTAGCAAAAGTCCTCAGTCCTATTGCAGGAATGGTGTCAGGGACAAATGCCTTTGTCGTATCTACAGTGTCCAACTGTTGCAGTGAATTGAATTGGTTGAAGACGGGCATCTGTGATTCTGAGGGTATCATAGTGAGGGTGAGGTGGGTAATCGACTCAACCCTTCTGGCTGGGGATGGTGTAGATACTGTATATTTTACATGGATGCACAGGGCTGTTCCATTATTTAGGATGGGGATATTTGTGGAGTCCTCTCCTCCAGTAAGTTGTTTAATGGTCCATCGACTTTTACACATGGATTTAACAGGACGAGAGAGCTTATATCTGATTTGTTAGTCTTCGGATCATTTCTCTCTGTATCAGATGTTAGTCCTGCTGTTCGTAGTGCAACCAGTCAAGTGCGGTAGCTTTAATGGATTGTCATCAGGTTTAGGTACACGTGATTCCGACCCGTCCATCTTCACCCACACTCGTCACTAACCCATGGATCGGCTTGATGGAAATGGTAGATGGATGGATTATCCTGGGGGAAAAGTTACAGATTGTCATTGAAATCTACAGCATCAGATGATAACTCAGTTTTAGCTGCAGTATCTACAATTCAATTCTACTGACTGCACCCCCCCCCACCCCCAAGTTCACACCAAGACCCATTCACCCATCAGCCCTGTATTCAGTGACCTACTCTGGTTTCTGATGCGGAAATACTTCCATTTTCATATTCTCATTCTGCTGGAAGTCTTTCCTTGGTGTCACGCCTCCAATTTGTTACATAAACAATACCCATTTAAGGTACTAATCTGAATCTTTTCCTTTCAGTATTGCCATCTTCTGTATTTGAAGTGAATGTGTTTCCTTCTGTTTTTCTCCCTGACCATGATTCAGAGCTCTGCAGTGTCAGTGATGCCAGCCTTATGCAGTTTCAGAGTCAAGGAACTTGTCACCATGCGTTACTGTTCAGTTCCCAGTGTACGGCGCTCCATGTTGGACAGGATGTTTGGGCATCTTTGACAATATGTCGTTGTTCATAAACAGAAATTGCTGAAGAAATTGCTAAAGATGTTGCAGAATTTTCTGGAGTGAATGCAAAGTTAAACTTTCAGGTCCAGTGAAGCTTCTATACAGGTTTTTTATTTTTATTTCCAGTATCCATAATTATTGATTTAATTGAAAACTTGTTCTGCGCCTATTCATTTCTGGAGAAACTCAGTAGGTCTTTCAACATCTGCAGAGAAAGAGAAACAGAGTTAGCGTTTCCAGTCCAGTGTGACAATTCTTCAAAACTGAATACAATTGCAAAATGGCCTTTTAATCACTTGGCAGATGTGTCGGATGGGTGGCAGGGAAAAGAGGGTGTGGCAAAAGAAAAACGGACTTTTAGCAATGGTGAACGAAAATATTCTGTATAACGGCTCGAATTTAAGGTGTGAATGGGTGAAAGGGGTTCTCTCTATTGAATGCAAGATAAAAAATACACAACCACAAAAAGTTATACGGAGGCCAGGAGGGAGAATGTTGATCATCTGGTATTATATAGATCTGGCCACAGATACGTTTTCACTGTCGTGATCATTACCCCCTTTAGATAAAGGAATTCAGATGCTTGACTTCTTATTGGCACTAGTAAGCGTTTCATGCTGCCTTAGTATTGTAATAGAGAGAAAAAGGAAATCACAGTATGAAGTTTGGGCTGAGTATTGTTTACCTGTAATGTTTACTATAGTTTCAAATTTGCAGTGCTTATCTTTAAACCCTTGTTCTTGAAGTTAGCATCAAATGGAGTGTAGGATGTTGAGGAGTGACATTATAGAAACTTATAAAATCATGAGAGGTATGGATAGGGTGAATAGCCAAGGTCTTTTCCACTGGATAGGGGAATCCAAACATAGAGGGAATAGGTTTAAGGTGAAAGAGGTAGATTTAAAAGGGACTAAGGGGCAGCGTTTTTACACAGAGGGCGGTGTGGGTATGGAATGAGCTTCCAGAGAAAGAGTGGGAGGTGCAAGGACAGCTGCAACATTTAAAACTTATTTGGACAAACATATGAATGGGTAACATTTAGAAGCACATGGACCTAATGAAAACAGATAGGACAAGTATAGTTTGGAAAATCTGGCAAGCATGGACATTTAGAAAAGCTTCACACAGAGTCAAGGTGGTTTTGTGAAAGGGAAATGATATTTTGCCCTGTAAACTCATGCAACGTATTTCAGGAGATGCCTGAAAATGTAACAACGGACTTGAAAAAGGGGATCTGGTGGACACGAGGCTTTCCAGAGATTTTCCACAAGGTATTACAAAACAAACGTTCTTACACAAAACAGAAGCTCCAGGACGTCGGATACTGTATTAACATGGGATGATGTTTAGTTAACACAGAAATCGGAGAGTCGGGATTAATGGATCTTTATGGTCAAGGTTTATCTGCTGGAGTACCGCAAATATCAGCCTGACGGCATCAGTTATTTGCAAACTATGCCGACGGCCTGAAGGAGGGAGTTGAGTGCAATATACATCCGAGTTTGAGGATGACACTGAGAATCAAAAGGTAGGCTGTTATTGAATGGAGAGGACTTCCAGAAAATGAACAGTAAAGGCATTGGAGTCTTCCTGTGCATGAAACATAAGGTCGGCATGCTGATGCAGCAAGTAACTTGGTTGGTACATTAGGCGGTTTCCTGGGAAGAAAGGCTGGAAATGTGTTGCTGGAAAGGCGCAGCAGGTCAGGCAGCATCCAGGGAACAGGAGAATCGACGTTTCGGGCATAAGCCCTTCTTCAGGATTCCTGATTCCTGAAGAAGGGCTTATGCCCGAAACGTCGATTCTCCTGTTCCCTGTATGCTGCCTGACCTGCTGCGCTTTTCCAGCAACACATTTCCAGCTCTGATCTCCAGCATCTGCAGACCTCACTTTTTCCTGGGAAGAAAGGGTTGTGTTATTGAGAATCTCTAAGATGGTGAGGCAATAATTCATTGGGGTTTAAATTAATGAGGAATGATAATGCTGAAACCTACAAGAAACAGAAGGGGTTGGAGAAGGCAGATGTTGAGAAGTTTTTTCCATTCTTGTGCAAAGTATCGAACTCGATGATATAGATATCGAATAAGGAACATCGATTTCAATCTGAGATGCAGAGTAATGTCTTCTCTCCGAAAGTAGTGAATGTCTGGAATTCCCTAACTCAGAGAGGTGTGGAGGGATGCAAGGAGTCGGCAAGAGAGTGGAGTTGAGCCCTGTAGTAGATCAGCCATGTTCTTATTAAATGACAGCGTTAGCTTGAGGGGAAGATTGACCTACTCCTGTTCCTATTTATTAATTTCACGTGTTATGCTTTTGGAAAGTAATGGGTTATTTTGCTGGAAATCGTGTTGTGCAATGATGCATTCAGGGAGAGCAGAGGATTTGTTGTTTTAACCCTGGGTGGGGTATGTGGCTGAAGTTATGGGGCAGAAGTTACAGAGAGGGTAAGCCTGGAAACAGGGACTGGGGGGTGGGGGTGGTGGACACTTCCTGATCCAGCCTGGATTTTCCAAGTACATTTCAAAAACTACACCTAATCATCGGAGTGGCCTCGATCTGCCCCTGTTTAGCATGTCCGAGGGCTGAATGAAACATCAGAACAAAGGCTGAGGGACACAAGTGAGCCATTCAGCCATTTCACACAACTCCACCAGTAAATAAGGTCATGGCTCATCTCATTGTGGTCCCAGCTGCACTTTTCTTTCCATACACCATTATCCCTGATTCACCTGTCCATGGAAAATCAGACAAAGCCAGCTTCGATGTAATATAAAGGTCCAGCCACCCTAAACGTCTGCGAAAGTGAATTCCCACTTGACTGAAATCCCACTTTGTGGATTTATCCTAATTCCTGCTCTGACGGATGTTGGAGTATCACTGTTTCCTTTTCTCATCCCATTCCTCCACTGCTGACACCAAATTTTAAATATAACCAGGTTGGTGATATGGCCGATGATAAAGTTCTCAAACTGAGTCAGATTCAGTGACTGGAACAAGTCAGGCAGATTTCTTTAGTTAGCCACAAGTAACTAACAAAACTAACGGATGTACATGGTGGATCTGTGGTTAGCACTGATACCTCCCGTCACCAAGTAGCTGCGTTCGGTTCCAACCTCGGGCAACCCTCTATGTGGATTTTGAACATTCTCCCCATGTCTATGTGGATTTCCTCCCAGTGTTCTAGTTTCCTCCCATCGTCCATAGATATGCAGCTTAGAGCGGATTGGCCATGCTAAATTGCCCATAGTGCCCAGGGATGTGTAGGTTAGATAGGTTAGTCATGGGAAATGCAGGGTTACATGGATAGAGTAGGGGGGCAGGTCCGGGGGGATACTGTTCCGAGGGTCAATGTGGACTTGATAGACGGAATGTCTTGCTTCCACACTGTAGAGATTCTATAAAAACAACAAGAAGTTTGGACGATACAAACACCCAGTGGGGTATCTATCTGGTCACTCTCCTCTAGGTTTTGTATGTTTCAATAAGATCCCCTCTCATTCCAAGAGTAACCCGTTAAAGCCTCCATAATATAAAACCATCATTCGTGTAATACATGAAGTGAAACATCTCCGAACTGCTTCCAATTTAATTATATCCTTTCTCAGGTAAGGAGACAAAAATAATCTCTCACAAAGATGAAGTTATTTTTTGTTTCCTCAATGGTGAGAGTATTTGGAACTCTCTTCCTTGCAGAGCATTGGAGGTAGAGATATTGAATATGTTTGAGGCACAGACAGAAGGTTCATAAAGAATAACGGAGTCAAGGATTATCGGGGAATTGCAGGAATGAGCAGTGTTGGTGAAATGCTGACAGTAGTAAAAAAAAATCACACTGCTCCAGCACATCCAAGAATATAATGCAAAATGAAATGATAATATCAATAAAATTTTAAGAGGAGATCCAAGATGGTGGCGATCTGGAAGGTCTGCTTTGTTGGGCTCTGCATCACAGAACGGGCAAAGTGGTTCCCTAACTCACTCCATCCCAGCCATTTATTTAAAATGCTTAGTTTTTGAATGTTTTGAGAGTTGGCAGTTGTAGTAGCCTTAGTTTGTGTAGTTTTTAAGCTCTATGAGACATTGTTTATTCATGATCAGTAATTCGAGTTCTTCCTCTCTCGAGTTCAAATGTTGCTACAGTGTGTTCTGGGTAATGATGTGCTGAAATGGTCTACCTGGAGCATTAAGGTGAGCCATTTGCCAGAAAAGAGGAAACAAATACTTTCTAGTCTTAAAAAGAGAGGGTGGATGTTGTCCTATTGCACGAGATGCACCTTGAGGACAAGGAACATTTGACATTACAGCAGGTCGAGCTTGGTCGGGTTTATTTCTCGTCTTTTAATATTATGCGGAGGGGAGAAGCCATAATGGATCAAAAAAATCTTCCATTTAACCCACTAGATTGTATTTGACACTCAAGGGAGGTTCATAATACCCAAAGCCTTGAACTACAGTAAAAAATATAGTATTTTGAATGTTTATTGCTGCCCCCCCCCCCCCCCCCCACCCCCAACTCCCAGTGTACCCTCAGACATTCCTGGCAGATGCATTTTCCAGATTCAGTTATCGTGCATCGTGGCACATTATTGTATAAGTTTTCATGTCTTATCGACTCCACGGTGGACAGAATGTCCAAAGGTGCCCCAATACCCTCGTTATAATGTAAGCAATTAGTGGATATGTGTGCAGAACGAGAGCTGGTGGATGTCTGGTGGCAGATCCACATCACAAGTAGGGATTTTATTTTCTTCTTTAACCGGCATAATTGCCACACGAGGGTTGATATCTTCCCCATTCCTACAACAATCTTAGATTCGGTGGCATCCTGCACAATTGGAAATATTACCATTTCTGACCATGAAGCAGTCTACTTATTGATTAAGATTAAGCGCAATATAATAGATTCGAGACACTAGCGAATGTATCCCTTTATTCCTAAGGCTAGTTGATTAATTGAGTAGTTAGATTAGATTACTTACAGTGTAGAAACAGGCCCTTTGGCCCAAAACGTCACACTAACCCACCTGCTGACATTGTCCCTTTCACCTAACACTACAGGCAATTTAGCATAGCCAATTTACCTAACCTGCACATTTTTCGACTGTGGGAGAAAATCCATGCAGACACAGGAGAATGTGTAAACTCCACACAGATAGTCACCTGAGGCAGGAATTGAACCCGGGTCTCTGGCGCTGTGAGGCAGCAGTGCTAACAATTGTGCCAATGTGCTGAGCACTGCAATGAATACAGATCTTTCTTAGCCATTAATTCAGATTCAACCAGTAACTCATCCACTCTATGGGAAATTGCTAAGGCTTATGCCAAGGGAATAATTATTCCTTATGATGTAGCAGAAGGGGGAGCAGGAACGCTGGTTTGAGGCAAAGCTGAGGGCAGCTGACAGTGCATACTGTGATTGACTCTCAGTGGCTAAGCTGCAGAGGATCACAACGCTTCGGTCTACAGTGAATTCCACGCTCACACAGACAGCCAAGAAGGAACTTACTTTTGCAAAACAAAGGCTGTTTGAACATGGTGATAAGCCAGGCAGGTATTTATTCTATCTTGCCAGGAAAACGATCGCTCCTCTTAAGCCATTACCTCAATTAAGGAAGGTACTGGCTTCCTTACCTTCAATTCCAAAAAGATTAATGTCTCCTGTCCCAGATTTTTCACCGAATTATTTCAGACTGAACATTTTGAGGATAGATGGATTAAGATGGTGTCATTTTTCAAGAACCTGGGTCTTCCAGGAGTAACCCCTGAATAAGTCTTGTGCCTTAATGCACCATTGTCAGCGCAGGAGGGTGTGAAGCAGCTTCAGAATGTAAAGGCGCACGTTCATGATGGATTTCCTCGTGAATTTTATACCTAATTTATATACCTATTGTCAGGGCTGATGTTTAGCACGTTCCGTCACTCATACAGTCACGAACCCCTCCCTCCGTCCTTAAGATAGGCTCATATCTCTCTGATGCTGAAGGGAGGAAGACCCTGAAGGATTGTGCTTCTTACACGCCAATCTCGCATTTAAATGTTGGTTTCAAAATCCTGTCTGAGACCCGTGCATGAAAGCTGGAAACTTTGCTGCCTTCCGTTGCCAAAGCGGACCAAACAGGCTTTATAAAGGGATGCAGATCTTCCTACAATACAAAGAGGTTACTCAATATGATCCAAGAGTGTCAACAACAATCTGTCCAGGGATTACTGATCTCTTTAGAGGAGAGAAGGTATTTGATTGGGTTGACTGGCCGGATCTCTTCTGTACATTAGAACGGTTTGGTCTATGCAAAGTTTTTATCAAGTGGTTGAGGGTCCTTTACCGTGATCCTCTGGCTGCAGTTCTCACTAATGGTGTGCCAACCAGTAATATTAATATTTCTCCAGGCAGCCGACCAGGTTGACATCTTTCACCATTGTTGTTTACGTTGGGGATTGAGCCACTGGCGGAGGCCATTTGTTGGGATACCAACATATCTGCCCCAGACGTGGGATAGAAGTCACGTAAGATTATATTGTATGCAGATGAGGGTCTTTTTTTTGTCAAATTCCGCAATTTCGGTAGATCATGTGATGCAATGCATTAATTCGCTTGTTGCCTTTCTGGACGATAAGATTAATTTTACAAAGTTTGATGCCATGCCTATGGGAGGTCTTAGGGAAATACCTGATACTGAGGGCAAATCCTGGTTTCCTTTTAAATGGCCACGGGGTGGTTTCCCTTTTTCAGTATATTCATTGCATTTGTCTTTGATCATTTATTTAACGTGAATTATATCCATTTGTTTGACAAAATTACACAATTCGGATAGCTGTTATTAAAATGAATGTCCTTCCTCATTTCCTACACCTTGTGTGAATGCTTTCTTTGATGTTTCCCAGAGAGCAGAGTCATGTGGGCGGCACAGTGGTTAGCACTGCTGCCTCACAACGCCAGTGACCCGGGTTCACTTCCCACCTCAGGCGACTGACTGCGTGGAGTTTGCACATTCTCTGGGTGCTCCGCTTTCCTTCCACAGTCCAAAAATGTGCAGGTTCGGTGAATGGGCCATGCTAACTTGCCTGTAATGTTAGGTGTAGGAGTAAATATAGGGGAGTGGGTGGTGGGTCGGTGTGGACTTGTTGAGCTGAAGGACCTGTTTCCACACTGTAAGGAAGCTAATCTAAGATGTTTCTAAGAAACACAATGACTGGTTTAGATCTTTTATTTGGCACCATAAGCGATTCTTTATCAAGCTAACAAAATTGCAACTGCCCCACTGATCGTGGGGAGTTGATTTCCCCGATTAAAAACAATCAATTCAGTTTTTTTTCATCGTATGTGAGTGCCTGGGCCGCTGATGTCTCGGCATCAATATGGTATTGAGCCCTCTCAGACAAAGTGAACCCGTCTTAGTCTGTTATTCTTACATAAAATGACAACATTTATGGAGTATTGTATAATCTAATGATGATCAATACGGTCAAAACTTGAAGGACAATGCGTCAGATCGAGGGCAACACAGCCATAACCATATTCCTTACCCCTATAATTGCTATACCGTGTTGTCAACCGGGGATGATGGATTCCAGATTTAAACTGTGGGCAGCGAGGGGGGTACCTTGCTTGGGTGATCTAGAATTAGTAGAATCCCTACAGTGTGGATACAGGTCCTTGGGCCCAGCAAGTCCACTTTGACCCTCTGAAGAGTAACCCACCCAAACCCATTCCCCTACCATCCTATATTTACCCTGACTAATGCCCCAACTTACAGATTCTTGAACACTATGAGCGATTTAGCAATGGCCAATTCATCTAACCTGCACATCTTTGTGACTGGGGAAGGAAACCATCGCAGACACAGTTGAGAATATTCTAACTCCACACAACCAGTCACTCACGGCTGGAACCAAACCCGTGACCCTGGTGCTGTGAGTTAGCAGTACAAACCACTGAGCCACCATGTCTTACTTGAGGTAGAAACAATGATATCATTTGGTCAAATAACTCGTAAGTATGGACTACCTAGCAGAGACTTCTTCTGTTTTTTTTCCAGATTAGAGATTTGATTAAAAAAGACTTTTAACAGACACTTATAGATCCGATACAGAGAAGTGGGTTCTTTTTGCTACGAATACCCTCTCTGTCAGCATCCTTTATCATGAGTTGGATAGTGTCCCCTCAGACAAGACTGTGCAGCTTCGTGACGTCTGTGCGAGAGAGTTGGGGGTTTAGATCTCTTCGGAGATATGGGAGGATATTTGTGAAAATGCTCGAAGGATTTTGATCTGTAACAGGACATATTCCATGCAGTTCAAAAATCTTCATAGGGTCTGTCTGACACCAGAGTTTCTCTCAAAATTCAAAGTGGGATTATCTTCAGCATGTACTAATTGCCGAGTGACTACAGGCACTCTTTCTCATTGCATGTGGTCCTGCTGCAAGCTTAGTATATATTGGAGCACTGTGTTAGGTGTGGTAGAGTGGGTCTTGGAGACAGAATTGGAGATGGACCCGGTTTCTCTTTTCCTGGGCCTGCACAGAGTATCTTACACAGATGCACATGGGGAAAAAATCCTTACTTTCTGTGCTAGGAAAAATGTTGTGTTGGATGTCTGAAAACTGCTCGGGTCTTTTGGGTCTTTGTAAGCTCCTCATGGAAAATATCCCTTTGGACTTTCTCACCAGTACGGTGCACCAAAAAAACAGAGATTAGTATAAGTCATAGTCATGGAGATGTAAAGCATGGAAACAGACCCTTCGCTCCAATCCATCCTTGCCGACCACATGTCCCAAACCAATCTAGTCCTACCTGCCAGCACCTGGCCCATAACCTTCCAAACCCTACCTGTTCATTTACCCATCCAAATGCCTCTGAACTGTTGCACTTGTATCAGCCTCCCCCACTTCACCTGGCAGCTCATTCCATGCACGTACCACCCTCTGTGTGAGATAATTACCCCGTAGGTCTCTTTTATATCTTTCCCCTCTCACCCTAAACCTATGCTCTCTCGTTCTAGACTCCCCGACCCCAGGGAGCCCAGGCCAATGTGCCAACAGCCTCCTTCACTGTCCTGTGTATCTGTGACTCAAATTTCAGACAACCGTGCACTTGATCGCCAACGTCCTTTTGTTCCACTACACTCCTTAAGGCCCTCTCATTCATCATTAAACTCCTACCTAAATTTGACTTTCCAAAATGCAAGATGTCACACTTATCTATATTAAACTCCATTTGCTATTTCTCAGCCCACTTTCCCAGCTGATCAAGGTACTGCTGCAATTTCTGATAACGTTCCTCACTGTAAACGATGCCTCCTATTTTAGTGTCACCTGCAAACTTACGAAATTTGCGTTGTTCACCCTGGTCCAAATCATTGATATAGATGGCAAACAGCAATGGTCACAACACCAACCCCTGAGACACTCCACTAGTCACAGGCCTCCAGTCCAACAAGCATACCTACACCGTAGCCATTTGCTTCATAACGTCAAGCCAATTGTGTCGCCAATTTGCCAGTTTACCTTGGAGTCCATATGATATAACCTTCTAGAGCGGCTTGCCATGTGGAATCTTATCAAACGCCTTACTGAAATCCATATAGATTATGTCCAGCACCCTGCCCTCGTCAAACCTCCTGGTCACTTCCTCAAAACACTCTATCAAAATTTGAAAGGCATGATCTCCACGCACAAAGCTATGCTGACGGTTCCAAATCAACCTCTTTCTTTCCAAATGCATGCATATTTTATATCTCCAAACCTTCTCAAGTGGTTTCGGGAAACAGATGTGAAGCTTACTGGTCTATATTTCCCAGGCTTTTCTTTGCAGCTCTTCTGAATACGTGCACAACATTTGCTACTGCCCAGTCTTCCGGGTCCTTGGCCCCTGAACTGTCTTATCTCGCCTCGTGCAGTGCTCTTAGATATATCTGATCAGGACCAAGAGATTTATCTGACTTTGTGCATTCTAATGTGTCCAACAGCACCTCTACTGTTATATAAACTGTGCCAAGATATGACAATTAACCTCCCAAAGGTCATAGGTCTTCGTGTCTTTCTTCATGGTAAATACAGAAGAGAAATTGAGGACATCAACGATCTCTTGAAGTTTTACACATGCGTGCCTATTTTGGATTTTAAGACGTCCTATTTTCTCTCTCTAGTAATGTTATAGTGGTTGCATTCTTTACTATACTGAATTTGGCTTCACCCTAATCTGCTCAGCCAAGGCTATCTCATACCCCACTTTAACCTTGCTGATTTCCTTCTTCAGTAAACTCCTGTATCCCCTGTGTTACTCCAAGGATTCCCTTGATCCCAGCTGCCTGTACCTGAGTGATGTCTCCTTTTTTTGTTGATCAGAACCTCAATATCTCTTGTCATCTAGGTTTCTCTCTTCCAGCCTCAATTTCCCTTCACCCTTGCAGGAACATATCGACCTTGAACTCGAGCTATCTCACTTTTGAAGACCTCCCACTTGCCCGGGATCCTTTTACCTGGAAATAAACTACTCCATCAACTCTTGCAATCCCCTGACTAAGTCCAACAAAATACGCCTTGCCCCAATTTAGAACTTGAATCTGTGGACCACTTTTGTCCCTACCATAACTATTATAAAATTAATACAGTTCTAGTCACTTTTCCCAAAATGCTCCCCCACATTACCTCCATCACCTATCCTACCCTATTTCCCAACAGTAGGTCGAGTTTTTCCCATCCCGACTAGGATCCTCTACATGCTGCACGTGGAAGCTTTCCTGAACACGCTTAACAAATTACGTTCTATCTAAGTTCTTAACACTCTGGAAGTTCCAGTCTATGTTAGGATAATTAAAATCACCTATTATGACAACCCTATTGCTCCTGCAAGTCTCGCCAGTCTCCCTGAATATTTGTTTCTCTAATTCCTATTGATTATTTGAAGACTTATAGTGCAACCACTATAACATTACCACCCCTCCTTACTTCTTTGCACCATTCACAAAACCTCATTGGATATTATCTCAGTTATTTCATCTTTAAATACTAGAGTGATACGTGCCTTAATCAGAACTATTGGCATTTAAATTGTTTCCATTTACATCTCTTCCTCGCAGCGACTTTCACATTTGCAGCATCCCTTGTCAAGGCACAGTGGAGATATAGAGCAGTAAATGGATGGGAGCTGCACATCCTGTCACTTCCAGCATTGGTTACATGTTTCTCCACACTGGGCAGTGATCTAACACAGTGTTACTGAACAATGCAACAGCCTGGGTTTATATATTGATAAACCAGTGCGGACTGCACAGCTCTACATGCTGGACATTTAGCCCAGGATTATAGACCCAGCATTGGTGTGGGCTGCACAGTGTTTCACTCTGTACATTGCTGGCTTGCATATAGCTGTACACGAGCCGGATCTACAAAGTGCTCCATCCTGAATATGTAATGGATGGACTGGTTATGTGAGTTGGATTGCGAATGTGAGAGTACTAGACATCTGGCAATGCCTTTATTTTGTGTTTTACTTCTTGTGATTGGACTCTTCAAATCTTGACTCATCCGGTTAGACCCATCCCTCTGGATGAGTCATGGCGACTGTTGTTACAGCATCTGGGTCTGCAACATGACCAACAAATGGTGTACAGGCTGCAGAGAGGACAGTCTCCGTAAAATAGAATGATGGAATCACCGTCAGATCAGCCGTAGTCTTAATGAATGTTGTGGAAGGATTGAATGGACCACTAATGCAATTTATTCATTAACAAATTCCTGTTTGTTCCAAGCAAACGTCCCTTCTCTCCTCATGTCCCAGACTGGTGGGGAGTGAGTCACCTCCTGCTGTCCTTGTGTAACAGGATCCTGGGGCCTCACTAATCTCCAGATTTCCCTGTGCCCCAGTTTCGAGCACTGAGTGACTCCCTCCTGTCCCTGTGTCACAGTCTCAAGCAGTTGAATAACACCCTCCTGTTTCTGAGTCCCAATCTTGAGCAACTGAGTGACTGCCTCCTGATCCAAGGTTTGCGAAAGTAGATGACCTGCTCCTGCTACTGACTAACAGGCTCCAATAGCTCTATGCTCACCAGCTGCTCCTGAAGAATGGAATTGAGGGGCTGAATGGCCTCTTCACATTCCTTACAGATTCTCTAGACTAAAAGCCTTTCTCCTGTTTCTGTAAAACACTATCAAAATCTGAATGATGTACTTTTGTATTTTACTCTCAGCAATTGAGCAAACAAGCTGACTGACCGAATTCAGAAGCTGAATAGCCTCCTCCTGTTCCTGTGTTATACACTCAAAAGGCAATAGAGTTTCAGAGAAGTACAGCACGGAAAAAGACCTTTCAGTCTGATCGTCCATACCGACCAAATATCCTAAATAAATCTCGTCCCCCTTGCCAGCACTTGGCCCATTTCCCTATAAACACTTCCCATGCATGTATCCGTCCAAATTCCTTTTAAATGGTGTAACTTTACCTGCATCCAATACCTCTTTTGGCTGTTCAATCCATACACGCAGCAGTCTCTGTGTGAAAATATCTCTATTTAAATCTTTCCCCTCTCAATTTAAATCTTTGTCTTCTAATTTTGGACTTGCCAATCCTGGGGAAAAGACATTGACTATGCCCCTCATGATTTTATAATACTCTTTAAGTTCCCCCCTCAGCCTCAACACTTGAAAATAGCCCCAGCCTATTCAAATTCTCCCTGTAACTCTAACCCTCCAACACCTGCAACATTCTTTCAAATCTCTTCTGCACCCTTTCAAGTTTGACAACACCTCTCCGACAGCAGGGAGACCAGAATTAAAGGCAATATTACAAAAGTAGCCAAACCAATGTCCTGAACAGATGCAACATGTCATGCAAATGTTTAGACTCAAAGCACTCACCAAAAAAGGAAAGATCACCAAGTGCATTCTTCACTGCGCTGTCTACCTGTGATGGCACTTTCAACGAACGGAGAACCTGCACCACAAGGTGACACAGTAGCTCAGTGACTAGTACTGCTGCTTCAGAGCGCAGCGATCTGGGTTTAATTCCATCCTTGAATGACTACCTGTGTGGTTTTTGCACATTCTCCCCGTGTCTGTGTGATTTTCCTCCGGATGTTATGTTTTCCTCTGACAGTATAAAGATATACAGATAAGGATAGATTGGCCATGCTCAATTGTGTATAGTACCCAGGGATGTGTAGGCGAGGTGGATTAGCCATGGGAAACGCAGGCTCAGAGGGATAGGGTAGGAGTTTGTCCAATGGAATACTGTTTAGAAGGACGGTGTGGCCTCGATGGGCCGAATAGCCTGTTTCCTCACTGGAGGGATTCGATAATTTCGATGGAGTTCTCCTTGATTGGCAGCTATCTACAGGAACCCTACCTACATGTCTTGCCTTGATTTGTCTTGCCAAAATGCAACACCTCACATTTAACTAAAATAAACTCCATCTGCCACTCCTCGGTTCACCTAAGCAAGGTCCCATTATAGTCTGAGAGATCATTCTTCACTGTCGACTACACCAACAAATTTGGTATTATCTGCAAACTTACTGACTGTACTTCATATACTCAAATGTAAATGATTTGTATAAGTGACTAAAAGCAGTGGACCCACTATTGATCTATGTGGCACGCCACTTGTCACATGTCTCCAAGTTTAATGAACAAATGTCCACTGTCATGCCCTCTCGCCAATATCCAAGAAAATTTGGGATCTAAATGGCGAACTCTCCCTGGATTCCAGGCAGTCTGACGTTGCTAACCAGTCTACCATGTAGAACAGTTTGGTTTTCTTACTGAATTCCATAAAGACAACATCCACTGTCCTGCCTTCATCAATCATCTTCATCACTTCCTCAAAAGATTCCACCGAGTCAGTAGGATGTGATCTCCAATGTACAAAGCCCTCTTCAGTCTTTGACGTTACAAATGCATATACTTCCTTTCCCTCAAAATCCCCTCCAACAATTGAGTCACCAATGACGTCAGGCTCACCAATCTATAGTTACCTGGTTTTTCCTTACTTTCTTAAATAATGACCCTATGTTAGCAGCCCTCTAGTCTTTTGACACCTCACCTGTTAAAATCAATGATCCAAATATATAAGAAAAATGCAGAGCAATCTCTTTCATAACTTCCCACAAACATCTGGGATACAACTGATCAGGTCCTTCGGATTTGTTCACCTTTATATGTTTTAAAATGTCCAACACCTCCTTGTAATATAGACACTTTTCAAGATATCACTATATATTTCTTCATTCTCTCGCTCTTGTAACCTCCTCCACATTAAATACTGAGGAGAAAAATTTGTTTCGCATCCCTTCAATCTCCTGTGGTTCTACACATAAAGTAGCCTTACTTATCTTTAAGGAGCCCTATTCTCTCCCTAGTTAATCTTTTGCCATTAAAGGATTTGTAGAGTTTCTTCAATGCCTTGTTAACCCTATTTCCAAAGCCATCTCATGTCCACATTTTTCTGTCCCGATTTCCCCGTTGACTATACACTTATTGCCCTTATACACCTCTCGGGACTCACTTGATAACAACTCTGTTTACGTGACATATGCCTCTTTCCTTACCTTGACCAGAGGATCAATATATCTAGCCATCCAGCACTCCCTGCACCCACCAGACTTGCCACTGTCACTAATAGGAACACGTTGGCTCTGGACTCTCTGAAACCAAGTTTTCATGGCCTTGCATTTTCCAACCATCCCTTTACCTGCGAATAGGGTATTCCAATCTGCCTTTCACAGGGCTCGCCTAACACTTTCAAAATTGGCCTTATTCAAAGTTAGAACTTTAATGTTTACATCAGGTCTTTCATATTCCAAAACTAATTTAAAACTAATGTATATGTGTAACAGACTTGAAAGTTAAATAAACACTTCCTGTCCCTCTGTAACAGGCTCGAGAGGATGAATGGGCTCCTCGTGTCCCTCTGTAATAGACTGGAAAGGCAGAATGGCCTCCTCCTATCCTTATGTAACAGACCCGAGACATTAAATGACACAGCAACCCTTGGATTACGAGCAGCCGTTTAAGTGTATCTGATGGAGGTCCATTCCTTCTCAGTTGCAGAAACACAAACAACATAATGTACTCCAGGTGCCTTCTCAGTAATACTTCATACAGCTGCAGCAACGCATCTCTTTGTTTTGAATGATTCTGTTGACAAAATGTACCAATATTCTAGATTTCCACCTTTTCAAGTAGAACCAGCCGAATATGGGCTAAATGGCCTTCTCTTATACCTCTGTAAGAGGCCCATAGGGACAGAATTGCTTCGGCCTGTTGCTGAGCAGCAATCTCAATGCTCTGTCTCAAGGTTATGAAAGGATTTGGTAGCAGGGCACTTAAAACCAGGAGTAGCCTCACACTGGTCAATAATATCATACTTTGTGTTCAGGTATCTAGAAACTTGCCCACTCGACTTTCTTTTATGCAGCCGATCTGTTGTTTTATAACTGCCTCCTTTCATAAACAGAGTGGAATATATATAGACCCCTGCAGTGTTTTGTTAATACTCTCATATACAAGTTACAAAAAGATTATAAAGATTTATGGTCTATCCCTCAGCAATCCTCACCCATTCCATCCAAACCCAGTAAATGTTCCCTTTTATACTGATATGAAAAGTGATGTGTGGAACTGGTTAACTGAGCTGTTTGTTCAGTCATGATTTGGAGATGCCAGTGTTGGGACTGGGGGTGTACAAAGTTAAAAATCACACAACACCAGGTTATAGTCCAGCAGGTTTAATTGGAAGCACACGTGCTTTCGGAGCGACGCTCCTTCATCAGGTGATAGTGGAGGACACAATTCTAAGGAACAGAATTTATAGCAAAAATTTACAGTGTGATGTAACTGAAATTATCCATTGAAAAATACCTTGATTGTCTGTTCAGTCTTTCATCTGCTCGAATACCATGATCGTTTCACTTATTTCTTGTGTAAATCACAAAGCCCTTTTTTTAAAAAAAGTTGCATTTTCAGGTTAACTGTAACATTGACTGTTACCTAGATAAAATGTTGAAAGTGTTAGCCCCCTGTGTTCTCTTGTCTATGCCATGATGTTTAGATTGATTCTAATCTGAAAAGTGAGAATACAGTTTTACATGAATTCCTGCAGTTTTTGAGCTCAGAGTTTTACATGAATTCATGCAATTTTTGAACAAAGTACAATGTAACTCTGCAAGTACAAATACACCCCACAAAACATATGTGTGCATGAAGGTTCGTCTGTTTGTGTGTTTGTGTATGTGTGTTTTTCTGCGTTGAGGGTCGTGAGTGTGAGAGGGAGTGTATATGTGTGTGTCGTGATGTAGAATGTCTTAAGTCTGTGAGGGGGTGCATGTGTGAGTGTGGCAGTCTGTGTGCGTGTCTGGGTGGGGGCTATGAGTGTCTGTAAGAGAGAGTGTATATGTGTGTGCATGAGTGTAGCGTGGTCTAAGTTTCTGAGCGGATGCCTGTGAGAGTGTGGGTGTCTGAAAGGGTGTGTGGGAGTGTTTGTGTGCGTGTCTGTATACATGTGTGCCCGTGTGTATGTGTATGCGTGTGTATAGTGGTGTCTGTGTCTGTGTGTGTATTGTGCAATGGTGGTCACCTGTAATGTGACATGACCCCAAGATCCCGTTTGAGGCCCTCCATATGGGTACCGAAATTAGCTGTCAGCCTCTGCTCGGCCACTTTTCGCTGCTGCCTGTCCTGAAGTCCGCCTTGGAGGATGGTCACCAGGAAGTCCGAGGTCTTCAACTGGGAGGGAACACTCCTGTCTGTTGATTGTTGTGTGGTGCCCATTCATCCGTTATTGTCACCTTTGCTCGGTTTCCCAGTGTTTGTTCAGTGACTGTGATTAATGCCAATCTCCATTGATTCTAATTCTCCCAGTGGAGGGTTTTAATGATAAATGGGCGCCGTTCAATGTGTTATCCCATAACATGAGCGGGAGCATCACCGACAGCACTGATAGGGATCAGCAGATCCAGAGAGAGGGGGAGGAGAGATCAGAATCTGAAAACATTAGACTGGAATGTTCCAAAAATGGATCAGATGAATGAATCAATGGATGAATCATTGGACTGGCATGTTCCAACAATAGATAGGAGTTTATCCAATTATGTTTGGTATCTTTCTGCATTTTATTGGTGGTCATTATCATTGCGGATCAATTACGCTCTTCTGATTGCTCAATATTTTTATTATCCTTTCCTAGGTATGTTTGGCGTTTCTGGTAAGTGTCACTGTCAAGTTTGTTTTCTCTATAAACTAGTTATGACTGTATTACTGGTCTTTCATATAGTCTACACTTCTTGTCGCTGTTATTGTTCCTGCTGAAACTCTCAATCCAGATATTCACTCTACAGAATACTACTAACAACATCAATGAACGTGTTCAATTACTGTCTCCCTCTCTGTTCTGGCAGTGTTACTCATGGGTCTCTATGTTGACCTACTCAGCTCCAGCGTAGAACTACAACTTATTGTATCATGGCCTTTGTAATTTAAATTTTAACAGCATGGAGGTCACTCTGTACTGTTCTGGTTACAAACTTCACTTCCTTTCACTGTTTCCATCCCATCCCTGGCCAATATCTGCAGCTGAAGCAGACAAGTCACAACTGTGTGTGATCCCTTTGACTATGAGCTCTTTCTTCACACCATTCCCTGGCCTTTTCTAACTGGAAATACTCACCACTCCAGAATATATCGCACTGGTTTATTCCATCTGCTGTTTGAACCTTGAGCTATGAAATACAGTCTTAATGAAGCCAATAATCCGCTGCTGCCGCTCCCAGCTTGAAACCTGCCAAAGCAAATCTGCTTCGAACTCACGCCAAACTCCCATCCATCTGTCATTCATGTGCATGCCGATGTATATTGCTATTGTGACTGGCAATGCCTTTATGTTAACATTCTCAAACACTTTACCTCATCTGGCCAGTGCACCATATTGGTGAATACCCACTGTCCTGGCAGCAGTCATGGCCTCTTCATTCAGAAGCAGTCAGCCATTCCCATCGTCATCGGGTCTCCACGTAGAAAGAAATGAATATATCTTGGATAAAGGCCGTCTCCTTGATGCACGTTTCAAAACACCATCCCCACCAGCAATCAACCACATCAAAGTATTCCATGTGTTCAGAGAGCAATGGGGTCACTTGGAGTGTGTGGGAGCTGATGATCAGGGATGGAGCAAAACCTCCCATGTATGAACGGATCTGAGTGAACCCCCCCCCCCCCCAGTACACAGTATCATTAAGTCCTGTAATCTCTCTCCATTTTAGTAACATATTGCTTTCCATTATTCCTGTAAATGAAATGACAGGTTATATCATGTTAAATTCCACCTGCCAAACTAGTATCTATTATCGTTACCCCTCTGAATCTATTTGCAGACTTTCCACCCTCTCTTGGTAATTTAATCTCTTGCTTACCACAGCGACATCACCAAACTCAGCATCTGTATATCTGTTCAATTTCTCTTCATAAGACAAGCACTTCAACTATAGAATCAATCTAATGAAGCTCTTCTGAATTGCCTCCAATGGAAATAGCTCATTCTGCAGGACACCCAAACTATACTCCAGTTGCATCCTCACTAATGCCTTGCATAGCTACACCAACACTCCCTACCTTTCTACTCTATCCTTTTATAAATCACCACTGAAATTATGCTTGCATTTCTCATTACTTGCAGTACCCGAAGGCAGGTTTTCTGTGATATGCAAGCAGACACCCAGATCCCTCTGCACCTAAGCACTTTCAACTTTCTCTCCATTTAGATAATAATTTGTCTTTCTATCACACTGGCCAACTTGAAGAGCCCCATATTTATTCACTTTAATTTTCCTTCCAAATGTTGGCCCGTTCACCCAACCTATCCATATAGTTTTAAAATCTCTTGCATCATCATTCCGAAGTAATTTCCCACCAATGTAAGTGTCATCTGAAAATGTGGCATCGTATTTTCTATCCTGTCAACCGAGTACAGTAATAACATCGATAGGAAATGGTTGAGGCATGAGTACTGAAATAAATGGCACCCCATAAATTGCATTTGCCAAAAGAAAATGACGCATTTATTCCATCTGACTCCATTTTGTTGGATAACCAATCCTCCAACCAAGCGAACTAATTACTCCTAGACCCATATTGTCTCATCTTACCACTTACTCTTTGGAGAAGCGCCATATCCGATGCCTTCAGGAAGACCAGATATGTTCCATCTCCAGGATTCCCACGATCCGTCTTGTTTGTGACATCTTCAAATAACTCAACCAAATAATTGAAACACGATTTAGCCTTCATAAAACCATGTTGACTCTGACGAATTGTGGTTTAAGTTTGCAAATGTCCTGAACAATGGATTCTAACAATTTGCCATAAATTACAACAGTTTATTGTTGCACTTTAGTCCCTAATGTATGCCATTATTACAAGTTCTTCCCTTTCGAAAACCTTTACGTTTTTTTTTGAATTCCTGTTTAATGTGCACAAGGCTTTAAGAGATCTGCACTAATTGCTGTGTCACTGAATGGACTCATCATCCTGCTGGTGTACAATATCGATGGGCTGACGTCTTTCTGGTGTTCCCATGTTGTCATCTCCAAGGCAAGAATAACCTCATCCTGTTGATGCTTTAGAGGATTGGGAGATTATGGAATCTTCCTGATGCTGTGTAACATTTTGAGAGGCTGATGGGTCTTCTCATACATAGAACATAGAACATAGAAGAATACAGCGCAGTACAGGCCCTTCGGCACTCGATGTAGCGCCGATCCAAGCCCACCTAACCTACACTAGCCCACGATCCTCCATATGCCTATCCAATGCCCGCTTAAATGCCCATAATGAGGGAGAGTCCACCACTGCTACTGGCAGGGCATTCCATGAACTCACGACTCGCTGAGTAAAGAACCTACCCCTAACATCTGTCCTATACCTACCCCCCCCTCCTTAATTTAAAGCTATGCCCCCTTGTAATAGCTGACTCCATCCGTGGAAAACGATTCTCACTGTCGACCCTATCTCAACCCCTAATCATCTTGTACACCTCTATCAAGTCACCCCTAAACCTTCTTTTCTCCAATGAAAACAACCCCAAGTGCCTCAGCCTTTCCTCATACGATCTTTCTACCATACCAGGCAACATCCTGGTAAACCTCCTCAGCACCTGTTCCAGTGCCTCCACATCCTTCCTATAGTATGGCGACCAAAACTGCACACAATACTCTAGATGCGGCTGCACCAGAGTCTTATACAACTGCAACATGGCCTCAGTACTCCGGAAGTCAATTCCTCTACCAATAAAAGCCAGTACGCCATATGCCTTCTTCACCGCACTATTTACCTGGGTGACAACTTTCAAAGATTTGTGTACATGGACACCAAGATCTCTCTGCTCATCCACACGACCAAGTATCCGACCGTTAGCCCAGTACCCCATCTTTTTATTACTCTTACCAAAGTGAATCACCTCACACTTAGCTACATTGAACTCCATTTGCCACCTTTCTGCCCAGTTCTGCAGCGTATCTATATCCCGCTGTAACCTGCCACATCCTTCCTCACTGTCAACAACTCCTCCGACTTTCGTATCATCCGCAAACTTGCTCACCCAACCTTCTAACCCCTCCTCCAGGTCATTTATAAAAATGACAAACAACAATGGTCCCAAAACAGATCCTTGCGGAACACCGCTAGTGACGGCACTCCAAGATGAACCTTTACCATCAACTACTACCCTCTGTCTTCTTCCAGCCAGCCAACTCCTAATCCAAACCTCCAACTCACCCTCAATCCCATACCTCCGTATTTTTTGCAGTAGTCTACCATGGGGAACCTTATCAAACGCCTTACTAAAATCCACATACACCACATCTACCGCTTTCCCCTCGTCCACCTCCTTAGTCACCTTCTCAAAGAATTCAATAAGGTTTGTGAGACACGACCTGCCCTTCACAAAACCATGCTGACTATCCTTGATCACATTATTCCCATCCAGATGTTCATAAATCCTATCCCTTACAATTCTCTCTAAGATTTTGCCCACAACAGAAGTGAGACTCACCGGCCGATAGTTACGAGGGTTATCCCTACTCCCCTTCTTGAACAAGGGAACCACATTTGCTAGCCTCCAATCTTCTGGCACTACTCCTGTAGACAATGAGGATATAAAAATCAAAGCCAATGGCACTGCAATCTCCTCCCTTGATTCCCAAAGAATCCTAGGATAAATGCCATCAGGCCCAGGGGACTTATCTATTTTCACCCTTTCCAGAATTTCCAACACCTCTTCTCTACATACCTCAAAGCCATCCATTCTACTTAATTGTGACTCAGTACTCACATTGACAACAATGTCCTGTTCCTGATTGAATACTGACGAAAAGTATTCATTCAGTGTCTCCCCAATCTCTTCAGCCTCCACACGCAACTTCCCACTACTATCCTTGACTGGACCTATTCCTACCCTAGTCATTCTTTTATTCCTGATATACCCATAGAAAGCCTTCGGGTTTTCCCTAATCCTACCAACTAAGGACCTTTCATGTCCCCTCCTCGTTGCTCTTAGCTCTCTCTTCAGGTCCTTCCTGGCTACCTTATAACTCTCAATCGCCCCAATTGAACCTTCACGCCTCATCTTTACATAGGCCGCCCTCTTCCATTTAACAAGGGATTCCAATTCCTTATTAAACCACGGCTCCCTCACACGACCCTTTCCTCCCTGTCTGACGGGTACATACTTATCAAGGACACTCAATAGTTGCTCCTTGAACAAGCTCCACATATCAATTACACCCTTGCCTTGAAGCTTACTATTCCAGGCCACACATCCTAAGTCATGCCTCACAGCATCATAATTTCCCTGCCTCCATCTATAACTCTTGCCCTGTAGTGCAAACTTATCCCTCTCCATCACTAGAGTAAAAGTCACCGAATTGTGGTCACTGTCCCCAAAGTGCTCTCCTACCTCTAATTCTAACACCTGGCCTGGTTCATTACCCAGAACCAAATCCAGTATGGCCTCACCTCTTGTTGGCCTATCTACATATTGTGTCAGGAAACCCTCCTGCACACATTGGATAAACACTGACCCATCTAACGAACTTGAGCTATAGCTTTCCCAATCAATATCAGGAAAGTTAAAGTCCCCCATAACAACCACCCTATTACTTTCACTCTTCTCTTGAATCATCCTCGCAATCCTTTCTTCTACATTTCCAGGACTATTAGGAGGCCTGTAAAAAACTCCTAACCGGGTGAGCTCACCGTTCCTATTCCTAACCTCAGCCCAAACTACCTCAGATGGCGAGTCTTCATCCATCGTCCTTTCCACAGCTGTAATACTATCTTTGACAAGCAATGCCACACCTCCCCCTCTTTTACCCTCACCTCTGACCCTACTAAAACATTTAAACCCTGGAACCTGCAACAGGCAATCCTGTCCCTGTTCTACCCATGTCCCCGTAATAGCCACAACATCGAAGTCCCAGGTACCAACCCACGCTGCAAGTTCACCTTCTTGCATTGAAGTATACACACTTCAAACCACTTTCCTGTTTACAGGCACCCTCCTTTGAAATTGATGCCATGTTCCTAACCACCCTACACTCCAGGTCCTGCACCCTAAAGCTACAGTCTGGTTCCCATGCCCCTGCAGAGTTAGTTTAAACCCCCCCCAAGAGCACTAGCAAATCTCCCACCAAGGATACTGGTGCCTCCTCAGGTTCAGGTGCAGACCATCCTGTTTATAGAGGTCCCACCTTCCCCAGAAAGAACCCCAGTTATCCAAATACCGGAATCCCTCCCTCCTGCACCATCCCTGTAGCCACGCATTTAACTGTTCTCTCTCCCTATTACTCGACTCTCTATCACGTGGCACGGGTAACAAACCAGAGAAAACAACTCTGTTCGTTCTAAGTCTGAGCTTCCAACCTAGCTCCCTGAAAGCCTGTCTAACATCCTCGGCACTCCTCCTACCTATGTCATTGGTGCCAATGTGGACCACGACTTCGGGCTGCTCCCCCTCCCCCTTAAGGACCCGGAAAACACGATCAGCGACATCACGTACCCTTGCACCTGGGAGGCAACATACCAAACGTGAGTCTCTCTCGTTCCCACAAAACCGCCTATCTGTCCCCCGAACTATCGAGTCCCCAATTACTATTGCTCTGCTCTTCTCCACCCTTCCCTTCTGAGTAACGGGGACAGGCTCCGTGCCAGAGGCCTGAGCCCCGTTACTTACCCCTGGTAAGTCCCCCCCCCACCCCCACAAGTATCCAATACTTCGCCATAACAGGTGGATATACTGAACGGTCTCCTCATGTATCCCGGAGATGGGACCGAGGGATTGATTGGTCTTCTCTTGTTCCAATACAACAGACACGTGTCTAAATTACCTCTTCCTTTCTCATGAAAGAAGTCTCAGATAGTTTTTATCCTATCCAATTCCCTTGCAATAGTCTCGGTGGGTCTGAATGGCCTCCTGTTATCCCAGTGTAACAATCTCTAGTCAATGTGTGACCTCTTCCAATTCCTATGTTACAGACTTGAGGAGGCTGACTGGACTGATCCTGTTGCTGTTTAACAGGATACTGGTGCAGCATAGGCTCGAGTGGCTGATTGGCCTCCTTCTGTAAGTGTATATCAGGCTCCAGGCTGAATAGCCTCGTCCTGTTTTGGTGTAACAGGTTCGAAGGCCTGAATATCCTCCTGTTGTTCCTGTGTAACAGGCTGGAGAACGGAATGGATTCCTCCACTAGCTGTGTAATTCACTTCACATGTTGAATCCTTCTTTCATCTATGTTCAAATAAGATCATCTTCAATTTTTGAAACTCCAATGCCTACTGGGTCAATCTGATCATCCTGTCGTTATATGTTAGTACCTTCATTGCAGGAGTGAGTTGAGGGAACCATCTCTGAGCTGCGTCCAATTTAAAACATTCGTTCTTCATTGAAGAGATGAAATCTGTACACACTACTCCAGATGTGATCTTACTAAGACCCTGTACAGCAGCAGCAACACTTTACCAGCCTGCTTTAAGGTTCCCACCCAGCTTAGAACTGTCTCAGCTCTCTGAGAGAATACAGAGCATTGTTGGAAGACCATTATACTTCTCTACTCCATCAGCATAACGGGAGATCTGGAGAAATTAAAGTTTGAGAAGATCATAAATGATGTGGTGAGATGATCTCTACCATTCATCTCCCCAGAGCTCACGTCGTTCACATTCCAATGTATCTTGTGGGTGGCACGGTGGCATAGTGGTTAGCACTGTTGCCTCACAGCACCCGAGACCCGGGTTCAATTCCTGCCTCAGGCGACTGACTGTGTGGAATTTGTACGTTCTCCCCGTGTCTGGGTGGGCTTCCTCCGGGTGCTCCGGTTTCCTGCCACAGTCCAAAGATGTGCAGGTCAGGTGAATTGGCCATACTAAATTGCCCGTAGCGTTAGGTAAGGTGTAAATGTAGGGGCATAGGTGGGTTGCGCTTCGGCGGGGCAGTGTGGACTTGTTGGGCTGAAGGGCCTGCTTCCACACTGTAATGTAATCTAATCTAGTAAAGTGGAGCGCAAAAACAGCAAGGAGGAGCAAACATTGATGGGAGTTATATATCAAAGTGAAAGCTGCAGTACAAATGCTGGACATGTTATAAAACAGGAAATTAGATTTACACATTGGTGGCTACTGCAGTAATAATGTAATGTTTACATTATATCTAAACTGTGTTAACCCAATTGAATGCTGATGCTGGGAAAAATGGATTTCATGACCACGTGTGAGATGGTTTGCGTTAACATTATGTTGGGCACTGAGCTCGAGATCAGGTTATTTAGGAATTGGTGCTGAGTGATCAGAAGAGCTAATTGAAACTGGAAAGGACCTTTTGGGAACAGTGACCACAATGTATTGGTTTTCTTTTATGCTGTTGAGTACACGACAGATTTTGTTTTATTTGAAGTAACCGTTATAAATCTGAGTCATGCAAGCCAACAAGGTGTGAGGAGAAAATAGGGACGACAGATGCTGGAGATCAGAGTCGAAGAGTGTGGTGCTGGAAAAGCACAGTCAGGCAGCATACTAAGAGTAGATAAATCGATGTTTCGGGCTTAAGCCCTTCATCAGGAAAGAAGCTTATGGGCGAAGGGGGATGAGAGATAAATGTGAAGGGGGTGCGACGGGGGAGGTAGCTGGGATTGCGATAGGTAGATGAAGGTGAGGTTGAAAGTGATAGGTGATTAAGGGAGACAGAACGCCTCATCTGCTGCAACCATTAAACCCAATGTGGTCTTCTCTACATTGGCGAGGCAGGAGGTCAACTTGTGGATCATTTCAGCGAACATCTCTGGGACAGCCACACTGAACAACTCCATCGCCTTTTGGCTCAGCACTTTAAATCCCCTTCCCACTCTGCCAAGGACATGAGGGCACTGGGCCTGCTGTATCGCCAAACCCAAGCCACCAGAAGCCTGGAGGAAGAAAGCCTCATCTTCTGTCTTGGGACCTTCCAAACGCAGGGGCTCATAGTGGATTTCTCCATTTCCTCTAATCCCACCTTATCCTACTCCAAACTTCCAAGTTAGCACCGCTCTTTTGAATGTTCCTATGTGTCCACCTTCCTCCCTATCAATCTGGTCCACCCTCCTCTCCGACTATAACATTGAACCCCACCTTCATCTGCCTATTAGATGAAAGGAGGCAGCTTATAAAAATGCCAAGTGTTTCAGTGAGCCAGTGGATTCGGAGAAATGTAGGACCCAGCAAAGGATGACCAAGAAACTGAGAAGAAAATCAAAATGAGAAAAAGCGTGCAAACGAAAGAAAACCATAAAGACTGCTAAAAGGCATCTATCAATGTATGAAAACAAAATAAAAACAAGGTCAAATGTGGAACAGTGGATGTGCATTCAGGATAATTTATTGCAGAGAACAGAGAAATTGCAGGGAAAAGAAACAGTTTCTTTGCGTCTATCTTCATGGAAGAATGTCCAGACATTCTTCCAGAAATACCAAGTGACCATGGGACTTGTGTAATTAAAGTCTAAGATCATTCTTATCTTTGAAAAGAAAGTTGGATTGAGTATTTATAAATCTGACAGACTAGATGCACATCATACAAGAATTTCAGAGGAAGCAGCAATAGACATGTTGATTGCATCAAGGATTTTCACTTTATTTTCCGACACATTCCCGAAAGTCATTTAGCCAATCTGGATAAGGCAAAGGTTATAAATATTATACAATAGTTTAAGAAAGTACGAATTTGGAGAATGGTGAACTGCAGACCAGTTATCTTGTCATCCGCAGTCAGGTATCTGTTGGACAAGAACATGCTACTAGATATATAGAAGGTAATATCATAACTGGGGAGTGTGAGAATGTACCGATGAAAGGAAAACTGGAAGTGGCAAACATCTTTTTGGAATGGGTTGAAGATGATTCTTGTGGACATAGGCAATGAACAACCAATGTATAACGTATAGTTGGATATTCCCGAGCTTTTTTTAAAGAACTCACACAGCAAGTTCATAATAAAAATTAAAGCGAGAAGTATTGGGAAGAACATATGCCAATGGGAAAGTAAAAATTCGGTTTACAGTCATGTGAATGTAATTGGAAGATAGAGGATGTCGTGCACCAGTTGCATCGAGTGTTCATGAGACTACACTTAGAGTATTGTGTACCGTTCGGAGTCCCAATCTAAGAAAGAACATATTGACTACAGAGGAGCTTTAAAAGGTATTATCCAGATTAATCCGTTAAATGGCAAGATTGTCTGACAGGGAACCTCAGCCTGTAATCTCGAGTTTCAAACATGAGAGTTGATTGTAGTGAATCTTAGAAACATCGAAAGGACAGAATAACAGAGGGACATGGAGAAGTACAGGTAGGCGGGATAAGGAAGAATCCCACGATATTCTACAAGGACAAGTAGAACAGAATAATCAGCAAACAGTTAGTGTCCATTAGAAACCAAAGGGGCAATCTGTGTGTCAAGCTGGAGAACATTGATGGATTGTTCCATGAGACCTTCTCATCTATTTTACTTGGGAGAAGGAGGAGGCAGGTAGGGAATTCAAGAAGATGGACTAGGAAGCTCTTGAACAGATGGATTTAAAATACGAGCAGGGATTTGAGGTTTTGTTCTGTACAAATTTGGACCAATCTCCATGTCTGAATGAGTTGTATTACAGGCGGCTGTTGGGGTCAAAGGAGGAAAGACACTGACTGAATATTTTAATTAGAATCTGACCATAGGGGAGGTACCAGAGAACTAGAGAACTGCTAATACAATTCCACTTCGCAGTAAGGGTGGGAGAGATAGACCAGGGAACTATAGACGAGCGAGTATTAGATCACTGTTAAGGAAACTACTCGATAAAATAGGGAGGGAGAAAATCGAACTCCAATCAGAGTTGCAAGGTTTGATCAGGGATAGTCATCATGACTTTATCAGGAGAAAGTCACATCCAATGGATTTGATTGAATGAGTTTGAGGAGGTAGATTATTTAGTTTTGTAGGAAGGCCTTTGACAAATTTCCACCTGGGAAACTGAAAAATAAAGTAAAATCTCACAATATGATGGATAACTTGGCAAATTACAACAAAAATTGTCTTAGTAGCAGGTGACAGAGGGTGGTGGGAGAAGGCTGTTTGTGTGACTGGAGACCAGTGTCCCCTGGTGTACCACAGAGATCAGTGCTGTGTCCCTTATTGTTTGTGTTATTCATAACTAAATATAGATCTGAATGTGGAGGGGGGCTAGGTAGAGAGTGGGGGAGGTGTGATAAGTAAGTGTATGTTTGACATAAAGATTGGCTGAGTGGTTAGCAGTGAGGGGGAAGGCCTTAAGTTACAGGAAGATCCAGATGGAATGGTCAGATGGGCACATCAATGGCAGATGGAATGTAACCCTGATAAATATGAGGTAATGCACTTTGGGAGATGGAACCAGGCAGGGGAGGACTCAATGAATGGCAGCACACTGGGAAGCTGAGACTGTGCTTCTCCATACATCCCTGAATGTGACTGGACAGGTGAATTCTTAAAAATGTGTTGCTGGAAAAACGCAGCAGGTCAGGCAGCATCAAAGGAGCAGGAAAATCGATGTTTCGGGCAGATTCCTGAAGAAGTCTTATGCCCGGAAACGTTGATTCTGCTGCTCCTTTGATACTGCCTGACCTGCTGCGCTTTTCCAGCAACACATTTTTTCAGCTCTGATCTCCAGCATCTGCATTCCTCACTTTCTCCTGGACAGGTTAATGGGCTAGTTAAGAATTGCCCCTTGGATGTAGCGTTTCCTAATCAGGGTGTAGATTATAAGAGCAATACAGGGCTTTGGTTCGGCAAAAGTGGAGTACTGTATGTATTTCCGGGAACCACATTCCAGGAAGGATGTGATTGTACTGGAGAGGGTGCAGAGTTGATTCACCAGGATGTTCCCTGGAATGGATCATATCAGCTATGGAGAGAGGCTGGATAAGCTCAGGTTGTTTACTCTGGAGCAGCGAAAGTTGAGGAGTCAGTGATTCAGACGGATAAGATTATAAGCGACACGGACAGAGTGGATAGGCAGCAGCTGTTCCTTTCAGTGAGAGGGTCAAGTACAAAGGAGCACACTTTTAAGGTGTGAGCTGCACGGTGGCACAGTGGTTAGCACGGCTGCCTCACAGCGCTAGAGACCCGGCTTCAATTCTCGCCTCAGGCGACTGACTGTGTGGAGTTTGCACATTCTCCCCGTGTCTGCGTGGGTTTCCTCCCACAGTCTAAAGATGTGCAGGTCAGGTGAATTGGCCATGCTAAATTGCCCATAGTGTTAGGTTAGGGGTAAATGTAGGGCTATGGGTGGGTTGCGCTTCGGCGGGTCAGTGTGGACTTGTTGAGCCGAAGGGCCTGTTTCCACACTGTAATGTAATATAAAGTGAAGAGTTTGAGTTTCAGAGATGATTTAAACATTTTTTCACCTCGAGGTCTGGGGTTCGGGGATTACTTCCTGAGAGGGGAATGATCACCTCACAATCGTTAAAAACTACTTGGACGAGCAATTGGAAGTGTCATAACGTTCCAGGCCTGCTGTAGGAAAGTGGGACTAGTATAGATCCTGCTGCATTTCTGTTGGCACAGAGTCTCTGCCCCTGTGAGTGTATGGTGTGGAAGGTCAATTATTGAACAGTTTAAGGCAGGAATTGATGGATTTCTGCAGAGTTATATTCATAAGGTTTATCAGAGTGAACTGTATTAGCCTGTTAAATTATGTCAATGTGAGAAATATGAGAAAACAAGTGCAGTTTCCTTACAGTTTGAAAACAGAGAATGGAGAATGGGGAACAGGGAAATGGCAGAACTATGAAGCCATGACTTCAGTTCTGTCTTCACAGAACTTTCTAACAATACAAGGAAAACCGAGTCTGGTGTGGGAAAATGGTAGAGTACATGGAACAATAAACATAGTAAGTAAATAGTTTAGCAGAAATTATTGTTGCTGAATGTAATGGTCATAGACAACACCAACATAGATTTATGAAATGGGAATTATGTTTGAGAAGCAAACTGGGAGACAAACGAAAGAGAAGCAATGGATGTAAAACACTTTGATTTTTAGAAAAATGTTGGTAAAGCTCCAAGCCCAATTTGCAAAATCAAATCTGAGTGGATTGGGGCTAATATATGGACATGTTTCTAGAATGGGTCAGCTGGCAGGAAACAGTGAATCGAAAAAAAACAGACTCGACAAGTAATAGCCTGACATTTTCTGAAAGGTATGATTCGGTGAGTATGACTATGTCCCAGACTCCCCATTACCTTCCCCAGATATCTCCTGTCTCATCAGCAGGACGGACACAGCAGATGTGGCGGCACAGTGGGATACAGTTGGAAGGGAATTGCTCTTGGAGTCCTCAACAGTGACTCCGTATCCCATGAAGTCTCATGGCATTAGTTTGCACATGGGAAAGGAAACCTCCTGCTGATTACCATGTACCAGCCTCTCTCAACTGATTCTCAGTACTCCTCCATGCTGGCCAATACTTGGAGGAAGCACTGAGGGGATGCACGTACGCAAGATGTACTCTGGGTGGGGGATTTCAATGTTCACCACCAACAGTTTCTCAGCTACAGCAATACTGATCGAGCTGGCCGGGTCCTAAAGGACATAACTGGCGGCAGGTGGTGAAGGAACCAACAAGAGGAAAATACATACTTGACCACAGCCTTACTAATCTGCCAGTTGCAGAAGTATCTGTCCATGACAGTATCGGTAAGAGTGACCACCGCATAGTCATTGTGGAGACAAAGTCACACCTGCACATTGAGAATAACCTCCACCAATTTGGCAGGTCCTATCACGGTGCTTAATAGGACAGACTTCGAACAGATCTAGCAGCTCAAATCTGGGTGTCCATAAGGTGGTGTGGGTCATCAATAGCAGTGGAATTGTATTCCTGCATAACCTCATGGCCTGGCATATCCCCCTCGCAACAATCACCATCAATCCAGAGGATCAAGCTTGGTTCAATGGAGTGTGCAGGACGGCAGGAGCAGCACCAGGCATACCTGACAATGAGGTCTCAGCTTGGTGAAGCCACCAAAAAGGACAACGTGCCTGCCAAACAGCATAAGCAGGAAGTGATAGACAGAGCTAAGTGATCCCACAAGCAACGGTTCAGATCTAAGCTCTACAGTCCTCCCACATTTAGTCCAGAAACATTGGGAACAATTTTACAATTCACTGGAGGAAGAGATTCCACAAATAACCCCTTCCTCCATGATGAAAGAGCCCAGCACTTCAGTGTATAAGATAAGGCTGATGCATTCGCAACAATCTTCAGTCAGAAATGCTGAGTGGATGATCCTCCAGTTGTCCACAGCGATTCAGTTACCAGTCATCAGTCAATTTGATTTAGTCCACGCGATATCCAGAAATGATTGGAGATACTGGATCTTCCATAGCGTCCATAATCTGACAATATTCTGGCAATAGTACTGAATACTTGTGCTCCAGAACTTGCCACTCCCCTAGCCAAACTGTTTCAATACAGTTACAACAATGGCTTTCCCCGATTATGTAGAAAATTACCAAAGTATCTCCTGTATATAAAAAGCAAAACAAATCCAATCCGGCCAATTACCACCCCATCAGTCTATTCTCGATCATCAGTAAAGTGGTGGAAAGTCTTAGTGCTTTTAAGCAGCACCTGCTCAGCAATAACCTGGTCAATGACGACCAGTTTGGGCTCCACCAGGGCCACTCAGCTCCTGACCTCATTACTGTGGTTCAAACATGGACAAAAGAGCTTAATTACAGAGGTGGGGTGATAGTGACAGCCCTTTAAGTCAAGGCTGCCTTCTACCATCAAGGGGCGTTAACAAAACTGGAATCGATGGGTATCAGAAGCAAACTCCCCGCTGGTTAGAATCGTATCTGACACGTAGGAAGATGGTCATGATTGATAAAGGTCAGTCAACTCAGCTCCAAGTCTGCAGGAGTTCCTCGAGCAGTGGCCAAAAACTTCTTCAGGGTTGCTTCATCAATGACCTTCCTTCCATTTTAAGGTCAGACGTGAGGATGTTCGCCAATGATTGTACAATGTTCTGCATCATTTGTGGCTCCTCAGATACTGAAGCAGTCCGTGTTCAATTACGACAAGATTTGGACAGTATCCAGGCTGACAAACGGCAAGTAATATTCAGGCCACACAAATGCTAGACCATGACCATCACCAATAAAATACAATCTAACCTGCCCCTTGGTATTCAATGGTGTTACTATCACTGAATCCCCCAGAATCAAAGTCCTGGTGGGTAATCATTTCTCAGAAACTCACTGGTCTCACCACATAAACACAATAACTACAAGAGCAAGTCAGGAGCTAGGAATACTGCGGCGAGTAACTCACATCCTGATTTCCAAAAGTCTGTCCTTCATCTACAATGCATAAGTCAGAAGTGTGATAGAAGACTCCCAATTTGCCTTGATGAGTGCAGCCCCAACAACACTCAAGAAGCTTTATACCATCCAGGACAAAGCAACCAGTTTGATTGTCCCTATATCCACAATGCTCCACCATCAACGCTCAGCAGCAGCAGTGTTTTACTATCTATATGCTGCAGTGAAATGATTCATCAAAGATCCTCAGAGACCATCTTCCCAACACATGATCACGTCCATCTAGAAGGACAAGGGCTGCAGATGTATGGAAGTACTATCATCTTTAGGTTCCCCTCCAAGCCATTCAGCATCCTGTCTTGGAAATATATCACCACTCCTTCACTGTCACTGGATCAGAATCCTGAGATTCCCTTGCTAATGGCATTGGAGGTCAACCACAGCAGGTCGACTGCAGTGTTCAACAAGGCAGCTCACCACCACCTTCTCAAGGGCAACTAGGGTCAGGTAATAAATGCTGGCCTAGCCAGTGACTCCGAGATTCATGAAATAAATAAATAGAAATTAACAGAGGACGGTTGCTGAGGTGTCGCAGGGATCGGTGCTTGGGGCCCAGCTGTCCACAATGCCCTTTAAACATTGGGTTGCTGGAATCAGATACAATATATCCCAGCCTGCTGACAGCACTAACGGATGTGGGATTGTGAGTGGGTGAGGAGGATGTAAAAAAGCACCGAGAAGACTAAGACAGGTGGAGTGAATGGGTAAATACGTGACAGATGGAGAACAATGTGGATAGAGGTGACTGTATGCCCTTTGGTGGAAACAATAAATTGGCAGCCTACCATTTGAAAGGGATTGGTTGAAACATGTTGATCTACAAAGGGACGTATGCTCCTTTTTGTTGTATCCTTCTGCATAAACCTGAGGCCCCTGCAGCGCAGTGAGTCCTGCAACCAGAGGTCAATACTGGGCATGGCATTGGCACGCTGTCCAGTGTATATACAACCAGCAAGTGGGGAGCTATAACATTGAAAAGGATCTGGATCTCCTTGTACACCAGTCACTGAAAGCAATATTGCAGGAAAGAAAGCAGGAAAGAAGATAAATTGTGTGCTGACCTTCATTTCAGGGGGATGTGAGTCCAGGAGAAAGGGTGTCTTACTGTAGCTGTACAGGGACTTGGGGAGACATCATCACAAACATTGTGCAGTGTTGTGGACAGTTCTCATCTCCATATCTAGTAAAGGACAAACCTGACATTGACAGAGAGCAGTGAAGAATGACCAGACTGATATCTGGGATGGCGAGCTTGTTGTGGGATCAGAGTTTGTGGTGACTGAGCCAGTATTCCATGGGGTTTGGGAAAATGAGTGGAGAAATCAGTGAAATATACAAAACTCTGACAGGGTGAGACAGATTGGAAGCAGGAATGATAATTCCCCTGGCTAGTACAGGCAGGTTACTCTGCATTGAGATGAGAATAAATGCCTGTACTCACTCTCTGGGGAACCTGGGGAATTCACTCGCACCTGGAAACCGAGACACTGATTATAAATAAGGATTTAGAGACAGTTAAGGGATGGTGGGAGAGCAGGAGTACAGTGTGGAAATGAAGGACCAACCATCATTTCATTGAATGGGTTGCAAACTCGATGGACCAAACGTACTATTGCACCGCCTATTTTATAGTTTCCCAAGGTTACTCACATTAACGGATATGTATATCGTGTGGGGTAAGTGCATTGCGGAGATTTTTTTCATGAACTAGAATGGGGAGGCTCAAAGTGTTGTATGACCTACTCCTTTCCCAATGTTTCTGTGCAGTCTGTGGGAAAGCTCGGTAAATGTTGTCACAAGCTCTCAGATGTTAGGAATGAGGTTTCTGCAGGGTCGACAGGACTGTGCTGCCACTGCATTTTCCGACATTGATTCTTGAGGGCGGGTGTTCTGTCCGGTTTCATCCTTTCAGACCTCGGAGTAGTTTGATACAAATGAGTGCCTTTATTGGCCGTTTCAGAGACCATTGAAATGTTTATCACATGTCAGGGTCTTTGGAGTCAGTTTTAGGCCAGCCCAGAAAATCACGGGAGATTCACTTCCTAAAAGTACATTGGAGAAGGAAATTCTGTTTACAATCCATATTGGCTTCAAGGTCACTGTTACTGACACCAGATTTTAGATCTCGATATTTTATTAATTGCTTTTAACTTCCACCCGCTGCCAGAGTATTAGCCTGGTCTGGATTAATAATCCAGTGACATTTCCACAGCACCATATCCACATGGGGATCTATCGGAAACCATACTGAACGGGTTCCTTCTGTGCTGCTTGACACTCTGTCAAAAATAACTCCCACCAATTTGGCTGTTATGATGGGACTGAGGGGGTGGTAATTGGTCAGTTTGTAATATTTCCCGTCTTAGTGGACAGGACACAGCTGAATAATTTTCCACATTGCCAGGGAGATGTCAGGTTTGGAGCTAGAATGAAACAGCTTCCCCAGGGACACGGCTTGTTGTGCAGCACAAGTCTTCAGTCCTATTGCAGGAATGGGGTCAGGGCCCATTGTCTGTGTCGTATCTACTGTGTTCAGCTGTTTCTTCATGTCACATGCAGCGAATCAAATTGGCTGAAGACTGCCATCTGTGATTTTGTGGGCATCATGATGAGGGTGAGGTGTATCATCGACTCAACACTTATGGCAGAGGATGGTGCAGATAAAACATCCTTCTCTTTTACACTGATGTGCAGGTCTGTTCTATTATTTAGGATGGGGATGTGTGTGGAGCCCTCTCCTCCAGTCATTTGTTTAATCGTCCATCACCATTTATGACTGACTGTGGCAGAACTGCTGGGCTTCGTTCAGATCTGTTGGTCAAGTCTGGTAGCTTTAATGAGTTAGCATCAGGTTAAGGTTCATGTGATTCTGACTCGGACATGTTCACCCACACTCGTCACTGAGCCATAGACGGTGTTGATGGTAATGACAGACTGAGGTGTCATCCTGGCAAAAGGTTACATGTTGTGGTTGAATGCTGTTCTGCTTCTCCTGCTGCTGTGGTCTACAGCACTACATAAATACGCAGTTTCGAGCTGCAATATCTGCAATGCAATTCTGCTGTCTGTTCCCCAATTCACACTGAGACCCATTCACCCATCAGCCCTGCACTCAGTGACCTAACCTGGTTTCTGATGTGGAAATACTTCCATTTTCAAACTCTCATTCTGCTGAGGGTCTGTCTCCCCGGGTCTTGCTTCCAATATGACACTTTCCACAAAAACATTTAACTGATCTTAATTTAAAAGTTTAATTCAAATGTTTAATTCACCTGAATCTTTTTCCTTGAGAAATGCCATCTTCTGTGTTGAAGTGAATGTGTTTCCTCCGTTTCTCTCCCGGACCATGATTAACATCTCTGTAGACAATAGACCATAGGTGCAGGAGTAGGCTATTCTGCCCTTCGAGCCTGCACCACCATTCAATATGATCATGGCTGATCATCCTTAATCAGTATCCTGTTCCTGCCTTATTTCCATAACCCTTGATTCCACTATCCCTAAGAACTCTATCCAACTCTTTCTTAAATGAATCTGGAGACTGGGCCGCCACTGCCCTCTGGGGCAGAGCATTTCACACAGCCACCACTCTATGGGTGAAGAAGTTTCTCCTCATCTCTGTCCTAAATGGTCTACCCCATATTTTTAAGCTGTGTCCTGCCTCCAGAGTGTCCAATCCTTTAATAATCTTACATGTCTCAATCAGATCCCCTCTCAGTCTTCTAAACTCAAGAGTATACAAGCCCAGTCGCTCCAGTCTTTCAGCGGAAGGTAGTCCTGCATTCCAGGAATTGACCTTGTGAACCTACGCTGAACTCCCTCAATAGCCAGAATGTATTTCCTCAAATTTGGAGACCAGAACTGCACACAATACTCCAGGTGTGGTCTCACCAGGGCCCTGTACAGCTGCAGAAGAACCTCTTTGCTTTTATACTCAATACCTCTTGTTATGAAGGCCAGCAATATATTAGCCTTCTTCACGACCTGCTGTACCTGCATGCTTACCTTCATTGATTGGTGTACAAGAACACCCAGGTCTCTTTGTACTGCCCCTTTACCTAAGTTGATTCCATTTTGGTAGGTAATCTGCCTTCCTGTTCTTGCCACCAAAGTGGATAACCATACATTTATCCAAATTAAACTGCATCTGCCATGCATCTGCCCACTCAACTAACCTGTTCAGGTCACCCTGTAATCTCCTAACATCCTCCTCACATTTCACCCTGCCACCCAGCTTAGTATCATCAGCAAATTTGCTAATGTTATTACTAATACCATCTTCTATATTATTAATATGTATTGTAAAAAGCTGCGGTCCCAGCACTGATCCCTGCGATACCCACTGGTCACTGCCTGCCATTCCAAAATAGAGCTGTTTATCACTACTCTTTGTTTCCTGTCAGCCAACCAACTTTTAGTCCAAGTTAGTACTTTGCCCCCAATACCATGCGCCCTAAGTTTGCTCACTAACCTCCTATGTGGGACTTCATCAAAAGCATTCTGAAAGTCCAGGTACACTACATCTACTGGATCTCCCATGTCCATCTTCAGAGTTACATCCTCAAAAAAATCCAGAAGATTAGTCAAGCATGATGTCCCCTTCATAAATCCATGCTGACTCTGACCTATCCTATTACTACTATCCAGATGTGTCGGAATTTCATCCTTTATAATCGACTCCAGCATCTTTCCCACCACTGATGTCAGACTGACTGGTTTATAATTTCCTGCTTTCTCTCTCCCACCTTTCTTAAAAAGTGGTCCAACATTAGTCACCCTTCAATCCGCAGGAACTGATCCCTAATCTATCGAACTCTGGAAAACAATTACCAACGCATCCACGATTTCTCGAGCCACCTCCTTCAGTACCCGGGTTCTAGACCATCAGGCCCCGGGGACTTATCAACCTTCAGACCTAACAGTCTCTCCAACACCAATTTCTGGCAAATATAAATTCCCTTCAGTTCAGGTCCTTCAGCCACTGTTACCTCAGGGATTGTTTGTGTCTTGCCCAGTGAACACAGATCCGAAGTACCAATTCAATTCTTCTGCCATTTCTTTGTTCCCCGTAATATATTCCCCTGTTTCTGTCTTCAATGGCCAAATTTTAGTCTTAACCATTTTGTTTTTTGCCTTTCACATACCTAAAAAAGCTTTTACTATCCCCCTTTATATTTTTGGCCAGTTAACTTCGTACCTCATTTTTTTTTCTCCGCATATTTCCTTCTTAGTAATCCTCTTTTGTTCTTTAAAAGCTTCCAAGTCCTCAGTTTTCCCACTTATCTTTGCTGAGTTATACTTTTTCTGTTTTAACTTTATATGTTTCTTAACTTCCCTCGTCAGCCACGGCCACCCATGACTCCTCCTAGGATCTTTCTTCCTTTTTGGAATGAACTGATCCTGCATCTTTTGCATTATACACTGACGTATCTGCCATTGTTCCTCCTCTGTCATCCCTGCTAATGTATTGCACCATTGAACTTTGGTCAGCTACTCCCTCATAGCTCCATTATTCCCTTTATTCAACAGAAATATTATCACTTCCGATTGTACTCTCTCCCTCTCAAATTGCAGATTGAAACTTATTGGATTATGGTCACTACTTCCCAATGGCTCCTTCACTTCGAAGTTCCTGATCAATTCTGGTTCGTTGCACAATACCAGATACAGCATTGCCTTCTCCCTGGTCGGCTCCAGCACCAGCTGTTCTAAGAATCCATCTCTGAGGCACTCCACAAAGTCTCTTTCTTGGGGTCCAATGCAATCCTGATTCTCCAGGTCTACCTGCATGTTGAAATCCCCAATAACAACTGTAGTAATATCTTTGCGACAGGCCAATTTCAGCTCCTGATTTCACTTATATCCGACATCCAGACTACTGTTTGGGGGCCTGTAGATAACTCCCAAGAGGGTCTTTTTACGCTTAGAATTTCTCAGCTCTATCCACACTGACTCCACATCCCCTGACTCTAGTTTCCCCCCGCACAAGGGACTGAATATCACCTCTTACCATCAGGGCCATCCCACCCCCTCTGCCCGTCAGCCTGTCCTTACGATAGCACGTGTAGCCTTGAATATTCATTTTGCAAGCACTGTCCACTTGAAGCCACGTCTCAGTTATCACTAGAATATGGTATCTGCCAATTTTCAAAAGAGCCTCAAGCTCATCCATCTTATTTATCATACTTCGTGCATTCATATTTAAAGTATTTTTTAATTTGTTACTGCCCTCACTCTTCTCATCAACTCCTATTTCACGCAACCTGACAGTATGATCCCTTTTTGCGTTTTCTGCTTCATTGATACAGTTGTCTTTCTTGACTTCCCTTGTTCTAACTTTCCCTTCAATTTCCTTCTTCAACATCCAGTTTGTCCCCCACCCCCCCCCCCCCCCCACTTAGTTTAAATGCAGCTGTGTTGCAGTAGCAAACCTGCCTGCCAAAATGCTGGTCTCCAACCTATTAAGGTGCAAACCGTCTCTCTTGTATAATTTATGCTTACCACAAAACATACCCCAGTGATCCAAGAATTTAAATCCTTGCTTCCTGCATCAGTTCCCCAGCCACACTTTCAAGTCCATTATCTCCCTGTTTCTGGCCTCATCAGACTGAGGAACTGGAAACAAACCGGAGATAACCACCCTGGACATCCTGCTTTTCAGCCTTCTTCCTAGTTCTCCGAAGTCCCGCTGTAGTATGTTCCTCCTCTTCTTTCCAACATCCTTTGTGCCAACATGTACCACCACGTTTGGCTCTTCACCTTCGTCCTTCAGGATTTCCTGCACTCTGTCTGTGATGTCTTTAACCCTGGCACCAGGAAGGCAACACACTATCCTTAAGTCCCGCCTGCTGCCACAAAACCCCGTCAGTTCCTCTCACTGTGGAGTCCCCTATTACCACGGCTCTGTGCGATGTCCGACTCTACCGCTCTGTCTCCACGCCAACTTTTGATTGACAGACCTGGCCGCCTGGCGGACTGGCAGTGTCATCTGTCTCTACTGTTTCCAAAAGATTAAACTTGTTCCTGACAGGTACTTCCCCCGGAGTCTCTTGCACCTGTCTCCTCTCTGCCTTCCACATCGTCTGCTCTCTTCTGCTCTCTTCTGGTATGGTCGGTGTAATAACCTCACTGAAGGTCTTGCCCAGAAAGATATCGTTCTCTCGGATGAGCCTAAGGTCCTCGAGTTCTTTCATCAGCGCTGAAACATGCTCGGTCAGTAGCTGAACGTGCACACACTTTCCACACTTAAACGAGCCATACAGACCAGAGTCGTTAACCTCCCACATCAAGCACTTAGCGCACTGAACCAGCTGGGCAGTCATGTCTTCATCCTCTTCAACTGTGGCGCAATCATTTCACTCAAACTCCTTGTCAAAGACTTCTGAGCAAAAGCCTCACTCTTCACTCCACAGGAACTTCCTTGGACCCTGTAGTGTCAGTGATGCCAGCCTTATGTAGTTTCAGAGCCATTGAATTCTCTGGATTCTCAATCATCTTCACCACGTTGTATGTTTCCTCTTTTGGTCTGAGGCCTTATCACTCATGGCTGCCTTGTCCCTCAATGTTTGGCAATTCCTGTGTGCTGTGGTCCTTTGTACAGTGCACATACAATATGTTCAAATGCTGGGTCTGATGCCAGAACTTTTCTTTCCAATAATATGATAGACACTAACTTTGGAAAGAACCCAGCAGGCCAATATCTTGAATTCCCGGAAGAAAGGGGATTAACTAAAATAAGTTGGGACACTAGAAGCAAGAATTTATAACACACATCCTGATAAGAATGAGACTAGAGTTGGGAATATCAGAAAAGGGGGAAAGTTGAGAGAAAGGGAAGTTATCACTTCAGATGAGGATCAAATAATGTTTTAATGCTTTATAAATGTTATACATCGTGTGCATCATTTTTCGTTAACTGTACCTCCGTTGTTCATTCAGAATGTGTTGTACACATATGAAAAAATTTATTTATCTGAACACACACTGATTAAACAGTTTATATAAAATCATTTTTCCTCCATTTCAAACTATCCTGTTGTCGTGCTAGCAGGACATGTGAACACCAACTGACCATCAAAAGACATGACCCACTATCATAAAGAAGGACACCACGTTGACTGTGACAACACACACTTCCTAGGACAAAGCCACGCACGAAACTTCTGAGAGGCATGACATTCTAGCCAGACATACATCAATAAACATATCAATTTATAGCCTATCTACCTTCCCTTGAAAAAAAACTGGAAATAACATCATGCGCCTTAAGAAACCAAGACCTATAAATAGAAAGACAGGACATACCAACAGTGCATCACCAGAGACTCTCCCTGATGATGTTACCTAGTCATGGTGACGAAACATATGAAAACAAACCTTCAAGCTCAGCGAGCTCACTTACATACTTGTAAATGGCTATCTTTCTCTTAATAGTGGAATTTGGGACTTCTCTGTCATTCATCTTTTAACAGATTACGTGGCGAGGTGAGCTTTTCTGGGTGGGTGGTCTTAATTAACAGAGGGGTTAGACATCGACATCATAACGGTTTGAGGGCTTGTCGTATGGGACTTGAACAGATTTGGGACACAAAAGGTCCCAGCAGATTCCATAACTTGGCAGTTAGTGACCTAGATCTTCAAATAAAACAGGTGACAAAATTCATTTAATTTTGTTTCCTTGTGGTTGGTTAAATTAAAAGAAATGGCTTTTAACATTACTAAAGAGGTTCTGAGGTTTGAAGATGATTCACAAGTTTGCCGACAAAGTTTAGAAAGACAAAGGAAGGGCATACTTTTAGAATTAACATGTAGATTAGAATTGGGTTTCACCAGGGACAAAAGGAAAGCTGTCACCATAATGGAGTTGGTCAAGCACTTTGGTGTATCAGAGAAGCAGGAAACTGCAGTCGAGTTGGAAAAAAACTTAAATTGCAAGTGTGGCAACTTGAGTTAGACGATAAAGAGAGAGACTGAAAGAGGTAGGTAAGTAACAGGTAGTAATAAAACCAGAATCTTTCTTGCCAATTCCTGTATTCATAGAACCTTTCACGCGGCTTATGATTAATTGTGGAGCTCCCCTTTCTAAAGTAAAAGTGGAAACCAATATTTGCTGATCATAATGGATGTGTCTACCAGATTTCCATGGATAATTCCATTATGGGGTGTTAAGGCAAAAAGTGAGGTAGAGGAGTTGTTGGTACCTTTACTCACTGTGAGCTACGCAGTGTGATTCAGACTGACCAAGGGTCTCATTTTCCCGCTCAGCTGTTTAAGGACGTCATGGATAGCTTCAGCACGCAGCAGTTTAAATCAAGTGCATCGCATCCCGAATCCCAGGGGGCCTTGGAAAGTTGGCATCAGAAACTGAAGACAATATTAACAGCGTGCTGTCAGAATTACCCAAATGATTGGAATAAAGGCGTCTCATTATATTGTTTGCCATTGGAGATGCCCCAAATAAATCTGCTCACTTTACATCCTTTGAGTTAATATTCATATATGAAGTGAGAGGTCCTTTGAAATTAATTAAATTTAAATTGACAGGACCGAAGTCGGAGATCTCACACTTGTATGATGTATCTGAGGTAAGGGAGAAATTAGATGGAGTAGGTGAGTTAGCTAAACAACACCTGAAGGGGGCACAGCATGGAATGAAGCAGGTGACAGATAAAAACGCTGAAATTTTGACGATTTCCCGTGGGATGACATATTAGTATTGCCAGCAGTGGTAGGAAATCCCTTTAAAGCCAGGTTTAGTGGCCCCTTTCAAATTAAAAAAAAAATTTGAGTCAGTTAAACTATCTGGTCAAGGTACTGGATATGACAAAAAAATGCCAGAGAATGTCATGTGAATGAATAATGCTCCAGATACATTGAAGACTCCGGAACAGAGTTGTGGCCAGCTGAATAAATTGTGCAGTTTATCTGTATGATGTAGTGATCTTTAGCAAGTGATTGAAAATTCACATGTTACAGTTGGCAGAGCATGTTGAATGATTGCAAGAAGCAAACTTGGTAATAAACTTAAAGAAAACAGAATTCGCGAAGGCAGAGGTGATGTTCTTGGGACATTACATTGGACATGGAAGGTTGACCCCACGGAACACAAAGACGAAGGGCTTTGAGGAATTTCCACGACCATCCTCGAAGAAAGAGGTGCTTCGATTTTTGGAACTGAGTGGATTCTATCGGAAGTTTGTTGCAAACTTCAGCAGCGTATTGGCACCCCTGATGGATTTATTAAAGAAGAACACATAATTGTGGTAGACAGAACAATGCCAGGAGGCATTAGAGAATTTTAAAGCCGGATTAATCATCGCACTAGTTTTAGCTGCACCAAATATTTTGAAAAATTTGAAAATTGTATTTGATGCTAGGGGTATAGGTGTCGGAGAAGTATTGATACAGCAAGATGATGTTGGAATTGAATGGCCAATTAGCTACTTGTCGGAAAAAACAATATCCACCAGAAAAAAAAATACAAAATCTCCCTTATTGTAAAAGAATGATTAAGTTTCGCACGGGACAGACAATATTTTGATGTTTGGATTAGTGGTGCTGGAAGAGCACAGCAATTCAGGCAGTCCGAGGATTTTGCCTGTCCTCGGATGCTGCCTGAATTGCTGTGCTCTTCCAGCACCACTAATCCAGAATCTGGTTTCCAGCATCTGCAGTCATTGTTTTTACCTCAATATTTTGATGTTTATATGACAAACAAATTGTCAGAGATGGTTGTGGACAACGACAAACCTCTCGCATTTTTTTTTAATATTTAAAGAACAGAATATGAGACTATTTCATTGGAATCTTATGTTACCGACTTTAACCTTACAAAACGTACATGCAGTGGGTCCTAAAATGTGATAGCAGATGTGTTATCCCAGATTTAAAGGAAAAAGTTTCGATAAGATTTGACTTATTGCAGTGTCATATATGTGTGCAGAATTAATATGTATGGTATGGCTGAGATTAATACTTTTGGAATTCATAATAATGGGATTAAGAATTAGAGGAAAAGAAATGAAACAATTTTTTCATTCTGCTGGTTCATGTTTTTTTTTCTGAAGCGGGGAGGTCTTATGAAGCCGAAGGCATGTCCGGTCACTTTCAGACAGAACGGGTTTTGCTGAATAGAAAGTACAGCCACAGATGCCAGCTAAAGGTCACTCTGTTCCACATGTCACTATTAGCTGGGGAATGGATACCTGAGTTTTGGTTTCTGTTTTGACAACAATTCAAATAAAACCAAAGAGTTTAAATAACGCTCAGGATACCAGAAGCCAACGGAATTTGAATATTATTGTTTGGACACCTGGAAAGCAATCAAATTATGAGAATTATTGTATCATGGGGAGTATATTATCCCAGCATTTTGAACACTAGAGGGAGAGCCACTGCCATCCAACAGTGTAACTGCTGTAGAGCAGGAGTGTTAACTGGCCATCTCAAACACTTTCTATCAAATATACATGTCCATTTAAAAGCTACTTGCAATATATAAAAAAAAAACGACCCAGGGAGATCAGCAGCTGGAAGAGTGAAAACAGCGGGGATTCTGTGTGGTCTTGAGATTGTAATGTTTAATATGTGGGTTGTTGGAACAGCATATTTTTACAGAGTTGGAGTCAGATATTAAGTAGCTAAGAAAAGAGCGGCGTGTATTTGAGAATAGTTGTTGTTTAGTATTCACTATTAAAGATAAGAAATTAACTTGTTATTTTTTGTTTAAATAGTGGAATGTAGGAGATCTGTGTTGCTCATATTTTAAAAGATTACGAGCTTTTCTGGGTGTTTGGCTTTAATTAACAGAGGGGTTCAACTCTACTTTGTAAATGCCCACCCACGCTCACCCCATTTCCCTGCAGTTGGCCCATATCCTTCCAGTCCTTTCCTTTCCACATATTTATCCAAATGCTTTTGGAATATTGTTAATGTACCCCCTCAGAGCCATCTGCTGGCAGCTCAACCACATACCATCTCTGGGTAAAGAAGTGAGCCCCAGGTTCCCTTTTATTCCTTCCACTTTAACCTTAAACTGATCCCATCCAGTCCTCGATTCTCTACACCTTGGAAGAAGACCGAGAGCACTGACCCTATTCATATCCCTCGTGATCTTATATAGCTCTATTAGGACACCCTACACGCTAAGGAAAATGTCCTAGCTTGTCCAACATCTCCCTATATCTCAGACCATCGGGTCCTGGCAACGTCTTTGTGAATTTCTTCTGCACTCTTTCTAGTTTAATAACATCCGCCTGATAACAAAGGTGACAAAACTGAACACAATACTCAAAGTGCGGCCTTACCAAAGTCCTGTGTAACTGCAACATAAATTCCCAACTCTATACTCAATATCCTGCCTGATGAAGGCCAGTGTGCCAACAGCCTTCTTCGTTGCCCTCTCTACATGTGACTCCACTCTGAGAGAACAGTGCACCTGAACACCAAGGTCTCTCTGCCCACTACACCCCTTAAGGCCCTCTCAATCACCGTGAAACTCTTACCTTGATTTGATTTTCCATAATGCAAGACCTCACACTTCTATATTCAATTCCATTTGCAATTTCTCGGCCCACTTCCCCACCTGATTACGGTCCTGCTGCAATTTCTGATAATCTTCCTCACTGAACATGCTCCCACTCACTTTAATGTCATCTGCAAACTTACTAATCATATTTTGTACATTCTCAACCAAGTCATAGATAACAAACAGCAATGGACCCAGCCTCCAGTCTGACAAGCATCCTTCCACTAAACCCTCTGCTTCCTATCAACAAGCCAACTGTGTATCCAATTGGCCAGTTCCCCCAGCATTCCATGTGATGTAACCTTCCTGAACAGCCTACCATATGGAAACTTATCAAAGGTCTTACTGAAATCCATAGAGACTATGGCTGCTGCTCTGCCTTCGTCAACTTTCTTGGTCACTTCATCAAAGAACTCTAACAAATTTGGGAAGCATGATCTTCCACTCACAAGTCTATGCTGACTGCTCCGAATCAAACCCTGTGTAAGTAATGGGTGCAGTCAATGGTATGCTGTCCTTCATTGTAAGATGATTCGAGTACATAAGTAAAGCCATCTTCCTGTTGTTGTAAAGCCTTGCTGAGAGATCATTTGGGGCACTCTGTACAGATTTGAACTCCTTTGTAAGAAATTATCTCCTTACCACAGATACGGGTGATGGTAACATGATGATAGAGTGAAGAAGCTGAGTGTTTAATCAGTAGAGCTGTGAGAGACGAAGAAATGGTGATGCTGAAACGCGAGGAGTGGCAGCGATCACTTATTTCCAAAAGAGACATTGATAGGGTGAGAAATTCCATACTTTACCTAGGATTGATTGGTTTGATTTATTGTCACGTGTACCTCAGTGACAATATGAGCAGTGGAGGCAGGTCATAGTAAGGATGAACTGGCAGATCATAGGGTGGAAATAGGCTTGGACAGAATAAGGCGTTCAGGTTACACTGAACAGGACGTGCACTAGACAAGATCAACATGAGTAATACCATCATTATTTGAACTTAGAGAATCCATTAATCAGTCTAACGTGACTTTCCTAATAGTTTATATGTCTTAATTAACTCTCCCACGTTATTGTGCAGTCGGTGTGTGAACCTGTACTGAACGCCATGTTGCTCACAATCCCTAACAGCAGCCACAATACATTCCATCTGAAACAGGTAGCCATTCCCACCAGCATCAGCCCTACATAGAAACACCAGGCTGTCTTCTCGGAGATGAAAGATGCCTTTTTGAGACTTCACACAAGACATATGGCTTCCCTCCTCACCACTAGAAAACCACGTTAAGTGTGTATCATGAGCGACGGCGCCACGAGGAACAACGTGGAGCAATCTGTCTGTGCAGCCTCTGCTCCACTTCGTCATCATATTAGAGCATCATTAGGAGATAGTGAGGACTGTGGGTGCTGGAGATCAGAGTAGACAGTGGTTTGCTGGAAAAGCACAGCAGGACAGTCGACGTTTTGAGCATAAGCCATTCATCAGGATCAGCATCAATTATCTCATTCTGTCCCCGTGTAAGTGCATTGAGGTGGGAATGGCCTCCTGCTGTTCCTGTGTAAGTGTCTCAAGGGATTGAATGGCTTCTTCATCGTCTGTTTGGACAGGGCCAAGAGCCTGATTGGGTTACCCCTGGTTCCTGTTTGACAGCTCGATGTGCTGACAAGTGTGATGATGTTGCAGCTTTAAGAGGTTATTTTGTCCTGGTTTCTTTTCCGAGAGAGATTGAATGATCGTTACCAAGCTGGCTAGTTAAGACCACTTGAGTAAACAGCTAGGGAAGCCTTGTGTTTATTTTAATAAAGACTGAATGGGTGTGGCCAGCTCTCACAGATTAGGATCTCTGGGTTTTGCTTTCTCAGTAATAACAGAAACTATTGGGGTCTCCACAGAGTTGGAAGCTTCAGTAGATGTCTCCTGGCTGCTACACTCTCTTAATTTTCTCTTGCTGCTGTTTTTAATTCCTGGATTGGAGATATATTTGAGACATTCTGTGTCTGAATATTCCTTTTTGCCAAGGGCTGTGGTTATGCGATTTTCCTGTATTGGAACAGTTCATTAGTAATAGCTCCACGATCTATTATTCTGTTAACTTGGCCAATAGAATTAAGTTATTCTAAATTTCCCTTTCCTTGGTTTCATTTTATCTTCCGTGTTTAAATAAATGGTGTTTTGCTTCACAACGAGTAGTTTGACCAGTCACATTGCATCTGGAACAGACAGTTTACATTTCATTTAAAATATGAAAATATTAAAGTCTAGGTGACCGCCCGCAAATATTTTTGAGGGGCTCTGGCGTAGTCCATCACACTAGACTCCTTCTCTTCCTGAGTTATATGCTGGAGGCACTGAATGGGCTGTCCCTGTTCTTCTCCAATACTGTCAATGGTCTGAATGACTTCCTCATATTCCTGTGAAACCAGAGTGAGCTGCTGAATGAACTCTTGTTTTACTGTGGCAATGTGCAGTGTCAGGCAGTGCTGTTACATGAATGTTACAGACACTTTACCGGAACAAACCTGAGTGGTGTCTGGGTCTTGCTGCACATGGACAGAGACCAGTTCAGGAGCTGACGAGGGACAAAACGCTCTGAACATTGTGGAATCTTCAGTGACCATCCCCACATTCTGATCTTATGGTGGGGAGGGTGGGGGCGGGGAGACATTGATGAAGAAGCTGAAGATGTTTGTGAAGAGGAAGCTACCCTGAGGATCTCCCACGGAGCTGACCACATGACTGAGATGATGAACATCTTCCTTTGTGCCATGTTTGACCCCAAACACTGGAGAGTTTACTCTGATTCCCATTAAGTCCAGTTTTGTTAAGTTCCTTGATGCTTCAGAAGTTAATCACTGCCTTGATATCAGGGCCAGTCATTTTTGTCTGAACCCTTGTGTCAGCCTCTTTTGTTCATATCAAGAGGTCATGATATAGGAGCAGCGAGTGCTTTCTTCAAACAGGTGGGATTGAATGTCAGGATTTCTGTTCTCAACACTGTTCGGGGAGCTAGATGACTGAAAGTATTTCAAGACAAGGTCGATGGATATTGACCTGTCAGAGAATTGAGGGCTATGAAGAATTGGGAATGAAAGAGGATTTGAGACCAAGAGCATATCAGCCATGATCTTAGGGAAGGACAAGGCAGGCTTGGGGAGTGAACGACCTGCCCCTGTTTCTAATGTACTCACATTCTGTTATTGGAAAGTTAGTGGGTGTTATTTTCATGAATGTGCAATTACTGAATATTGCAGCCAGGGAGACCAGAGGACTTTGTGAGTCATCTGTGGGTGAGGTAAGTTGTCTATATTCTCAGTGAATTTGGGTCTACAATATGACCAACAAATGAAGCACAAGTTGCAGAGAGGGGAAATTTTGTGAAGCGAGATGAGGGGCCTCTTTCATACCCAGCCTGGGTTTTCCAATTACATTTCCCAAATCACCTCAAAGCGTGTGGGACTGTCTTGAAGGACTGAATGGTCTCCTCTGTTTCTGTGCATCAGGTTATAGATGTAAGTAGCCTCCAACAGCTCCTGTCTAGCAGGTATGAGGGGCTGAATGGAACACAGGAACATGGGACTGAGGAGCAGGAGTGGGCCATTAGATACTTTGAGCCTTCTCCACCAGGCAGTAAGATTGTGGTTGATCAGGTTGGGGTCTCAGCCCCACTTTCCTGACTGTATCCCATTATCCGTGACTCACTTCCCTGTCAAATATTTAACTAACGCAGTTTTCGGTCCATGTGAACATCGAGGCACAATAAAAACTTCTAGTGAAGAGATTTCCCACTTGAAAGGTCCTTTAAGAATTTTTCGTCATTCTTCTTATAGAATCAGAGAGTCCTGCAGAACGGAAACAGACCCGTTAGTCCATCTGTTCACTCCGGTCAGATATCAAATCTGATTTAGTCCCATTTGCCAGCATTTGGCCAATATTCCTCCTGTGGTTGTACCCAACTTGACCACTTCCTCTGACAGCAATTTCTGTACACACAACACTCTCTGTATGAAACATTTATCTTCAGGTCCTTTCTAAATCATTCGCCCTCTCGCCTTCAACCTATGCTCTCTTGTTCTGGACTCCCCTATACTGGGATCAGAACGTGGCTATTCAGAATATCCATGCCCCTGATGATTTTATACACCTCTATAATGTCACCCCTCAGCCTCTTACACTCCAGGGGGAAACGCCTCAACCTAATCAACCTCTACCCGAAGCTCAAACCTCCAGTCCTGGGTCATCTGTATAAATCTTTTCTGCAGACAACCGAGTTGTACACAGTATTCTTAAAGTGGCCTCACCAACATCCTGGGAGAGTTGGATTTGGAAAAATTCCCTTTGCTTTAGACAGTGAGGAGATTCCAGTGAATTCTGGTTAGGGATCACCCAAAGAGTAGCACGGTGGTTAGCACTGCTGCCTCACAGCACCAGGGAATTGGGTTTGATTCCAGCCTTGGGTGACTGTCTATGTGGAGTTTGCACATTCGCCCCTTGTCGGTGTGAGCTTCTAATGGGTGATCCAGTTTCCTATCACAGCTCAAACTGTGTAGGTTCGGTGGATTGGTCATGCTAAATTATCTGTAGTGTTCAGGAATATCTAGATTACGTACATTCGTCAGAGGTAAATATAGGGAAATGGATTGGGAAGGTGGATATGAAATTGTTGGCCCGAAAGGCCTGTTTCCACACTGCAGGGATTCCATTAAAATAAGAATGGTAACGATGACTTTAGAGGGGTTTTTTTTAGCTCGCACACATTGCTTTGATGAGGAACAATAAAGGAGTGAGAGTGCAAGAGGCCGTTCCTTCTCAGGCAGATTACATTGTCTCCCACTCTGAGCTGAATCACACAGTAATGCCATCCTCTCCCAAACTAGACCATGTCAGGTCTCCTTGTACATTGTACAAACTATGTCCACATCACATTCCCTGTTCCATGTAGGTGCACCATTGCTGCTGTCATACATACACAGAGCCATACCCTTAGCAGAAAATGGTCTCGGTCATTTTGAAATATGTTTACATGTCCCTGCGTCATTAAAAAAATAAAATGTTTAATTTATTCAGAATACCTGTGTTAAAATGAACGCTTTTTTAAAACAAATACAGAAATTCCTGGAAAAGCTCCTTTTACATGCTGTAGTTGCACCAGCCTCCACCACTTCCTCTGGTAGCTCATTCCATACGCACACCACCCTTTGTGTGAAAAGGTGTCCTTTAGGCCTCATCAAAACCTTTCCCCTCTCACTTTCAAACAATGCCCGCTCGTATTGGATGCCCCGAACCTGGGGAAAAACCCTGACTACTCACCCTATCCATGGCCATTTTGATTTTATAAACCTTTACTGCTGCGAAATGTGACTCCAATCAACACGAATGGCTGTACTTTCAGTCATCCTGGGCCTAAATTCTGAAATGCAATACTGACACCTCTTCCTTCTCCATCAAGTCACAATTCTAAATCCATTTTAATCAGTTTGTTCAGGTGTATTATGAGACACTTCTGTGGGATTTGACCCTAGACCTTTGTGCCCGGAGGTAGGGACACTAGACTCATTCAGCAATACCCATAAAGCTGTAACATTATTCTCCTGTGTGGTTGTTCATCAGCCCGTTCTGACATGCTGTAACATACCTCTGCAACAGGCAGGACTTGAATCCAGACCTTCTAGTCCAGAGCTTGGAGCACTACCACACAAGTTCAGGAATTGGAATCAAATCCAGAGATCTAGCTCAGAGGCAGGGACACTACCCAGCACACTACCATACCCAGATTTTGAGTCATATTTTAAAGCCCACTTTCTGCTCGGTGTGGATTTATTATAATCAGGTTACCATTACTGAATTACAAACAACACTTTGTATTATTAATCAAATGCAAGATATTTGTCTCAACTGTAGGATGTTGCGTCCACGTGCTGTGCCATCGAAATTAACTATGAACATCTTTAATCGCTATTATCTGTAGTCTGCAATATTAGGGAAAGAAATCTTGCAGACACACTCTGCCCAATGAAGGGTCTCAAATAGATATTTATTACTGAACACCAGAGACGAAGGAAGAGCTTAATTTCTGGACCCAAAACACCGATCACTCTTAACCAACTCTAACGTGCGACTGCCTTCTTCCGAAAACAATGAAATGATACCAGGCCGGTTATTACTGTCCAGCCTCTCCTCCTCACTGACTGTGTCTTCAATCTGTCCCACCTCCTCCTATCCACACAAGGCAACCCAAGCTCGGGGTCTTTGTGAAAATCAAGGCCGGAGTGTGCAGGCCTCCTGGAGAGGGGGATGGGCATTTTAAAACTGAAGGGGGTGGGTGAGGTGGCAATAATATCACACACTGGACTGAGGGGTTGCAGATGGAGTTTAGTTTGGATTAATGAGAAGTATTGGATTTGGTAGATCAAACAAGAGCAGAATCTATACAATTAAAAGTAGGGCCTAGAAACCTAGGCCGTCAGGTATAATTCTTTAAAATTTGCATCTCATACAGATAGTGTGGTTAAGAAGGTTTTTAACACACTTGTCTTCATAGGTCAGATCTTTGACTATCGGAATTGGGATGTCATGTTGTGGTTGTACAGTTCATTGGTGAGGCCCCTTCTGGAATACTGTGTCCAGTCTGGTCATCCTGCCCGCTCATTCCATAGGCACACCACCCTCTGGGTGGAAAAGCTGCCCCTTAGGTCACTTTTAAATGTTTCCCCTCTCACCTTAAACCTATGTCCTCTAGTTTTAGTCTCTCCTACCCTTCGAAAACACCTTGACTATTCACTTTGATATTATTGACCTTGATATAATTAAGCTGGAGAGGGTTGAGAACAGATTAACCTGGATGTTGCTAGGAATGGAGGGAGTGAGCTATAAGGAGAGGCTTGGTATGCTGGGACATTTTTCACTGGAGAGGATGAGATGAAGGGGTAACTTTACAGAGATTTATAAAATAATGAAGGGCACAGATAAGCTGAAGGGCTGATGTATTTTCCCTAGAGTTGGGGATTCAAAACTGAGGGATATTTTAAGGTGCGAGGAAAAAGATTTACATAAGTCATGAGAGGTAATTATTTGAGATAGAATCTGGCTTGTGTGTGGAATGAACTTCCAGAGGAAGTGGTGAAAGCAGGGACAGTTACAACGTTTAAAAGACATTTAGATCAATCCATGGATAAGACATCAGTTTGGATGGTGCTGTGAGCAGCTGCCCTCGCCCTCCCCCTCTCTGAATGAATCCCTGTTGGTTTTCACCCTCTGCCAATGTCTGTGCAGTGGCGTGGGGAGGCCAGCAGAGGGTGGCATTGCATCACTTTAAGCACCACAGAGACTGCCAGACCTGCCCCACACAGAGACACACAGATACACACACAGCAATTGTTAGGCCACGGCGTGAAGCTCATCTGGTAACTTAAATGAAACATAAAGAAATGCTCAATTCGCCTCGTAAACTGTAAAAATATGAGTGACAGATCTACCAAATCCCACTGTTTAAATAAAAACATCAATTTATTTTTTAACTCTGAAAGTGAACATTTTACATCAACTATTCACAACTCTGGGACTCCCTTTCTCTTAACTGCTTATTTCCCGACTCCAGCTCTACAATAATATACTGTTTCTGGGCCTGCCATCCTCTCATACCACAGGTGCTTGCAAGCTCTCAGTTCAGAACTGCATTCACCCTCGCTTAAAGGTACAGTACACACTTTCAACTTCATCACATTATACCCTGGTGAATATAGATAAGTGGGACCTATCCGGAATTCTCTTGCTCTGTGGTTTGTCAATATTTCATTTGCTCCGTCTGGTGTGTGTCAGGACTTCTGTTGCTCCATTGACAGCATGTCATTATTCAACTTTGTCCATAGGAATATATCGGTATTTCACTTGCTCACACTCGTGTGTGTGGGGCTGGATTTCAGTTGTTTCATGGGGACTGTGACGCTATAACAATCTCAATGTTTATAGATGGCACCGAACCTGGAAGAACTCTGAAGTCTATGGAGGACAGTGTGGAACTCTAACAGGGCAATCACACGTTGGTGTAGTGTTCAGGTTTATGGCAGATGGGGATCAGTGCAGAGCAGTTTGTGGTGATACACTTTGGTAGGAAATACAATGAAAGACAGTTTAAAACAGGCTGTGCCATTATAAAGGGGGTGTGGGAACAGAGAGTCCTGGGTGTATATGAGCACAGATTGTTGATGATGTCAGGAGAAGTGGGGAGAGCAGTAACTATCACAGATTAGTTTCAGTATCTGAGCTGTTTACAGCTGACTCCCTCCTACACCTCCTGGGAGGTGGTGGTGACGATGTGTTGTGAGCCCACCCTCCTGCCCACTGAGACCGTGGGGATTCAATTTGTACCAGCTCGACACAAAAGGGAGATGGCATCAGGACCACGGCTTCTAGGTTATGCCGGGGGGAAATGGAGCTGCCAGTGGGTTTAAAGTGAGAATTGCCCTTCACTGAACATTGCTCCTTACTCGGTCGGTGGGACCTGGATGATTCAGAATCTCCACACGAGGTGTCCCTCTCCTCTCCAGCTCATACCATGGTCCTCCCCACATGGCAGGGGGAGGGGGGTGAGGGAACGGATATCGGGCATTCCACCACCCGGATAGGCCCTCCCTGTCCTATTCCAGGCTGTTTCTCCTGGGATGCGAGAAAGAGAGGGAGAGAGGGAGGGTGGGAGTGGGTGGCCCTGCTGTTAGTGCTGGTGTAGGTGGGGGACATAGTCATGGTGGGGTGTCTGGAGGGAGTCAGTCCACTTTGTTGTATCCATGCAGTGTTATTAATGTGGTGGTGGGGGGGGGGTAAAGTGGAGGGAGAGAGAGAGAGAAAGAGACAGACAGAGACAGAGAGAGAGCGAGAAGGTGCAGCAAGCGGCAGTGAGAGTGATGGACCATGAGCCTTGTTCGGGGGTAGGTGCTATAACAGATACACAGTGAGTGTGAGGGAGCAGAGAGAATACAGTGACCCTTATCCTGACAGAGCGAGGAAGGTTATTGATGCTTGTCCTGTATTGATGGACATTTCTTCAGACCGCCGATAATGCACTGAGCTGTGTGGTGAGCTCAGACCATGCTCGGTGGGTCTGGTGATGTGGCCCACTCTGGGAAGATAATGGTCCCCCTCTGTACTAGCCCATCCACCTGGCCCTCCGTGCTCCTGTCGACAAACCGTGGTGTAATTACCCCTTATCTGCCATGCTCGGGGTAAACGGTGCAGGGCAGCTCCAAACGGAGAAAGCTCAACCGTGTGCTCAGTGGCCTTTTAAAGATGGTGCCAGTGCCATGGATCATGGAATATCCAGGGACACCCGGGCGATGGTAAGTACCTCCAGCCATATTGGGTTGGAGAATCGGGCTGGTATTGAATGAGAGGGACACCATGGGGTGGGTGGTTAATGAGGTGAGTTCGATAAGATAGCACCAGGAAACTAGTTCGGCCCAGTGTAGATGATCCCTCTGTCACAGTCAATGGAAATGGCACTGAGACAAATTATTGTTAGATTTAGCCCAATGAGTCAAAGACTCTGTTGACCCTACACCCAGATACAAAGTTGCAAAACAAATACTCATCCAAAACTCTGCATAATCCGAACTCCCACCAATATCATGTTCACCTACAATTCCTGGAAACACTTATGTTACAGGATGCTGTTAAAATGTTTTCATTTCTGCATTCTAAAACCTGTGAACACATCCTTTCATAACACTATCTCTCAGTGTCCCCCTCTCTGTCTATTTCCCACATCCCTCCCATTTGTTATTGTTTAAACTGATTCCCCCTCCATCTCTGTATCTCTGTGGCAGTGATGTTCACAGTCACAGCACCCCCTTGTCAGGGCACAATGGAGATATGGAGTTGTAAATGGACGTGAGCTGCACATCCTGTCACTTCCAGCCCGGGCTGCAAGTTTCCCCACTCTGGGCAGTGATCTATCACAGTGTTACAGATCAATGCACTGGGGTGATGTACACAGTCCTACATGTTGGGAGGGTAACTGCTCCTGGTTTACAGATTAATTCACGGGTGACCACTGCACAGATCACTGTGCTGGTCAGTCATTCTGGTTGAGGTTTATAGATAATGCCCTGCTGTGGTCTGCACTTCTCCCGCTGCTGGACAGATATCTACTCCGGGGTTATAGATCAATGCGCTGCTGTGGTCTGCACAACTCCCCGTGTTGGACAGATATCTACTACGGGGTTATAGATGAATGCACTGCTGTGGTTTGCACAGCTCCGCGTGTTGGAGAGATATCTAATCTGGGCTTATAGATCAATGCACTGCTGTGGTCTGCACTTCTCACCGCGCTGGACAGATAAGTGGTCTGGGATTATAGGTCAATGCCCTGATCTGATCTGTGCAGTGCTCCACTCTGGACAGATTGCTGGGTTGTACTGAGCAGGACACTGGCCTGGTCTGCACAGTGTTCCACGGTGAACAGATATCTCCTCTGGCTTTATGGGCTCTGGTCTGGTTCTGGGAGGTGGATTGAGAATGTGGTATATCTAACCATTTCAGCTGATCTGGCAATGCCTTTAGTTCCCATCCCTGTGACTGGACCTTCCGTCTCTCACCCCATTAATTTACAGTGTGTCCAGGTACAGGACATCATGTTGGTGGGGTGGGTAGGGGGAAAGGTCATGGACAGGTCAAGGGGTTCCCCGGAACGTTCTGTCCCCGACATTCTATAACTGACATTCCCCGGAACGTTCTGTCCCCGACATTCTATAACTGACATTCCCCGGAACGTTCTGTCCCCGACATTCTATAACTGACATTCCCCGGAACGTTCTGTCCCTGACATTCTATAACTGCCATTCCCCGGAACGTTCTGTCCCTGACATTCTATAACTGTCATTCCCCGAATGTTCTGTCCCTGACATTCTATAACTGCCATTCCCCGGAACGTTCTGTCCCTGACATTCTATAACTGCCATTCCCCGGAACGTTCTGTCCCTGACGTTATTTGTGAACGGCTGGACGTCAGTGAATTGAACAAACGATAAGATCCCGAGGGAAGAGATCCCGTTCCAGGGAGAAGGAGACACTGTTCCGAAGGCCCCTCAGGCAGGAAAGGGGGTGAATACGTTTTCCCTGCGTTTACATTTCTCCACGACACTGGATCCACCACAATTTAGACCAAAATACAGGAATTCCCAAACTCTGTTTGTCTTCAGGAAACTGGGAGAGAATCCTTCAGGATACCCTCCATATTAGGAATTGGGAAGGAGTGACCTGTGTCTGCTCTCGAGTGATCAAGTGTGTGGGAATGCTCTAGAAACCATCTGTCCTTATGGATGTGTCTCTTTTTGTTTGGGGAGGGAGGGTTTATTGTGGTTTAAGTCACTTTTTTGTCAGTAATTCCGACCTTCACATTTGTTATTCCAGCTCCAATTATTTTAATAAATCCCTGAATACAGGGACACATTTGAAAATCTCACTGGGTCCCCAATCAAACCGGTCCCTTTGCCTCCAGGCTGATGGATAATGGGTTTGTTTTCCTTCCTCACAGCTAACGTAGTGACCATCTACGTCCTGCTTTATAAAGATTGTAGATTGTCTCCATGTGTAAGACGTTACCTGGGGGCCATGGCAGCGGCGGATCTCCTGGTCATTATCCTCGACCTGATCCTGAGACACATTCCCATTGTTTATCAGGAACAGTTTTATTTCCTGAGGGACTCCGTCCTCGTGTGTAATATCCACGCCGTCCTGCTTTATGCAGCCACTGACTGCTCTGTCTGGTTCACCGTCACTTTCACCTTTGATCGGTTTGTGGCCATTTGTTGCCAGAAGCTGAAAAGTAAATATTGCAGTGAGAAAACGGCGGCTGTGGTTCTGGGAGCAGTGACTGTGCTGAGCTGTTTCAAGAACATTTTCTGGTATTTTATGCTCACGGCTCGGTATCGGATGTGGAACCGCCCCTGGTTTTGTGATGTAACAAACGCTGTTCTATTCTCCAGTGTCTGGGTCACAATCGAGTCCCTCCACCACATTCTAACCCCGTGTGTCCCATTTCTCCTGATTCTGCTGCTCAATGTTCTCACCGTCAGACACATTTTCGTGACCAGCAGAGCCCGCAGGAGACTCCACGCTCACACCAATGGGGACGCTCAGTCTGACACTGAAATGAGAAACCGAAAAAAATCCATCATTTTACTGTTTGTGATCTCGGCCAATTTCATCCTTTTATGGTCAACGTTAATGCTGTATTCTATATGGAGACGGATGGATGATATTGTGGATACCGCTGTGTATCTCCATCGCTTTGTTAAGGAATTGGGCTTCATGCTGCAGCTCCTCAGTTGCTGCACAAACACCGCGATTTATGCCGTGACTCAGCCTAAGTTCAGGCAGCAGCTGAAGAATGTGCTGAAATATCCCTTCACCCAAATTCATCAATCAATCAAATTCCCTCATTAATCAATCCATCCGGTAATTTCTCATTTCAGTTCAGTGTTACAGTGATGGAGCAGCCTGTCGCTATGGTAACAGACTGAGGGTAGCGCTGGTTCGTCCATCCTTATCCCACAGGGGGGGTAACAGGGAAACATTTCAATGTTTCTCACAACTCAGGGGCTAGCGAGAAAAGGTACCATCCCACTGACAGTATCCATCACTTACATTTGTAAACAATAAAAATGTTCATTCAAGCGTGCCGAGCAGCAGTGACCGATGTTGTTGTGTGTCTTTGTGTTGGAGAAGCTGAGCTGGAGCGAGACAGACTCAGCCCCAAGTCTTGGTCCTCAGGGGAGGGGAGGGGACCGGGTCCTGAGCTCAGGAGCTGGGTTTAACTCCCTCTGTCCCCCCACTGCAGCCTGGCCTCCCCATTTCCTCTCCCCCACTTTTTCTCCTCAATTCTCTCCCTCTCTCTCACCACCTCTCCCTTTCAATCTCCCTCATTCCCCCTCTCACACATTCACACACACTCAACCCCGGTGTCTCTACCTGCCTCAACACTTCCCATCCCCTCATCCTCACTTTCACTGTCCTGCCGTCTCTGTCTCCCTCTAGCTGTTCCATCTTTATCCTATTTCCCCCTCATCCTACCTCCCTCATCTCAACTCTCCCCCCCCCCCACACACGCAGCCTCACGTCCAGCCACACACCCCCAACTCCCAGTCTCTAGGTCAGAGGGAGAGGGAAGGACCAGGGACTCGGAGTGTTTCAGAGAGAGAGGGAGGGAGGGGCAGGAGCTAGAGATATTCAGTCAGAGAGAAACTGAGGGAGGTGGGGAGAGGGAGACACCAAGGGACGGGGGTCGAGCGTGAGAGAAGGTGGACAGAGTGAAGGAGCAGGGAGAGAGAGAGGGGAACAATGGAGAGATAGGGTGAGAGAGTGGAGGGAGGGGAGGCGAGGGAGGGAGGGAGAGGTCAAGAGAGGGGAGGGTGAGAGAGGGGAGGGAAAGATGGGGAGGGCGAGAGACGGGAGGGAGGGGATGGCAAGAGGAAGGGAGGGGGAGAGAGGGGAGGGCAAGGGGAGGGCGAGAGATGGGAGGGAAGGAGGGGAGGGCGAGAGGGAGGGAGAGGGCGAGAGAGGGCCTGGGGGAGAGGGGAAGGCGAGAGAGGGGAGGGATTGAGCGTGACAGTGAGGGTGGTGTGGGGCAGTGTGTGTCCTGGTAGTGGAGTGTGTGGTGGTGAGCGTGACGGTGGCGGTGGTGTGGGGCAGTGTGTGTGATGGTGGTGGAGTGTGTGGAGGTGAGCGTGACGGTGGGGGTGGTGTGGGGCAGTGTGTGTCCTGGTAGTGGAGTGTGTGGTGGTGATCGTGACGGTGGGGTGGTGTTGGGCAGAGAAATGAGAAACCGAAACAAATCCATCATTTTACTGTTTGTGATCTCGGCCAATTTCATCCTGTTATGGTCAACGATAATGCTGTATTCTATATGGGCCTGGATGTATTCTATTGTGTATCTCCATGGCTTTGTTTATGAATTGGGATTCATGCTGCAGCTCCTCCGTTGCTGCACAAACATCGCGATTTATTCCGTGACCCAGACTAAGTTCAGGCAGCAGCTAAAGAATTTGCTGAAATATCCCTTCACCCAAATCCATCCATCCATCAAATTTCCTCATTAATCAATCAATCCGGGATTTTCTCATTTCAGTTCAGTGTTTCAGTGATAGAGCAGCCTGTCTCTGTAGTAACAGACTGAGGGTAGCGCTGGTTTGTCCATCCTTATCCCACAGTGGGGGTTACAGGGAAATATTTCAATGTTTCTCACAACTCAGGGGCCAGTGAGAAAAGGCACCATCCCACTGACTGTATCCATCACTTCCATGTGTAAACAATAAAAATGTAGATCAAAGCGTGCCGAGCAGCAGAGTGACCGATGTTGTTGTGTGTCTTTGTGTTGGAGAAGCTGAACTGGAGAGAGACAGACTCAGCTCCAAGGCCTGGTCCTCAGGGGAGGGGAGGGGACCGGACACTGAGCTCATGAGCTGGGTTTAACTTCCTCTGCACCCCCAGTCCAGCCTGGCCTCCCCATTTCCTCTCCCCTACCCTTTCTCATCACGTCTTAGAGAGAGAGGGACACGTCTTAGAGAGAGAGGGACAAGGAGCGAGAAAGATGGGTAGGCGAGAGAGAGAGAGAAGAGGAGAGAGGGAAAAGAGAGAGAGAATGAGGAGGTGAGAGAGTGAGGGGGCGAGACAGAGAGAGGCGGGGGTGAGAGATAGAGGGAGGAACAAAAAAGTGGGATGTAAATAGTGAGGTAGAGGCGACAACAGTGAGAGGGTCGACTGAGAGAGAGAGGGGTCTGCAAGTTTCCCCACACTGTTCAGGGACCTAACACAGTGTTACAGATCTATACACTGGGGAGGTGTACACAGCCCTACATGCTGGGAGAGTAACTGCTCCTGGGTTACAGATCAATGCACTGGGTTGGTGTACACAGACCTACATGCTGGGAGGGTAACTGCTCCTGGTTTACAGATCAATGCACTGGGGTGGGGTACAGAGTCCGACATGCTGGGAGGGCAACTGCTCCTGGTTTACAGATGAATTAACGGGTGATCACGGCAGAGGTCGCTGTGCTGATCAGAGTATCTCGTTGTGGTTAATAGATAATAGAATAATGTGATCTGTGCAGCTCCCCATGCTGGTTGGAGTGAATTGTTGAACTTCTCCAAAACAGGAATCTCTCTAAGGGTGTCATAGCCTTGCTCTGTTTTTAATACCCTTACCCACCTTTCAAAATTGTTTTGTTTGCTCCTTTCCAGGCAGGATTCTGATCCAATGCTGCAAATGAACAATTCAGTGGCTGAGCTATTTCAGGTTTTCTATTATACAGTACATAAAATATACCATATACATTGTTGTATAGAGCTGTTTGTCTGTGCATAAATATTGTTTTGCATTGGAGCTGATCTGTTTACATGTAAATATTACTGTGCATCGAATTATCTCAGTTTATTTATAGCTTTCTTTGTATGGGAACTGTTTGTTCATAAATACAAATATTGTTATGGATGGGAAGTGTACATGTTTATATTTAAATCGTGTTCTGTTTTGGAGATTTTCATGCGTTTTCATAAGTATTTTTGTGCATTGGAATTGATGTGAATTATATCCCAGACCACAACAACTCGCTGCATCAAAACATCTGCCACCTTGATACCTTTTGCTCAATTTGATGGGCCCTGATAACATCAGCGACAGTACATCTGCCTTGTGTGTCAGAGAGAGTAGTTACATTTCATTTAAACACTTTCTCAATATCATTAAGAAGTGATTAATCTAAGAAACGATATGTTTTTACAGTTCAACCAAATAAAACAAAATTTGCACAAAGTTAGAAAAATAGAATAATCTGGAGTGTATATGTCAATCCCTGTTTCCCTTCAGTGTTGTTATGGATTTGGTTGGACTAGGAACAGGGACAGCAGTTTAGAAATAATTGAATGAACAGCAGAAAGGAATATTTTTAAAAATTTCACTGGAATTTCAGTGAAAATTCTGAATTCTGCTCTAAACCCACCAGATGCAGACTAATGTAATCTTCACATGGAGCAGTCAGACAGACTCACAACAATGTGCTCTGAACCCACCAGATGCAGACTAATGTAAACTCCACATGGAGCAGTCGGACACACTCACAGCAACGTGCTCTGACCCCACTAGAGGGCAGCCTATTGTAAACTCCCTATGGAGCAGTCAGACAGACTCGCAGCGAAGTGCTCTGACCCCACGAGAGGGTATATTATTGTAAACTCCCCATGGAGCAGTCAGGCAGACTCACAGCAATGTGCTCTGACCCCACTAGAGGGCAGACTATTGTAAACTCCCCATGGAGCAGTCAGACAGACTCACAGCAATGTGCTCTGACCCCACTAGAGGGCAGACTATTGTAAACTCCCCATGGAGCAGTCAGGCAGACTCACAGCAATGTGCTCTGACCCCACTAGAGGGCAGACTATTGTAAACTCCCCATAGAGCAGGAGAATCGACGTTCCAGGCAAAAACCCTTCTTCAGGAATGAGGAGGGTGTGCCAAGCAGGCTAAGATAAAAGGTAGTGAGGAGGGACTTGGGGGAGGGGCGTTGGTAATGCGATAGGCGAAAGGAGGTTAAGGTGAGGGTGAGTGGCCGGAATGGGGTGGGGGCAGAGAGGTCGGAAAGAAGATTGCAGGTCAAGAAGTCGGTGCTGAGTCTGAGGGCTGGGACTGAGAAAAGGTGGGGGGAGGGGAAATGAGAAAGCTGAAGAATCAGCATTCATCCCTTGTGGTTGGAGGGTTCCTAAGCGGAAGATGAGACACTCTTCCTCCAAGCGTCCTGTGGCCAGGATCTGGCAATAGAGGGGGCCAAGGACCTGCATGTCCTTGGCGGAGTGGGAGGGGTGTTAAAGTGTTCAGTCACGGGGCGATTGTGTTGGTTGGTGCCCTCGAGGTGTTCACTGAAACGTTCCACAAGTAGGCGGCCTGTGTCCCCAGTATAGAGGAGGCCACATCGGGTGCAGCAGATGCAGTAAATGACGCGTGTGGAGGTGCAGGTGAATTTGTGACAGATATGGAAGGATCCCTTGGGGCCTTTGAGGGAAGTGGAGGGGAGGTGTGGGCGCAGGTTTTGCATTTCTTGCGGTTGCAGGGGACAGTCCCGGGAGTGGAGGTTGGGTTGGTGGGGGGTGTGGACCTGACGAGGGAGTCGCTGAAGGAGTGGTCTTTCAGGAACGCTGATAGGGGAGGAGAGGGAATATATCCTGAGTGGTGGGGTCTGTTTGGAGGTGGCAGAAATGATGAAGGATGATACGATGTATCTGGAGGTTGGTGGGGTGGTAGGTGAGGACCAGTGTGGTTCTTTCATGGTGGTGATTGGAGGAGTGGGGTTCAAGGGCAGAGGAGCGGGAAGTGGAGGAGATGCGGTGGATAGCTTCGTCAACCACGTCTGAGGGGAAATTGAGGTCTTTGAAGAAGGATGTAATCTGTGTTGTTTGGTATTGGAATTAGTCCTCCTGGGAGAAGATGCGGCGGAGGAAAAGGAATTGGGAATATGGGATGGTGTTTTCACAGTGAGCAGGCCCGCCCTAACCCTAACTCCCCACGACATTCCCCCCACGGCTTTCCCCTCCCTCGACTTTCCCTCCTCGATTTTCTCATACTCGACTTCCCCCCTTGACTTCCCCCCTCGACTTCCCCCTTCGACTTCTCCCCCCTCGAATTCCCCCCCTCGACATTCTCCCCTCGAATTTACCCCCGTCGACGAACCCGCCGTCGACTTTCCCCCCTTGACTTTCCCCCCAGACTTTCCCCCCTCGACTTTCCCGCCTCGACTTCCCGCGCTCTCGACTCCCCCCTCGATTCCCCGCCCCCAGCATTGGGATTGAATGATAGATTAAAAAGAGGATATATTTTAATGCAGCGTTCTTTCTCCATCCAAATACAACAGGACCCTCACATAACCCCCCCCAAAAAAAAAAACAGATAATCCCCTCCTCCCCCCCTCCCTCTGTGTCTATATATGTCGATATATACCGTTAAACATCACACACGCCCAGATTATAGTCCTAACAGGTTTCTCTGGAAACACTAGCTTTCGGAGAATCCTGTTACACTATATTCCTGAAGAAGGATTTATGCCCGAAACGTCGATTCTCCTGTTCCCTGGATGCTGCCTGATCTGCTGCGCTTTTCCAGCAACACATTTCCAGCTCTGATCTCCAGCATCTGCAGACCTCACTTTCTCCTGTTACACTATAACCTGGTGTTGTCCCAGACCAACACCAGCATCTCCACCATCGAAATATAAAAATCACCATCGAGCTTTTAACCAGATGCTTGCTTTAAACACACACAGCAATTCCCACTAGTAGCAGTGTAACCACAGACAGATCGTGTGTGTCCCTGATACTGGTTAAGGGTTTGATTCTGTCTCCTGGACAAGAGGGAGCAATCCACCTGTTGAACAAATTCCAAACATTTCCCCCTTCCTGCTCTGTGCCCCGCACTCTCTGATCCCCGTCTTCTGGTCTCTCCATCTAAGATCTCTCTCTGTTTTCTCTCTCTCTGTTCCCCTCTTACTGTCTCCATCTCTGATCTCTCTTCCCTCCCTCTCTCTTTTCCCCCTTACTCTCTCCATCTCCGAGATGTCTCTGTTCCTCCCCTCTCTCCCTCTATCTCTGATATCTCTTCCTCTGTGTCCGCCCTCTCTCGGTATCTCCATCTCGAAGACCTTTCGCCCTGTCTCTCAGACTTTTCACATTTTATTCCCCTGGCCTATGTGCATGACTCTGACATTAGAATGGGTCTTGGAGAGAGTTTCTCATGTTAAGGTATTAATTCCCTCCTCGGGGAGTCCTTCCTCCCAAACCCTCGGGGTTTAACCTGTTTGTTTCACAATCCCAAGGCCCCAGTTCCTTTGAACCAGGCCTCAAATCCATTTTAAACCAATGAAACTTCTACTGGGACAGTCAGCATCCTCTTTCACTACTTCCTCTCTCTCTCTCTCTCATTATGTCTCTCTCGCCCCCTTCACACCACCATTCCCGCTCTAACTCTCTCTCTGTCCCTGGAGCTGGATTGAGAGAGGGAGGCAGTGGCATATGTTGGATCAGAGTGTTCAGCAACTCCCCCTCCATCTTCTTTCGTCCATTGTCTCCCCCAGTCCAGACCAGAACACACCCTCTTGTGGTAATAATCCAATAGATAGCCTGAACCCCACCATTCTTTTCTGTGTGTGTGTGTGTGTAAACGAACGACAAGGAGATAGGGCAGTTTCTGATTACTCTCTCTCTCTGTGTCTGATGATTCCTCGCGGCAGAAGTGATTTAATTCTCTCTGTCTCTGCATCATCCCGAGTTTCAGCTCCTGGATCCAATCTCCTCCTCACCCCCAGGGTTAGGGGGAGCGGGGGATGGGGAAACACACTGAGAAATAAAAACAAATCAATTTAAAATGAAATACAACAGTGGCACCAAATTTTCAGCAAGGGTCCACAGCTCTCTGCCTTCCCCAATCTCCTACGTGACCCAGTGATACTGGTTCAGTTTAATTATTGCAGAATTAATGAATTGCTGACCATCACAGCGACATTGAAATACACAGACATCACCGCAGAACAGTTGACCAGAGGCTAGAAACATTAATAAACACGCACGCACAGCAAGATCCCACAAGCAGCAATCTAACCACACACACATCGTGGGTGATGCTGGTTAAGGGTTGACGTATTTGTGTCAAACCCCAAGGCCGCAGTTTCCTTAGCCCCAGGCTTCAAACCTGTTCAAAAATGACAAGGCCGCAATCCGACAGGTCCCGGTTAACCAGAGGTCCCGGTAAAAGTCAGCCCCCTCCCCAGAGAGAGGAGATTAAACCTCTGGGCAATACAAAGACAAAACTCAACTGGGCCCAACAGGCTGCAGCCTGTCAAACTGGCCTCAGGGCTGCGTTCCCCCTCTGGAGGAAGCTCTTGTTTGAAGGTTTCCTGCTCCCAAACACACACTTTTCAAATACTCAAGTGGCCAGGAAGATCCCTTTGGGAGGAAAGAGGCATCATTAGTGGGAAGGCTGAGCAGGAAAATCTTTCACAGGGAGATAGCACAGCAAGATCCCAGCCTTTCCCCTCTCAGTGAGACAAGACAATTTCTCAGCAACATCCAAACATAAACGCATCGCGTGATGGGTTGAGTTGTCATGTTGAAAAGTCTGAAAGGACGGGTTAGCTGATTAAACCACTCACTGCCTGCAACGATGGCATTACGGTAATTGACGCACAGCAACTCCCACAAGTGACAGTGCTGCGGAAGCTCAATAATCTGATCATTTTTATTTCCAAATTAATTATTTCCTGTCACCCAGAATCAAACTTTGCAGCTATTTCACAATCTCACGCGGCCCCTCTCTCTCTCTCTCTCTCTCTCCTGTTTCTCTTGTTCTCACCATTTTCATATCTTTCTCTCGCTCTCTTTCTCTCCATGTCAAATTCGATCATCCTGCCCTCTTTATCACCCACTTTCCTCTGATAGTGTGACAATTCTTTCCAGAGGGTCAGATATTTTGGGTTAGATTTCCCTCCCGAGGGAGTCCCGTCTCCCAGATCCTCGGGGTTTAACCTGTTTGTGTCAACAATGCTCAGGTTACATTAACCCCAGGCTTCAAACCCATTTTAAAACCGCCAAGGCCGTGATCTGACAGGACCCAGTTAACCAGAGGCCCCGAAAAACCTGGCTCCCACATCCAACCCCCACCCCCAGAGGAGATGAAACCTCGTGGGAATAAACAGACCCCCACTCACCTGGGCCCCATGGGCTGCTGCCTGGCCAACAGGCCTCAGGCCTGTGCTCCCCCTCTGGAGGTTGTTCTTGTCCTGGCCCCCAGGCATTTTGGATCTTCACTTTCCTGCTTTCCCAACAAAAGTTCCTCAGGATAAAAGAGAGAAGCTTTGAGTTGGTGGGAGGTCGGGAGAGCGAGGGCAGTGTGATGAAAAATTTCACAGCAAGATCCCAGTTTAAACACAATCCCACTACTCTCTTACCCCATGCTCAATGCATTTCATAACATTACAGCAACATCAAAGTACAAACAAGTCATAAGAAAGCAATTAACCACAGGCGAGAAACATTATTAAACACACACACTCACAACCAGACAGGGAGGGCTGCTCACTCTCCATACAGAGAGCGAACAGGGTTTGAGAATGAATGTGACCAATTACTTGTGCACATTTATTCTGTGTGAGGGGTGCGTGGACCCCACCCCTGCCTTCTCTGACACGTTGCATCATCTGTCAGTCTGCTCCCAGGGGAGGGCTCTGTCTGATTGACATGTTAATTCCCAGGACAGGAGCCTTGTGGGATCTTGCTGCCCATTGAGATGTTAATTCTGGGGCAACAAAGTGTCATCTTTCCCAGTTGCTACAACTCTCTTTTTTATTGAAGCCTTATTAGTTGTGCCAGTGCAGTTTGAAAATATTAAAGATTACTCCCACACTAGCGACTCAGAGCCTGACTGTAGGTAGGCTTTCTGAGGCACACACACACACAAGCCTGGGAATGGAGAGGGGGATATTTGCTGAGGTTTTCTTGGGATTTTCCTGCTGTATGTGTGATTCCCATAATTAATCTCTGTCTCTGTCCCTGTCTGTCTGTTTCTGTGTGTGTGTCTCTCCGTCACTCTCTTTCTCTCTGTCTCTGTCTCTCTCTCTCTCTCTGTCTCTTTCTCTCTGTTTCTATGTGTGTGTGTGTCTCTCTCTCTGTATCTCTCGCTTTCTCTCTGTCCCTGTGTGTCCCACTCTCTGTCTCTCTCTGTCTCTGTCTCTCTTTCTCTGTCTCTGTCTCTCTGTCCCTGTGTGTGTGCGTCTCTCTCTTTCTCTCTGTCCCTGTGTGTCCCACTCTGTCTCTCTCTCTCTCTGCCTTCTCTCTCTGTCCCTGTGTCTGTCTCTTCTGTGTCTCTGTGTCTGTCTCTCTCTCTGTCTCCCTCTTTCTGTCCCTGTATATGTGTGTGTCTCTCTCTGTCTGTCTGTCTCTGTCTGTCTCTCCCTGCCCTGCTCTACATCCAGCCATTTCTATCTTGATTTTCAGTCCTTTATTTCCTTTCCCTTTCTCAAAAATATTGGCAGAGTTTGAGAATTTAAATCATAGATCACGTGCCTGCCCCTCAACACCCGCGTTTCACCCTCTCTGCTCCCCTGCCTTCACCCCCCCCCACACACACACAGACACACACAGAGACACACAAACAGAGACACGCACACAGAGGCAGACAGAGACACACATGCACACACACACCGACACACACACACACAGACTCACACCGACATACACACACACACCGACATGTACACACACCGAAACACACACACACATATACCGACACACACACACACCGACACCCACACAGACACACCCAACACACAACATGGGCACTGTGCACAGATTTAGTCTGGGCGAGAGTCAGTGAGGGTCTGAGCTCAAGTATCATCACAGAAATGTCTCAGTGTGTGAGATAGTGAGACCATGCCTCTCTCTGTGTGTGTGTGAGATAGTGAGACCATGCCTTTGTGTGTGTGTGAGATAGTGAGAAATGCCTCTGTGTGTGTGTGACCTAGTGAGACCATGTCTGTGTGTGTGTGTGTGTGTGCGATAGTGAGACCATGCCTCTGTGTGTGTGTGAGAGAGATAGTGAGACCATGTCTCTCTGTGTGTTTGTGAGATGGTGAGACCATGCCTTTGTGTGTGTGAGAGAGAGATAGTAAGACCATGCTCCTGTGAGTGAGAGAGATAGAGAGACCATGACTGTGTGTGAGAGAGAGATAGTGAGACCATTCCTCTCTGTGTGTGAGAGAAATAGTGAGACCGTGCCTCTGTGTATGTGTGAGAGAGAGTGAGACGATGCCTCTGTGTGTGAGAGAAAGTAAGACCATGCCTATGTGTATGTGTGTGAGAGTGAGACCATGCATCTGTGTGTGAGAGAGTGAGACCATGCCTCTGTGTGTGTGTGTGAGAGAGAGTGAGACTATGCCTCTGTGTGTGAGAGAGAGTGAGACCATGCCTCTGTGTATGTGTGTGAGAGTGAGACCATGCCTCTGTGTGTATGTGTGTATGTGTGTGTGTGTGTGTGAGAGAGAGAGAGAGAGAGAGAGAGAGAGAGAGAGAGAGAGAGAGAGAGAGACTATGCCTCTGTGTGTGTGACTGAGATAGTGAGACCATGCCTCTGTGTGTGTGCGTGAGATAGTGAGACGATGCCCCTGTGTGTGTAAGGGAGTGAGTGAAACCATACCTCTGTGTGTGTGTGAGAGAGTGAGACCATGCCTTTGTGTGTGTGTGAGTGAGAGTGAGACCATGCCTGTGTTTGTGTGTGAGTGAGACCATGCCTGTGTGTATGTGTGAGAGACAGTGATACCATCCCTCTGTGTGTGAGAGAATGAGACCATGCCTCTGTGTGTGTGAGTGAGACCATGCCTGTGTGTGTGTGAGTGAGACCATGCCTTTCTGTGTGTGAGACCATGCCTGTATGTGTGTGAGAGAGAGTGAGACCATGCCTGTGTGTGTGTGAGAGAGAGTGAGACCGTGTGTTTGTGTTTGTGAGAGCGTGAGACCATCCCTCTGTGTGTGAGAGAGTGAGACCATGTGTGTGTGAGAGAAAGTGAGACCACGCCGCTGTGTGTGTGTGTGTATTTCCATCTAAGTGCCCAGTTTCCGTGTCAATGTTGTCCCTCCATAATGTAACTGTGTATAAACCACGTGTTTCTGTCCCTGTCACAGTAATGACCCACGAATCATACACTGTCCCTCACTCTCATTCACTCACTCTCTCACACGTGTACACACACACTCCCTCACCCAACATATTCAGTCCCTCACACACATGCCCTTTCACACACTTGCAGACTTCCACCTGACATGCACACACTTACACACACAGTCACTCACAAATGCACACTCAAACATTTTCACACGCACTATCACAATCTCTCTCTCACACTCACACAAACATACTCTCTCTGTTTCACTCACATACACACACTTTCACTCACTCATTCTCTCTCTCTACACTCACTCTCACACACACTCTCGCTTCCACATACTCTCAGTTACACACACTCTTACACACACTCTCTCACACACACTTTCTGACACGCACCCCCACAGACTCCCATTCACCATCTCATATATTCTCACTTTCACACGCTCAATCTCTCACTCTCCAAAACTCTGTCTCTCTCACACACACTTGCAATGTCTTTTTCACACACTCTAACACACTATCCTGCCACACAAAAACAGTTTTATCTCACACGCACAATCGGTATTTCTCTCACACAAGCTCATATTGTCTTCCCCTCCTCTCTCACACACTCTTTCTCTCTCGCACACACAATCTCTCTCTATTTCTCTTTCTCTTTCTCTCTCTCTCTGTCTCTCAGGCACACTCACACAGAAAATGTGGACACAAATTCTTCATCTCACATGCAGACACTCTCTCGCACGCACACACACTCTCTCACATGCATGAGCTCTCTATCTCTCTCGGTCACACACACACATGCTCTCACATTCTTTCTCACATGTGCACACGCTTTCTCTTGCACACACACACACATTTTATCATGCACATGTGCACACTTCCACACGCAGACACTTTTTCTCTCACACATGTCCTCTCTCTAACGTCCGCACTCACTCTCGTTCAATTGTACACACACGCTCACACACACTTGCATGCATTCACTCTTTCGCGCACACACACTTCCGCTCTCTCACTCTCACACTCTCTTTCTCTCACTCACACACACTCTCATGCATGTGAACATCATATCTCACACATGCTCATTCTCTTTCTCACTCACATGCGCACATTTTCTCCCTCATGCGTGCACACCATCTTATGCACGCACTTTGTGTTTTGCACACAGGCATTCTCTCTATCTCACACACACGCATTCTCTCACTCACGCACACACTCATTCTCTCTCACTCCCAAACACACATTCTCTCTCACCCACGCATTCTCTCTCTCATGCATTCTATCTCACACGTACACACGCATTCTCTCTCTCAGGGACACATGCATTCTCTCTCTCGCACATGCATTCATTCTCTCACATGCACTCATTCTCTCACACACACACGCATTCTCTCTCTCGCACACACGCATTCTCTCTCTCTCGCACACACGCATTCACTCTCTCATACACACATTCTCTCTGACACACGCATTCTTTCTCTCACACATTTTCTCTCACAAGCACACACTCATTCTCTCTCATGCACACACGCGTTCTCTCAGGGACACACGTATTCTCTCTCTCTCGCACACATGCATTCTCTCTCTCGCACACACATTCATTCTCTCGCACGCACGGGCATTCTCTCTCTCGCACACACGCATTGTCTCTCTCTCTCTCTCGCACACACACATTCTCTCTCTCTCTCTCATACACACATGCATTCTTTCTCTCTCAATCGCGCATTCTCTCTGTCAGGCACACACTCATTCTCTTGCGCACACATTGATTCTCTCACGCACACATTCTCTCTCTCTCACAAATGTATTCTTTCTCTCTCGCACACACGCATTCTCTCTCTCATGCACACACGCATTCTCTCTCTCACACACATGCATTCTCTCTCTCTCTCAATCATGCATTCTCTCTCTCTCATGCACACACTCATTCTCTCACACGCACACTGATTCTCTCACGCACACACTCATTCTCTCACACACACTCATTCTCTCTCGCACACACGCATTCTCCCTCACGCACACACTCATTCTCTCTCTCTTTCACGCAGACACGCATTCTCTCTCACACACACACACACATTCTCTCTCTCACATGCATTCTCTCTCACACACATGCATTCTCTCTCTCGCACACACGCTCTCTCTCACGCACACACGCATTCTCTCTCACGCATACACGCATTATCTCTCTCACAAATGCATTCTCTCTCACACACCCACGCATTTTCTCTCTCATGCACGCACGCATTCTCTCTTTCTCGCGCACACGCATTCTCACTCACGCACACACGCATTCTTTCTCTCTCACGCGCATTTTCCCTCTCTCACAAACGCATTCTCTCTCTCTCAGAAACGCATTCTCTCTCTCTCACATATGCATTCTCTCTCTGTCAACCACACGCATTCTCTCACTGTCACACGCATTCTCTCTCTCTCACATGCATTCTCCCTCACACACACACATTCTCTCTCTCTCACTTACTCATTCTCTCTCACACACACACACACTCTCTCATGCGCACACGCCTTTTCTCTCTCTCACACACATTCTCTCTCTCACACTCACGCGTTCTCTTTCACACACACACATTCTCTCTCTCGCACATACACATTCTATCTCATGCACACACACATTCTCTCTCTCGCACTCACGCATTCTCTCTCTCACACACGCATTCTCTCTCTCACGCACACACGCATACTCTTTCTCGCACACATGCATTCTCTCTGTCGCACACATGTATTATCTCTCTCACGCACATATGCATTCTCTCGCACACACGCATTCTTTCTCTCACGCACACACACATTCACTCTCACGCACAGATGCCTACTCTCTCGCACACACGCATGTTCCCTCTTGAGCACACATCTTCTCTCTCTCACACACAGACATTCTCTCTCTCATGCACATGCATTCTCTCTCTCTCTCACATGCATTTTCTCTCTCACACACACCTGCATTCTCTCTCTCATGCACACACGTATTCTCTCTCTCTCACATGCATTCACTCTCTCACTCACACACGCATTCTCTCTCTCTCACACGCATTCTCTCTCTCTCACACACACTCACTCTCTCTCTCATGCACACACGCATTCTCTCTCTCTCATGCGCACACGCATCTCTCTCTCGCACTCACGCATTCTCTCTCTTACGCACACACCTTCTCTCTCTCACACACAAACGCATTCTCTCTCTCTCGCACACACGCATTCTATCTCTCAGGCACACATGCATTCTCCCTCTCTGTCACGCGCGCATTATCTCTCTCTCTCACACACATTCTGTCTCTCTCACACACATACATTCTTTCTCTCAGACACGTGCATTCTCTCTCACGTACACACTCATTGTCTCTCTCATGCACACAGGCATTCTTTCTCTCGCACACATGCAACCTCTCTCTCACACACTTTTTCTCTCTCTCACACATGCATTCTCTCTCTCATGCACACATGCATTCTCTCAGGCGCACTCACACATTCTCTCTCATGAACATACGCAGTCTCTCTCTCTCACACACGTGCTCTCTCTCGCATTTACACATTCTCTCTCTCATGCTCACACGCATTCTTTCTCTCACACGCGCACACACATTTTCTCTCTCTCACACACATTCTCTCTCTGTCACACGCATTCTGTGTCTCACATATTCTCTCTCTCTCGCACATACGTACCCATTCTCTCTATAATACACACATTTCCTCTCTCCCGCACACACACATTCTCTCTCTCATTTACACATGCATTCTCTGTCTCTCGCACTCACGCATTCGCTCTCTCACACGCATTCTGTCTCTCTCACACACTCATTCTCTCTCTCACGCACACACGCATTCTCTCTCTCACACAAACTCATTCACTCTCTCACGCACTCACGCATTCTCTCTCTCACACACTCATTCTCTCTCTCATGCATACATACATTATGTCTCTCAAACATTCTCTCTCTCGCACACATGCATTCTCTCTCTCATGCACACATGCATTCTCTCAGGCGCACTCACACATTCTCTCTCTCATGAACATACGCAGTCTCTCTCTCTCACACACGTGCTCTCTCTCGCATTTACACATTCTCTCTCTCATGCTCACACGCATTCTTTCTCTCACACGCGCACACACATTTTCTCTCTCTCACACACATTCTCTCTCTGTCACACGCATTCTGTGTCTCACATATTCTCTCTCTCTCGCACATACGTACCCATTCTCTCTATAACACACACATTTCCTCTCTCCCGCACACACACATTCTCTCTCTCATGCACACATGCATTCTCTATCTCACGCACACATGCATTCTCTCTCTCATGCACACAGGCATTCTCTCCCTCACGCACACACGCATTCTCTCTCTCTGCACACACGCATTCTCTCTCTCATGCACACACGCATTCTCTCTCACTCACACACGCACAGTCTCTCTCGCACACGCATTCTCTCTCATTCTTACGCATTCTGTCTCTCAAGCACCCACTCATTCTCTCTCTCACGCAGACACGCATTCTCTCCCTCGCTCAAGCATTCTCTCTCTCACACTCACTCTGTGTCTCACGCATTTTCTCTCTCTCGCACATGCGTACCCAATCTCTCTCTTACACACACATTCCCTCTCTCACGCACACACGCATTCCTTCTCTCATGCACACATTTATTCTCTCTCTCTCTCATGCATCCATTCTCTCTCCTGCACTTACGCATTCTCTCTCTCATGTACATACTCATTCTCTCTCTCACGCACAAACGCATTCTCTCCCTCATGTACACACGCATTCTCTCTCTCATGCACACACACATTCTCGATACCGCACACATGTATTCTGTCACCCGCACACATGCATTCTCTCTCTCACGCTCACACGCATTCTCTCCCTCACGCACACACACATTCTCTCTCTCATGCACACACGCATTCTCTCTCTCTCACACACATTCTCTATCTCACGCACACGCACAGTCTCTCTCTCACATACGCAATCTCTCTCATTCTCATGCATTCTCCCTCTCAGCAACCACTCATTCTCTCTCTCACGCACAAACGCATTCTCTCTCTCTCACACACATTCACCATCTCTCACACGCACTCTGTGTCTCACGTATTCTCTCTCTCACGCACACGTGCACCCATTCTCTCTCTGACACACACATTCCGTCTCTCACGCACACACGCATTCCTTCTCTCACGCACACACTCATTCTCTCGCTCACACACACACGCATTCTCTTTCACATACATTCTCTCTCTCTCACACGCATTCCGTGTCTCCTGCATTCTCTCCCTCTCGCACACGTGAAACCATTCTCTCTCTGACACACACATTCCCTCTCTCACGCACACACGCATTCTTTCTCTCAAGCACACACTTATTCTCTCTCTCACGCACATACGCACTCTCTCTCTCATGCACACACGCATTCTCTCTCACACGCACACATGCATTGTCTCTCTCACACACACGCATTCTCTCTCTCACACGCTTTTTCTCTCTCACTCACACACGCATTCTCTCTCTCTCTCACTCACACATTCTCCCTCTCTCACACTCATTAACTCCCTCGCACACATGCAATGACTCTCTCTCACACACGCATTCTCTCTCTCTCAGCCACACGCATTCTCTCTCTCGCACTTATGCATTCTCTCTCTCACGCAAGCACGCATTTTATCTCTCATGCATACATGCATTCTCTCTCTCTCACGCTCATGCATTCTCTCCCTCATACGCATTCTCTCTCTCACAGAAACTCATTCACTCTCTCGCGCACACACGCATTCTCTCTCTCACGCACATTCTCATTCTCTCTCTCACGTACACACGCATTATCTCTCTCACACACATGCATTCTCTCTCTCATGCACACACATTATCTCTCTCACACACACATTCTCCCTCTCTCTCACTCGCACTCACACATTCTCTCGCGCACACGCATTCTCTCTCTCATGCAAACCCGCACTCTCTCTCGCAAGCGCACACATTCTCTCTCTTTCACATGCATTCACTCTTTCTCACACATGCATTCTCTCTCTCTTGTCCACACACATTCTCTCTCAGGCACTCACGCATTCTCTCTCTCATAGGCATTCTCTCTCACACAAACTCATTCACTCTCTCACGCATACACGCATTCTCTCTCTCACAATTCATGCATTCCCTGTCTCTCATACTCACGCATTCTCTCTCTCACACTCACGCATTCACTCTCTCAAACACACTCTTATTATCTCTCTCACACACACACTCATTCTCTCTCTCACGCACATACACATTCTCTCTCTCACGCACGCACACATTCTTTCTCTCGTGCACACGCATTCTCTCTCTCATGCACACATGCATTCTCTCACTCGCACTCACATTCTCTCTCTCAGGCACACACGCACTCTCTCACACATGTTCTCTCTCTCGCATTCACACATTCTCTCTCTCTCACACACACGCATTGTCTCTCTCGCACACATATTTTCTCTCTCGCACTCACGTATTCTCCCTCTCACGCACACTCATTATCGTTCTCACCCACACACTCTCTCTCTCACGCTCACACACATTCTCTCTTTCATTCACACATGCATTATCTCTTTCACACACGCATTCTCTCTCTCTTGCACACACTCATTATCTCTTTCACACACACATTCTCTCTCTCACGCTCACACTCATTCTCTCTTTCATTCACACACACATCTCTCTTTCACACACACGCATTCTCTTTCACGCACACACGCATTCTCTCTCTCATGCTCACACGCATTCTCTCCCTCTCACACAAGTTCTCTCTCTTGCATTCACGCATCCTCTCTCATACACACATGCATTCTGCCTCTCGCACACACATTTTCTCTCTCGCACTCACGTATTCTCTCTCTCAAGCACACTCATTATCTCTACCACGCACACACGCATTCTCTCTCTCATGCACACACACATTATCTCTCTCGCACACGCATTCTCTCTCTCGCACACATTCATTCTCTCTCTCATGCACACATGCATTCTCTCTCTCGCTCACATGCATTCTCTCTCACGCACACGCATTCTCTCTCTCACACTCACACGCATTCTCTCTCTCATGCACACATGCATTCTCTCTCTCGTGCAAAAATTTTCTTTTTCGCACTCATGTATTCTCTCTCTCACGCAAACTCATTATCTCTCTCCCACGCACACGCATTCTCTCTCTCACACACACGCATTCTCGCTCTCACGCACACACGCATTATCTCTCACACACGCATTCTCTCTCTCTCGCACACACTCATTCCCTCGCTCACGCACACACGCATTCTCGATCTCGCACACACGCATTCTCTTTCACGCACACACGCATTCTCTCTCTCATGCTCATATGCATTCTCTCTCATCACACACGTTCTCTCTCTTGCATTCACGCATTCTCTCTCTCACACACACATGCATTCTGCCACTCGCACAGACATTTTCTCTCTCGCACTCACACTCATTCTCTCTCTCACGCACATACACATTCTCTCTCTCATGCACACATGCATTCTGTCGCGCACACGCATTCTCTCTCACAGGCACACAAACACTCTCTCTCTCACACACGTTCTCTCTCTCGCATTTACACATTCTCTCTCTCACACACACACGCATTGTCTCTCTCGCACACACATTTTCGCTGTCGCACTCACGTATTCTCCCACTCACGCACACTCGTTATCTCTCTCACGCTCACACTCATTCTCTCTCTCATGCACACACGCATTCTCTCTCTCATGCACACACACATTTTCTCTCTCATTCACTCACGCATTATCTCTCTCACACACGCATTCTCTATCCCTCACACACACTCATTCTCTCTCTATGCACACACTCATTCTCTCTTTCACACACACGCATTCTCTTTCACGCACACACGCATTCTCTCTCTCAAGCTCACATGCATTCTCTCCCTCTCACACACGTTCTCTCTCTTGCATTCACGCATTCTCTCTCATACACACATACATTCTGCCTCTCACACACACATTTTTTCTCCCGCACTCACGTATTCTCTCTCTCAAGCACACTCATTATCTCTCCCACGCACACACGCATTCTCTCTCTCATGCACACACGCATTCTCTCTCATGCACACATGCATTATCTCTCTCACACACGCATTCTCTCTCTCTCGCGCACATTCATTCTCTCTCTCATGCACACACGCATTCTCTCTCTCGCTCACATGCATTCTCTCTCACGCACACGCATTCACTCTCTCTCACACGCACGCATTCTCTCTCTCTCACACACGTTCTCTCTCTCGCATTCATGCATTCACTCTCGCAAACACACTCTTATTATCTCTCTCACACACACACTCATTCTCTCTCTCACGCACATACGCATTCTCTCTCTCACGCACACACGCATTCTCTCTCTCGTGCACACGCATTCTCTCTCTCATGCACACATGCAATCTCTCACTCGCACTCACATTCTCTCTCTCAGGCACACACGCACTCTCTCACACACGTTCTCTCTCTCGCATTCACACATTCTCTCTCTCACACACACACGCATTGTCTCTCTCGCACACACATTTTCTCTCTCGCACTCACGTATTCTCACTCTCACGCACACTCATTATCTCGCTCACGCACACATTCTCTCTCTCACGCTCACACACTTTCTCTCTTTCATTCACATACGCATTATATCTTTCACACACGCATTGTCTCTCTCTTGCACACACTCATTCTCTCTCTATGCACACACACATTCTCTCTTTCACACACACGCATTATCTTTCATGCACACACGCATTCTCTCTCTCGTGCTCACACGCATTCTCTCCCTCTCACACACGTTCTCTCTCTTGCATTCACGCATCCTCTCTCATACACACATGCATTCTGCCTCTCGCACACACATTTTCTCTCTCGCACTCACGTATTCTCTCTCTCAAGCACACTCATTATCTCTCCCACGCACACACGCATTCTCTCTCTCATGCACACTCACATTCTCTCTCTCTCGCACACTTTCATTCTCTCTCTCATGCACACATGCATTCTCTCTCTCGCTCACATGCATTCTCTCTCACGCACACGCATTCTCTCTCTCTCACGCTAACACGCATTCTCTCCCTCGCGCGCACACGCATTCACTCTCTCACACACACGCATTCTCTCTCTCTCACACACGTTCTCTCTCTCGCATTCAAGCATTCTCTCTCTCATGCACACATGCATTCTCTCTCGTGCAAAAATGTTCTTTTTCGCACTCATGTATTCTCTCTCTCGCGCATACTCATTATCTCTCTCCGACGCACACGCATTCTCTCTCACGCACACATGCATTCTCTCTCTCGTGCAAAAATTTTCTTTTTCGCACTCATGTATTCTCTCTCTCACGCAAACTCATTATCTCTCTCCCACGCACACGCATTCTCTCTCTCACACACACGCATTCTCGCTCTCACGCACACACGCATTATCTCTCACACACGCATTCTCTCTCTCTCGCACACACTCATTCCCTCGCTCACGCACACACGCATTCTCGATCTCGCACACACGCATTCTCTTTCACGCACACACGCATTCTCTCTCTCATGCTCATACGCATTCTCTCTCATCACACACGTTCTCTCTCTTGCATTCACGCATTCTCTCTCTCACACACACATGCATTCTGCCACTCGCACAGACATTTTCTCTCTCGCACTCACATATTCTGTCTCTCACACACACACTCATTCTCTCTCTCACGCACATACACATTCTCTCTCTCATGCACACACGCATTCTGTCGCGCACACGCATTCTCTCTCACAGGCACACAAACACTCTCTCTCTCACACACGTTCTCTCTCTCACATTTACACATTCTCTCTCTCACACACACACGCATTGTCTCTCTCGCACACACATTTTCTCTCTCGCACTCACGTATTCTCCCACTCACGCACACTCGTTATCTCTCTCACGCTCACACGCATTCTCTCTCTCATGCACACACACATTTTCTCTCTCATTCACTCACGCATTATCTCTCTCACACACGCATTCTCTCTCTCTCGCACACACTCATTCTCTCTCTACGCACACACACATTCTCTCTTTCACACACACGCATTCTCTTTCACGCACACGCATTCTCTCTCTCAAGCTCACATGCATTCTCTCCCTCTCACACACGTTCTCTCTCTTGCATTCACGCATTCTCTCTCATACACACATGCATTCTGCCTCTCACACACACATTTTCTCTCCCGCACTCACGTATTCTCTCTCACAAGCACACTCATTATCTCTCCCACGCACACACGCATTCTCTCTCTCATGCACACACGCATTCTCTCTCATGCACACACGCATTATCTCTCTCACACACGCATTCTCTCTCTCTCGCACACATGCATTCTCTCTCTCATGCACACACGCATTCTCTCTCTCGCTCACATGCATTCTCTCTCACGCACACGCATTCACTCTCTCTCACACACATGCATTCTCTCTCACTCACACAAGTTCTCTCTCTCGCATTCACGCATTCACTCTCTCAAACACACTCTTATTATCTCCCTCACACACACACTCATTCTCTCTCTCACGCACATACACATTCTCTCTCTCACGCACACACGCATTCTCTCTCTCGTGCACACGCATTCTCTCTCTCTCATGCACACATGCATTCTCTCACTCGCACTCACATTCTCTCTCTCAGGCACACACGCACTCTCTCTCACACGTTCTCTCTCTCGCATTCACACATTCTCTCTCTCACACAACACGCATTGTCTCTCTCGCACTCACATATTCTCCCTCTCACGCACACTCATTATCTCTCTCACGCATTCTCTCTCTCTACGCACACACACATTCTCTCTTTCACACACACGCATTCTCTTTCACGCACACACGCATTCTCTCTCTCGTGCTCACACGCATTCTCTCCCTCTCACACACGTTCTCTCTCTTGCATTCACGCATCCTCACTCATACACACATGCATTCTGCCTCTCGCACACACATTTTCTCTCTCGCACTCACGTATTCTCTCTCTCAAGCACACTCATTATCTCTCCCACGCACACACGCATTCTCTCTCTCATGCACACACGCATTCTCTCTCTCTCGCACACATTCATTCTCTCTCTCATGCACACATGCATTCTCTCTCTCGCTCACATGCATTCTCTCTCACGCACACGCATTCTCTCTCTCACGCGCACACACATTCACTCTCTCTCACACACACGCATTCTCTCTCTCTCACACACGTTCTCTCTCTCGCATTCAAGCATTCTCTCTCTCACGCACACATGCATTCTCTCTCTCGTGCAAAAATTTTCTTTTTCGCACTCATGTATTCTCTCTCTCACGCACACTCATTATCTCTCTCCCACGCACACGCATTCTCTCTCACACACACACGCATTCTCTCTCATGCACACACGCATTATCTCTCACACACGCATTCTCTCTCTCTCGCACACATGCATTCTCTCTCGTGCACACATTTTCTCTCTCGCACTCATGTATTCTCTCTCTCACGCAAACTCATTATCTCTCTCACGCGCACACGCATTCTCTCTCTCATGCACACATGCATTATCTTTGTCATGCACACACACATTATCTCTCTCACACACGCATTCTCTCTCATGCACACGCAGTCTCTCTCTCATGCACACATGCATTCTCTCTCACACACGCATTCTCTCTCTCTCGCACACACTCATTCCCTCTCTCAAGCACACACACAAATTCTCGATCTCGCACACACGGATTCTATCTCACGCACACACACATTCTCACCCTTACGCTCACACACATTCTCTCCCTTACGCTCACACGCATTCTCTCCATCGCACACACACGTATTCTCTCTCTAATGTACACACGCATTCTCTCTCTCATGCACACACGCATTCTCTCTCACTCACACACGCGTTATCTCTCTCTCACACACATTCTCACGCACACGCACAGTCTCTATCACACACACATTCTCTCTCATTCTCATGCATTCTGTGTCTCCCGCATTCTATCTCTCTCTCGCACATGCGCACCCATTCTCTCCCTAACACACGTTCCCTCCCTCATGCACACACTTATTCTCTCTCTCACGCACACACTTATTCTATCTCTCTCATGCACGCATTCTCTGTCCCGCACAAATGCATACTCTCTCTCACGCACGCACTTATTCTCTCTCTCTCTCACACATACTCAATATGTCTCTCACGCACACACACATTCTCTCTCATGCTCACACACATTCTCTCTCTCATGCACACACGCATTCTCCCTCTCATGCACACACACATTATCTCTCTCATGTGCATATGCGTGAGAGAGAGAATGCGTGAGACACAGAATGTGTGTGAGAGAGAGAGAATGTGTGTGAGAGAGAGAATGCGTTTGTGCGTGAGAGAGAGAATGAGTGGGTGCTTGAGGGAGAGAATGCGTGAGAATGAGAGAGAATGCGTTTGTGAGAGAGAGACTGTGCGTGTGCGTGAGAGAGAGAGAATGTGTGTGAGAGAGAGATAACGCGTGTGTGAGAGAGAGAATGCATGTGTGCGTGAGATAGACAATGAGTGGGTGAGAGAGAGACAATGCGTGTGTGCGTGAGAGAGAATGAGCGTGTGCAAGAGAGAGAATGCGTATGTGAGAGAGAAAGAATGCGTGTGTGAGAGAGAGAATGTGTGTGTGAGAGAGAATGCGTGTTTGCATGAGAGAGAGAATGCATGTGAGAGAGAGAATGCATGTGTGCGAGAGAGGGAGAATGCATGTGTGTGGAGAGAGAATGAGTGTATGGCGAGAGAGAGAGAATGCGTGTGCAAGAGAGAGATAATGCGTGTGTGCATGGGAGAGAGAATGCGTGTGCGTGAGAGAGAGAATGCGTTTGTGAGAGAGATAATGTGTGTGTGCATGAGAAAGAGAATGTGTGTGTGCATGAGAGAGAGAATGCGTGTGAGCGTGAGAGAGAGAATGCGTGTGTGCGTGAGAGAGAATACGTGAGTGCGAGAGATAAAATGTGTGTGCGAGAGAGAGAATGCGTGTGTGCATGAGAGAGAAAGCCTGAATGCGAGAGAGAGAACGTGCGTGAGAGAGAGAATGCGTGTGAGTGTGAGAGAGAGAATGCGTGTGTGCGTGAGAGAGTGAATGCGTATGTGCGTGAAAGAGTGAAGGAGTGTGTGAGAGAGAGAATGCATGTGTGTGTGAGAGAGGCCATGCGTGTGTGCGTGAGAGAGTGAATGCATGTGAGAGGGGGATAGAGAATGCGTGTGAGAGAGAGAGAATGCGTGTGTGTGAGAGCGAGAATGTGTGTGTCCCTGAGACAGAATATGCGTGTGTCGCTGAGAGAGAGAATTAATGTGTGTGTGAGAGAGAGAATGCATGTGTGCGTGAGAGAGAATGCGGGTGTGAGAGACAATGCATGTGTGAGAGACAGACAGAATGCGTGTGTATGTGAGAGAATGCGTGCGAGAGGGAGAGAGAATGCATGTGAGAAAGAAAGAGAATGCATGTGTCCCTGAGACCGAGAATGCGTGTGTTGCTGAGAGAGTTAATGAGCGTGAGAGTGAGAGAGACAATGCGTGCATGAGAGAGAGAGAGAATGCGTGTGTGTGAGAGAGAGAATGAGTGTGTGCGAGAGAAAGAGAATGAGTGTGTGTGTGAGAGAGAATGCGTGTGCGTGCGAGAGAGAATGCATGAGTGCGCGAGAGAGAGAATGCGTGTATGCGAGAGAAAGAGAATGAGTGTGTGCATGAGAGAATGCGTGAGTGCGCGAAAGAGAGAATGCGTGTATGCGAGAGAGAGAGAATGAGTGTGTGCATGAGAGAATGCATGCATGTGCGAGAGAGAATTCGTGTGTGCGAGAGCGAATACGTGTGTAAGCGAGAGAATGATTGCATGAATGAGAGAATTAGTGTGTGCGTGAGAGAGAGAATGCATGATTGAGAGAGAGGGAGAATGCATGTGTGCGGGAGAGAGAGAATGCACGTGTGTGAGAGATAGAATGCCCGTGTTCAAAAGACAGAGTGCGTGCATGGGGTAGTGTGCGTGCATGAGAGAGAGAAAAGTGTGTGTCCGTGCAAGAAAGTGAGTGTGTGTGCAAGAGAAAGAGAGTGCATGTGTGCGAGAGTGTGTGTGCGCAAGAAAGTGCATTCTCTCTCTCACACACACATGCATTGTCTCTCACACAGGCATTCTCTCTCACGCACACATGCATTCTCTCTCTCACACTCACATTCATTCTCTATCTCAGCGACACATGCATATTCTGTCTCTAAGGGACACACACACTCTCTCTCTCACACACACACGCATTCTCTCTCTCTCACACGCATTCTCTATCTCCCTCTCACATGCATTCACTCCCTCACGCACACACGCATTCTCTATCTCACGCAAACATGCATTCTCTCTCACACACACACATTCTGCCTCTCTCTCGCACTCACGCATTCTCTCTCTCACGCACGCTCATTCTCTTTCTCTCACACACGAATTCTCTCTCTCTCACACACGCATTCTATCTGTCACGCAGACACGCAATCTCTCTCTCACGCACACATGCATTCTCTCTCGCGCGCACACGCATTCTCTCTCTCACGCACACTCATTCTCTTTCTCTCGCACACGAATTCTCTCTCTCTCTCACACGCATTCTATCTGTCACGCAGACACGCAATCTCTCTCTCACGCACACATGCATTCTCTCTCTCGCACACGCGCCTTCACTCTCTCACGCACTCGAATTCTCTCTCTCTCTTGCACACATTATCTCTGTCTTGCACACATTCTCTCTCTCTCACCCATGCATTGCTTCTCTCTCACACACATGCATTCTCTCTCTCACACACGCCTTCACTCTCTCACGTACATACGCATTCTCTGTCTCACGCACGCATGCATTCAATCTCTCTCGCACACACGCATTCTCTCTCTCACACACGTTCTCTCTCTCGCACACACGCATTCTCTCTCTCGCACACACATTTTCTCTCTCGCACTCACGTATTCTCTCTCATGCACATATCATTATCTCTCTCACGCACACACGCATTCTCTCTCTCACGCTCACACGCATTATCTCTCTCACAAATGCATTCTCTCTCTCATGCACACGCATTATCTCTCTCATGCACAACGCATTCTCTCTCTCTTGCACACTCTCATTCTCTCTCTCTTGCCACACACTCATTCTCGCTCGCACACACACGCATTCTTTCTCTCTCACACACATGCATTCTCTCTCTCACATGCATTATCTCTCTCTCTCATGCAAACACGCATTCTCTCTCACACACATTCTCTCTCTCACACATGCATTCTCTCTCTCACACACACACGCATTCTCTCTCTCTTGCACGCACTCGTTCTCTCTCACACACACACGCATTCTCTCCCGCACACGCGCATTGTCTCTCTCTCACTCACTCATTGTCTATCTTACGCACACATGCATTCTCTCTCTCACGCACACATGCATTCTCTCTGTCACACACACGTATTCTCTCTCTCACGCACACACATTCTCTTGCGCACGCACCTTCACTCTCTCATGCACTCGCATTCTCTCTCTCTTGCCACATTCCCTCTGTCTTGCAGACATTCTCTCTCTCTCACCCACGCATTGCCTCTCTCACGCACATACGCATTCACTCTCTCACGCACACACGCATTCTCTGTCCCGCACAAACGCACTCCCTCTCTCGCGCACATGCGTTCTCTCTCTCTCGAAACAAACTCATTCTCTCTCTCACACACACGCATTGTCACTCTCTCGCACACATGCATTCTCTCTCTCATGCACACACGCATTCTCCCTTTCATGCACACACACATTATCTCTCTCATGTGCATATGCGTGAGAGAGAGAATGCGTGAGACACAGAATGTGTGTGAGAGAGAGAGAATGCGTGTGAGAGAGAGAATGCGTTTGTGCGTGAGAGAGAGAATGAGTGGGTGCTTGAGGGAGAGAATGCGTGAGAATGAGAGAGAATGCGTTTGTGAGAGAGAGACTGTGCGTGTGCGTGAGAGAGAGAGAATGTGTGTGAGAGAGAGATAACGCGTGTGTGAGAGAGAGAATGCATGTGTGCGTGAGATAGACAATGAGTGGGTGAGAGAGAGACAATGCGTGTGTGCGTGAGAGAGAATGAGCGTGTGCAAGAGAGAGAATGCGTATGTGAGAGAGAAAGAATGCGTGTGTGAGAGAGAGAATGTGTGTGAGAGAGAATGCGTGTTTGCATGAGAGAGAGAATGCATGTGAGAGAGAGAATGCATGTGTGCGAGAGAGGGAGAATGCATGTGTGTGGAGAGAGAATGAGTGTATGGCGAGAGAGAGAGAATGCGTGTGCAAGAGAGAGATAATGCGTGTGTGCATGGGAGAGAGAATGCGTGTGCGTGAGAGAGAGAATGCGTTTGTGAGAGAGATAATGTGTGTGTGCATGAGAAAGAGAATGTGTGTGTGCATGAGAGAGAGAATGCGTGTGAGCGTGAGAGAGAGAATGCGTGTGTGCGTGAGAGAGAATACGTGAGTGCGAGAGATAAAATGTGTGTGCGAGAGAGAGAATGCGTGTGTGCATGAGAGAGAAAGCCTGGATGCGAGAGAGAGAACGTGCGTGAGAGAGAGAATGCGTGTGAGTGTGAGAGAGAGAATGCGTGTGTGCGTGAGAGAGTGAATGCGTATGTGCGTGAAAGAGTGAAGGAGTGTGTGAGAGAGAGAATGCATGTGTGTGTGAGAGAGGCCATGCGTGTGTGCGTGAGAGAGTGAATGCATGTGAGAGGGGGATAGAGAATGCGTGTGAGAGAGAGAGAATGCGTGTGTGTGAGAGCGAGAATGTGTGTGTCCCTGAGACAGAATATATGTGTGTCGCTGAGAGAGAGAATTAATGTGTGTGTGAGAGAGAGAATGCATGTGTGCGTGAGAGAGAATGCGGGTGTGAGAGACAATGCATGTGTGAGAGACAGACAGAATGCGTGTGTATGTGAGAGAATGCGTGCGAGAGGGAGAGAGAATGCGTGTGAGAAAGAAAGAGAATGCATGTGTCCCTGAGACCGAGAATGCGTGTGTTGCTGAGAGAGTTAATGAGCGTGAGAGTGAGAGAGACAATGCGTGCATGAGAGAGAGAGAGAATGCGTGTGTGTGAGAGAGAGAATGAGTGTGTGCGAGAGAAAGAGAATGAGTGTGTGTGTGAGAGAGAATGCGTGTGCGTGCGAGAGAGAATGCATGAGTGCGCGAGAGAGAGAATGCGTGTATGCGAGAGAAAGAGAATGAGTGTGTGCATGAGAGAATGCGTGAGTGCGCGAAAGAGAGAATGCGTGTATGCGAGAGAGAGAGAATGAGTGTGTGCATGAGAGAATGCGTGCATGTGCGAGAGAGAATTCGTGTGTGCGAGAGCGAATGCGTGTGTAAGCGAGAGAATGATTGCGTGCATGAGAGAATTAGTGTGTGCGTGAGAGAGAGAATGCATGATTGAGAGAGAGGGAGAATGCATGTGTGCGGGAGAGAGAGAATGCACGTGTGTGAGAGATAGAATGCCCGTGTTCAAAAGACAGAGTGCGTGCATGAGAGAGAGAAAAGTGTGTGTCCGTGCAAGAAAGTGAGTGTGTGTGCAAGAGAAAGAGAGTGCATGTGTGCGAGAGAGTGTGTGTGCAAGAAAGTGCATTCTCTCTCTCACACACACATGCATTGTCTCTCACACAGGCATTCTCTCTCACGCACACATGCATTCTCTCTCTCACACTCACATTCATTCTCTATCTCAGCGACACATGCATATTCTGTCTCAGGGACACACACACTCTCTCTCTCACACACACGCATTCTCTCTCTCTCACACGCATTCTCTATCTCCCTCTCACATACATTCACTCCCTCACGCACACACACATTCTCTATCTCACGCAAACATGCATTCTCTCTCTCACTCACACATTCTGCCTCTCTCTCGCACTCACGCATTCTCTCTCTCACGCACACTCATTCTCTTTCTCTCACACACGAATTCTCTCTCTCTCACACACACATTCTATCTGTCACGCAGACACGCAATCTCTCTCTCACGCACACATGCATTCTCTCTCTCGCGCACACGCATTCTCTCTCTCACGCACACTCATTCTATCTGTCACGCAGACATGCAATCTCTCTCTCACGCACACATGCATTCTCTCTCTCGCACACGCGCCTTCACTCTCTCACGCACTCGAATTCTCTCTCTCTCTTGCACACATTATCTCTGTCTTGCACACATTCTCTCTCTCTCACCCATGCATTGCCTCTCTCTCACACACATGCATTCTCTCTCTCACACACGCCTTCACTCTCTCATGTACATACGCATTCTCTGTCTCACGCACACATGCATTCAATCTCTCTCGCACACACGCATTCTCTCTCTCACACACGTTCTCTCTCTCGCACACACGCATTCTCTCTCTCGCACACACATTTTCTCTCTCGCACTCACGTATTCTCTCTCATGCACATATCATTATCTCTCTCACGCACACACGCATTCTCTCTCTCACGCTCACACGCATTATCTCTCTCACAAATGCATTCTCTCTCTCATGCACACGCATTATCTCTCTCATGCACAACGCATTCTCTCTCGCTTGCACACTCTCATTCTCTCTCTCTCGCCACACACTCATTCTCGCTCGCACACACACGCATTCTTTCTCTCTCACACACATGCATTCTCTCTCTCACATGCATTATCTCTCTCTCTCATGCAAACACGCATTCTCTCTCACACACATTCTCTCTCTCACACATGCATTCTCTCTCTCACACACACACGCATTCTCTCTCTCTTGCACGCACTCGTTCTCTCTCACACACACACGCATTCTCTCCCGCACACGCGCATTGTCTCTCTCTCACTCACTCATTGTCTATCTTACGCACACATGCATTCTCTCTCTCACGCACATATGCATTCTCTTTGTCGCACACACGTATTCTCTCTCTCACGCACACACATTCTCTTGCGCACGCACCTTCACTCTCTCATGCACTCGCATTCTCTCTCTCTTGCCACATTCCCTCTGTCTTGCAGACATTCTCTCTCTCTCACCCACGCATTGCCTCTCTCACGCACATGCGCATTCACTCTCTCGCGTGCACATGCGTTCTCTCTCTCTCGAAACAAACTCATTCTCTCTCTCACACACACGCATTGTCACTCTCTCGCACACATGCATTCTCTCTCACACACACACGCATTCCATCTCTCATGCACATACGCAATCTTTCTCTCATGCACACACGCATTTTCTCTATCATGTACACACGCATTCTGCCTCTCTCACACGCGCATTATCTCTCTCTCACACATGCATTCTCTCTCTCACGCACACATGCATTCTCTCTCTCACATGCATTCTCTCTCTCATGCAAACACGCATCTCTCTCTCATGCACACACACATTCTCTCTCTCACACACACACGCATTCTCCCTCTCTCACACGCACATTATCTCTCTCTCTCTCACACGCATTCTCTCTTCCATGCACACACGCACGCACTCTCTCACGCATACATGCATTCTCTCTCTCAGACACTTGCATTCTCTCTCACGTACACACGCAAGTTCTCCCTCACACACATGCATTCTCTCTCTCCCATACACGCATCCTCTCTGTCACACGCTTTCTCTCTCTCACGCACACATGCATTTTCTCTCTCTCATACGCATTTTCTCTCACATACACGCATTCTCTCTCACACGCATTCTCTCTCTCTCTCACACGCATTCTCTCTTTCACGCACATTCTCTCTCGCTCTCACATGTATTCCCTCTCTCTCACACACCCATTCTCTCTCACACACACACACGAAATCTCTCTCTCTCTCACACGCATTCTCTCTCTCTCTCGCACTCATGGATTCTCTCTCTCGCACGCATTCTCTCTCTCACGCATGCACGCATTCTCTCTCTCATGCACACACTCATTCACTCTCTCTCACACTCACGCATTGTCTCTCACACAAACTCATTCACTCTCTCATGCACACACAGATTCTCTCACTCACGCATTCTCTCTCTCACGCACACACACATTCTCTCTCTCTCTCACATACTTATTTTCTGTCTCACGCACACACGCATTCTCTCTCTCATGCACTCGAATTCTCTCTCTCTTGCACACTCATTATCTCTCTTATGCACACAAACATTCTCTCTCTCATGCTCACACGCATTCTCTCTCTCATGCACACATGCATTCTCTCGCTCGCACTCACATATTCTCTCTCTGGCACACACGCATTCTATCTCTCATGCACTCGCATTCTCTCTCTCTTGCAGACTCATTATCTCTCTCACTCGCACACGCATTCTCTCTCTCATGCTCACACGCATTCTATCTCTCACGCACACACGCATTCTCTCTCTCTCGCGCACACATTCTCTTTCTCGCACACACGCATTCTGTCTCTCACGCACACATGCATTCACTCTCTCGCACACACGCATTCTCTCTCACGCACTCGCATTCTCTCTCTCTTGCACACATTGTCTCTGTCACATACGCATTCACTCTTTCTTGCACCGACACACTCTTGCATACATGCACTCTGTTTCTCTTACGCACACACTCACTCTTTCTTGCACCCACACACATTCTCACACGCATGCACTCTCACACTTACTTGTACCCATAAACACTCTCAATCACATGCACTCTCTTTCTCTTATGCACACACACACTCTTTCTTGCACCCACATGCACTTTCTAGATGTTACACACACACTCTTTCTTGCACCCAAGCACACTCTCGCGCACATGCAATATCTTTCTCTGACGCACACACACTCACTCTTTCTTGCCCCCACACACACTCTCGCAAATATGCACTCTCTTTTCTCTTACACACACACACATACTCTCTCTTCTTGCATCCACACACACTCTCGCACACGTGGTCCAGAACTAGAGGGCATAGGTTTAGTGTGAGGGTGAAAGATATGAAAGAGACCTAAGGGGTAACGTGTTCACTCAGAGGATGGTACATAAATGGAATGAGGAGTCAGAGGAAGTGGTGTAGGCTGGTACAATTGCAACATTTAAAATGCAGCTCGATTGGTATATGAAAGGGAAAGTTTGGAGGTATATGGGCCAAGTGCTTGAAAAAGAGATGAGAGTAGGTTAGGATATCTGGTCGGGATGGATGGGTTGCACCAAAGCGTCTATTTCCGTGCTGTACATCTCTATGACTGTATGACTCCGCGATTTTGTGACTCACTCTTGGATATCTGTTATTCTGTATGTAAACCACCACAAACCCCTGGATTAGATTCCAGTCTGTAACTCCCTCTTTGTTATCTGGGATGCTGTATATAAACCACCCGGAACCCCTCGATTAGATTCTAGTCTGTCCCTCATTCCTGTGTATCTGTTATTCTGTATATAAATCCTAAACCACTCGATTTGATTGCAGTCTGTCCCTCACTCCTGGAGATCTTTTATTGGATATGTGAAGTGATCCTTGTTGGATGTTAGACAGAAGACAAGATAAACTAAATGGTAAAATGTTACATTGGGAGCAGGAACACAGAAAGCTCCTGTTACATTTCTGTTCTGTTACATATCTCCAAGTTTCAAATTGCGGCTGAATTTCTGTCACAATGTGGAAAGTCTCAAAAGCTGTTTACGGTCCTGCTTGAATGCATCATCAAAACATGAAGTCCCTTGCAAGATAGGAAATGGAGACAGCTCCTGGAAGGTGTCTATCTTTGTATGTGTGATTCTGTGTCTCTGTCTATGTCTGTTTGTGTGTGATTCTGTGTGCGTGTGCAATGTTAAATATTTTCAAACTGTATTGATGTTGCCAGCCTCTCTTGCTTTTCCTTAGTTATAAACTCAATGCTATCGCTGTGCTGAGATAAAATGTTGGCTGTCGACAAATCTAAGATGTCTGCCTGACTGATTTGTGTCAGGAATAATTTCAGCAAGGGAGAGGGGGCATTGTGTCAAAAGCCATTTCCATTCATTGATACTAGCAGAGATAGTAAATGGAGACAGCTCTTTGAAGGTGATTAAAATGCAAATCCCAGAGCCTGTTTACAGTGAATGCGGAGAGACAATGTGACATTTCAGTAAGTTCTGCCTTACTTTCCAAGCTCCTAATATATGAGAGAAACATAATATACAAAACCTGAAATAGCTCAGCCACTGAATTGTAGTTTCGCAGCGTTGGATACGAATCCTGCCTGGCTAGGCCTCATCCCAAATTGAAGGGTTTCTCAAATCCCACACTGATCTTCTGTGGGTGCAAATTGTGTGCTGTCTACAAATAAATGAAAATAAAGCACCTGCTATTAAACAAAGCTCCTTCTGGAAATTTGTGTATCTGTTGGTTTAAGTATCTTTCAAAAGGAATGAAGATAAATGAGACAGTGACAGATAGGCAGCACTGTAACCAGAATGGCAGTGCATTATAAAAGGTATATTAAAATCTTCAGTGAAAGGGGAAAAACAGAGGAGGATAGTCCTCAAACTAGGATCGTTGGGAGTCAGTAAAGTCGTATAGTTTGTGACCGCATTACGTTTGTGTGAGTCAAGATTTGAAACCACTTGGCCTCTTGTCCACTTTGTGACTCATTCCCAGTTACAAGTCATTCCACATAAAAAGCTTCACATATCCCTCCATGAGATTCCAGGCTGTAACTCACTCCAGGCTATCTGTTATTTTGTACATAATGACACCCTAAACCGCTCGTTAAGATTCCAAGCTGTAACTTACTCTGGGGTATCTGTTATTCTGTACATAAGACACCCGAACACCTCGATTAGATTCCAAGCTGAAACTCAGTCTGGGGTATCTGTCATTCTGTATATAAACCACCCTGAAACCCTTGATTAGATTCCAGACTGAAACTCACTCCGGGCTATCTGTTATTCTGTGTATTAACCTGCCTGAACGCCTCGATTAGATTCCAGGTTGTAATTCACTCCGGGTTACCTGTCATTCTGCATATTAACTACCCTGAAAACCTCAATCACATTCCAGGCCTTTACTCACTCCGGGCTATCTGGTATTCTGTACATAAACCACCCCGAACCACGCGAATAGATTCCAGTCTGTAACTCACTCCGCACTATCTGTTATTCTGTATATAAACCACCCTGAACCTCTCGATTTGATTCCATCTCCTGTCATGTTAAGCTCATGTTCCCAGCACAATCTAATCTCAATAATGATCAATGTATCACGGGTCCTCCTATCTGCTGGCTGTACGATCATGTTAACTTTCTGATGTTTATGTACAAGACCAGCCGTAGTCTCTGAACATTACTGTTTCAGTATATCTTACCATTTTACACAGAAACATTGTGCTTTTTCTATTCTTACTGTAAATCACGTTCCAGAATATTCGCTTGCACCTGCCAATGTTTTCAATATAATTCACAAAACACTGATAGCAAAGTAGATGACATGATGGGGTGTAGTAAACTGCTACACTCAGTACCTTCATGTTGCAATGCAAAAATATCCAGTCAGAAACCTGCCCTGGGTCAGCGACAAAACCTCCCTGGGTCTGGAAGTGGGGACTAGGCAGAGAACGGGGTTTTCGTCTGTCACTGAGTTAGTTTGGAAATCTGTGCTGCACATGGACATCTCCACATTATATTCAGTTTCTATGTGTGGATGTGTGTGTGATGGAGAGAGTTTAAACTGAGTTTAACTCTGCGTCTCTGCTTAGGGATTCCCTTTCCTTCATATATTTGACTGCAACATCATAGAATGTGTGGGTATCTGCCTGTTTCTCTCCCATCTTTCAGAACACATGGAAAACTCCACATACAGCAATTGAATCCTGTCTGGCTCAGCTCATTGTTGAGTTGGTCCATGGTGGGTACTTTCTCCTCTGCTTTCTCTCCTCTCATATCCCGTTGGTCAGTTTGTAAATCACCCAATACCCTCAATTTGACTGCAGTCGGCAGCTCACTCCTGGGTACCTGTTATTCTACACATAATCATCCCAAATCCCCTTGTTAAAATTCCAATCTGTAACTGACTCCCATTTTTAAGGGACTCTGTACAGTAGCCACCTCAATCTTTTGATGAGATTCCAGTCTGTATCGCACTCCTGGGTATCTGTCAGTCTGCATATTAACCATAGATTCCAAACCCTGTTAAAATTGCCCATAGTGCTCAGGGATGTGGAGGTGAGGTGCGTTCGTCAGGGGTAAATGTGGGGAAATGGATCTGGATGGGTTATTCTTCTGAGGGTCAGTGTGGTCTTGTTAGGCTGAAGGGCTTGTTTCCCCACTGTCGGGATTATATGATTCACCCGGATCCCTCTTGATAAGATTCCAATGTGTAACTCACTTCCAAGTACGTGTGACTCGCATGTTTCAAAACACCCCAAAACCTTCAATTCTATTCCACTTGATGGAGTTTAATTTACATAAACGCACTGTGCTGCATTTTGGGAAAGAAAAACATTAGCAGGACTTATACACTTAATGGTCAGGTCCGAGGGAGAGTTGCTGAACAAAGAGACTTTGAAGTACAGGTTTGTCATTCCTTGAAAGTAGAGTGGCAGGTGGGTAAGATAATGAAGGCAGCGTTTGGTATGCTTTCCTTTATTGGTCAGAGTTTTGAGTATAGGCATTCAGAGATCATATTGCGGCTGGACAGGACATTGGTTAGACCACTGTTAGAATATTGCGTGCAATTCTGGTCTCCTTCCTATCGGGACGCTGTTGTGAAACTTGAAAGGGTTCAGAAAAGATTTACATGTCGGCTGCCAGGGTTGGAGGATTTGAGCTACAGGGAGAGGCTGAATAGGCTGGGGCTGGGGCTGTTACAGGGAGAGGCTGAGGGGTGACATTATCGAGGTTTATAAAATCATGAGGGGCATGGATGGGATAAATAGACAAAGTTTTTTCCTTGGTGTGGGGGAGTCAAGAACTAGAGGGCTTAGATTTAATGTGAGAGGGGAAAGATATGAAAGAGACCTAAGGGGCAACTTGTTCACAAAGAGAGCGGTACATGAATGGAATGAGCTGTCAGAGGAAGTGGTGTAGGCTGGTACAATAGCAACATTTAAAATGCAGCGAGATGGGTATATGAATGGGAAAGTTTGGAGGGAGATGGGCCAAGTGCTTGAAAAAGAGTCTAGAGTAGGTTAGGATATCTGGTCGGGATAGAAGGGTTGGACCAAAGGGTCTGTTTCCATGCTGTAAATCTCTATGACTGTATGACTCCTCGATTTTGTGACTCACTCTCGGATATCTGTTATTCTATATGTAAACCACACCTCGATTAGATTCCAGTCTGTAACTCACTCCTGGGTATCTGATATGCTGTATATAAATCACCCCGAACCCCTTGATTTGATTCCAGTCTGTCCCTCACTCCTGTGTATCTGATATGCTGTATATAAACCATTAACTCCTCGATTACATTCCAGTCTGTCCCTCACTCCTGGGGATCTGATATGCTGTATATAAACCACAAGCCCCTAGATTAGATTCCAGTCTGTCCATCACTCCTGGGTATATTGTATGCTGAACATCTCGATTTGATTCCAGTCTGTCCCTCACTCCTGGGTATCTGTTACTGGATCGTGAAATGATCCTAGTTGGATGTTAGACTGAAGACAAGATAAACTATTTGGTCAAATGTTACATTGGGACAGGAACACAGAAAGCTGCTGTTTTATTTCTATTCTGTTCCATATCTCCAAGTTTCAGATTGGGCTGAATTTCTGTCACAATGGGGAAAGTCTCAAAAGCTGGTTACTGTCCTGCATGAATACATCATCATAACATGAATTACCTTGCAAGATAGGAAATGGAGACAGCTCTTTGAAGGTGTCTTTATCTCTGTGTGTGTGATTCTGTGTCTGTATATGTCTGTTCGTGTGTGATTCTGTGTGCGTGTTCAATGTTAAATAGTTTCAAACTGTAATGATGTTGCCAGTCTCTCTTGTTTTGCCTTATTTATAAACTCAATGTCATCGCTCTGCTGATATAAAATGGTGGCTGTGGGCAAATCTAAGGTGTCTGCCTGACTGATTAGTTTCAGGAATACTTTCAGCAAGGGAGGGGGCAATGAATCGTCCATTCATTGATGCTAGCAAAGATAGGAAATGGAGACAGCTCTTCGAAGGTGATTAAAATGCAAATCCAGCGAATTTGCAGCGAATGCAGAGAGATAATGTGACATTCCAGTAAGGTCTGCCTAATATATGAGAGAATCATAATATACAAAACCTGAAAGAGCTCAGCCACTGAATTGTAGATTTGCAGCTTTGGATCAGAATCCTTCCTGGCTAGGCCTCATCCCAAAATCAAGGGTTTCTCAAATCCCACACTGACCTTCTGTGCGTTCAAATTGTGTGTTGTGCACAAATAAAATAATGCATCTGCAATTATATAAAGCTCTTTCTGGAACTTTGTGTGTCTGTTGGTTGAAGTACCTTTCAAAAGGAATGAAGATAAATGAGACAGTGAAAGATAGGCAGCACTGTAACCAGAATGGCAGTACAGTATAAAATGTAAAGAAATATCTTCAGTGAAAGGGGAAAACCAAAGAGGATAGTCTTGAAATTCGGACCGTGTGGAGTCAGTAAAGTCGTGTAGTTTGTGACTGCATTACAGTGTGGTGGGTGTGGTGTGGACAGCATTACAATGTGGACGGCGGTGAGGGACAGGCTGGGGGTCATGTGTTGACGGCGGTGAAGGTCACTCTGGGGGCGGTGTGTGGACGGGAGTGAAGTCAGGTTGGGGGCGGTGTGTGGACAGCGGTGAGGGCCAGGCTGGGGCAGTATGTGGATGGCAGTGAGGGTCAGTCTGGGGGCGGTGTATGGACGGCAGTGAGGATCAGGCTGGAGGCGGTGTGTGGGCGGTGGTGAGGGTCAGTCTGGGGGCGGTGTATGGACGACAGTGAGGTCAGGTTGGGGCGGTGTGTGGACGGCGGTGAGGGTCAGGCTGGAGGCGGTGTGTGGACGACGGTGAGAGTCAGGTGGGGGCGGTGTGTGGGGGCAGTGAGGGTCAGACTGCAGGTGGTTTTGGACGGCGGTGAGGGTCAGGCTGGGGCAGAGTGTGGGGGCAGAGAGTGTCAAGCTTGGTGCGGTGTGTGGGGGCAGTGAGGGTCAGGCTGGGGACAATGTGTGGACAGTGGTCATGGTCAGGCTGCGGACAGTGTTGGATGGTTTTGAGGGTCAGGCTGGCGGCGGTGTGTGGACGGCCGTGAGTGTCGTCGTGGGCAATGTGGATGGCAGTGAGTGACAGGCTAGGGGCGGTTTGTGGACGGCAGTTAGGGTCAGACTGGGGGCAGTGTTGGATGGAGTTGAGGGTCAGGCTGGCGGAGTTGTGTGGATGGCAGAGAGTGTAAGACTGGAAGCGGTGTGTGGGCAGCAGTGAGGGACAGGCAGAGGGTAGTGTGGGAACAGCAGTGTGGGTCAGACTGTAGGTGGTGTGCGCACAGTGGTGAGGGTCTGGCTCGGGGCGGTATTGGACGGCTATATGTACCTTTCTTTGATTGCAGCCTTCAGGATTCCCCATTTTTATTCCTCATTTGACGATGGCCCTTTCATATTCCTGCGCCAAGCTCCAGAATTTCCTCCTAAACCTATCCATTTCCCTTTCCTCCCAAACACATTGACCATTCATGTGTCATTTATTCTAATGTCACCTTTTCTGACCTGGTTTCAAATGTGGCCTGTCATATCCCTATATTAAGTGTCTAGAAGTTTACAGCACAGAAAAGAAAGGCTCTGTGTTCCATTGAGTCTGTGACAGTAAAGAAAACTACCACCTAACTATCGTAATCAATTTTCCAATACACAGTCCATCGCATAATCTGTCTTGGTATCGCAAACGTGCACCTAAATATGTATTAAATGCATTGGAATTTCTGTGTCTCGCACCCTTACAGAGAGTGAGGTGAGTGCAACTGTTTTTCGATGATGACATCACCCACAGGAACACAGAGGAGCTGGGTCTGTGCAAACCAGAGATCGCCCACACATTGGGAAGGATGGCAGGGACCTTGAGAGGGGGCACAGGAGATTTACCAGTATGGTTCAAGGAATGGGGGATTTTAGTAGTGTGTTTTGGATTTTTTTACATTATTCATTGGTATGATATCGGTGTTGCTGCTACATACAGAATATCGATCTACAATAGACAGACTCTCCTTCCCAACATCCCCCGTTGCCTGGTCTGCGGTACCCTTCAGGTTAAACCACCAGCACACATCTCTCCCTGATGAGAGAGCATCCCTATGGTCTGGTAGGACAATGCTGACTTTACCTTTTACACATAGATGCCACTGTACCTCGGGGGTGAGGAGAGGGAATGTTAAAGGTGGTGGATGGGACACCACTCAGACACAATGCCTTGTCCTGGACGGTGTTCACTTTCTTTAATATTGTTGGGAGTTGCACTGATGGAGGCAAGTGGAGAAAGTTCCAACACATCCCTGATGTGTACCTTATAAATAGCAAACAGACATTGGGGAATCAGGGGTTTGGGGAAACTAAGATTGTTCTCCTTGTAGCAAATGAAATTGAGGGTACCCTGTGAGAGAGGGGTTTACTAAAGTAACACGTTATAATAATAAACCTTACACCCATCAGCTCATTATACAAGGATTACATGACACATTGAAGATTTAGGGGAGATCTATTGAGAAAATGGTCTGATTCAAAGGAGAACTTTTATGCAGCAAATGGGATTGAGCTGGAATACAACACTCACACACAATTCAAATATCCAGGTCCTGATGAATTGAGTAATTCAATCAGAGTTTGGCATTACAATTACTGAGATTACCATCTGAATGTCCACCTGTAGTATCCTGTAATACAAGTGTATAAAATCCGTCACTGTCAGTTCAGGTTAGAAACTCTCACTATCCCTTCCTCCTGGCCCAGGATGATTGTACACATTACCCCTTGTGGAGGTCAGCAATCAATTCAGGGGGAAATCTACGTGGGTTTCTATGAGTTTCCACCTAGGGACTCCACCAGAGCAGATCTTTGACACATGGGACAGAAAGTTCTAAGATTCAGTGAGATGTGGAGAGCAGGATTTGCTTCCTTTTCTTTCCTTCCGTGCTGCCGCTGTGCCTCATCAATAAGACATGGGGTGTGAAAGGCTCACGCACTTCAGGGGCAAATTGTCTCCATTCTGACCAATGGCTATCAAGCTCCTCCCAGTCATTCAAAAGAGTATCCCTAAAAGGATAGCAACTGTGCATGCTTCCCACTGCCGAGGACTCCTAGTAAACATTTAGAAGAATTCGGGAGGCGGGTGGGGGGTGGAATCTGCCAGAAAAGGCATAACTGTAAAGTTCGAAGAGGATTGCGAATAGAGAGAGATGCACAGGAGAAGGGGGCACCAAGATGTCAGATGGAGTATAAGTTGGGAAAATGGGATGTTGGCAGTTTTGGAGGTGATAGTAAAGGAATTGAGTTACTATTTAAATGGTGGAAACTGTAGAATGCTGAGCCACAAAGGGACCGGGGGTAATTGTGCAGGAAACACAGAAAGCTAGCATATTCTGAGTCAGTCACGGAATCAAGGGTTCTCTTTCAGATTCATCAAGTTTAAGGCAACACCAGCACGGGTAAGGCGTTTCAGTAGCAATGGAGCTGGGGTGAGGGAGAGACAAGCAACAATTTAGAGATTGGAATTCCTGGTGCTTGTGATTGTGAAGATGTCTGATCAGAAGATCACCTTGGCGTCAGATATGGCAGCAATATTGTGAAGAGTGTAATGCTTCCTCAGGCATTTCTCAGTGAGAAGTAGGGGCTCAGCAGTAGGGGAAAGGTATTTGGAAGAGCAACTGAAGGCAATGCGTTTAACCATTACAATGTTTCATTGGAGGAACTTGCAGCTAATCGAGTAGTGGGAGCATGGTTAGCAGTTTGATAACTGAGTAACAGTGGAGCAGTGGTGAGGGATGATGGCCAGGGAGTACTGGGCATTGCCAGTGTACATGTGAAACCCAACACGGTATTTTTCGATGATGTCATCTCCTGACAGTATGTAGGTGAGATACAGGATGGACCAAGGAAAGATCCTTAGATTTCCTACAGTGTGGAAACAGGCTCTTCGGCCCAACAAGTCCACACTGACCCTCCGAAGAGGATCCCACCCAGACCCATTCCCATATGCTTACCCCTGATTAATGCACCTAACACTACGGGCAATTTAGGATGGTCATTTCACCTAACCAGCGCATCTTTGGACTGTGGGAAGAAACCGGAGCACCCCGAGAAAACCCACGCAGACACTAGGAGAATATGCAAACTCCACACAGACAGTCGCCCGAGGCTGGAATCGAACTGGGACCCTGGTGCTGTGAGGCAGCAGTGCTCACAACTGAGCCACCGTGGTAGCCAACCCTTGAGGGACACCACATACAAGGAATTCAGGAAGGAAATCAGAGAGGTATCACAGCTACAGAAGTTACCATTGTCGAGGAGGGTCTGCCTACTGAGTCAGCATGGGTAGAAATTAGGAACAGTAAGGGAGCAGTCACCTCATTAGGGGTTTACTACAGGCCCCCCAACAGCAGCAGGGAGATTAAAGAAAGCATTGGTCAGCAGATTTTGGAAAAAAAGTTGACTGGAGTAGTGTAGTTGTAATGGGTGACTTTAACTTTCCCAAAATTGATTGGAACCTTCTTCGAGCAAATGGTTTGGAAGGAGCTGTTTTTGTAAGGTGTGTTCAGGAGGGTTTCCTAACTCAGTACGTTGAAAGGCCGACGAGGGGAGAGGCCATTTTGGATTTGGTGCTCCGCAATGAGCCGGGGCAGGTGTCAGATCTTGCAGTGGAAGAGCATTTAGTGATAGTGACCACAAGTGCCTCACATTCTACATAGCTATGGAGAAGGAGAGAAGCAGGCACAATGGGAGGATATTTAATTGGGGAAAAGGAAACTATGATGCTATCAGACGAGAGTTGGGAAGCATGGACTGGGAGCAATTGCTCCAGGGGAAGGGCACTATAGACATGTGGAGTCTGTTTAAGAAACAGTCATTGCGAGTGATGCATAAATGAGACAGGCAAGAAGGGGTAAGATAAAGGAACCTTGGATGACGAGAACGGAGGAGCTTCTCGTTAAAGGAAATAAGGCAGCTTACGTAAGGTCGAGGAAACAAGGGTCTTGCTCAGCTCTAGAGGATTACAATCAGGCGAGGAAGGAGTTCAAAATAGCCTGAGGAGAGCCAGGAGGGGATACGAAAAAGGCTTGGCAGGAAGGATTAGGAAGGATGCAAAGGCATTTTACACGTATGTGAGGAATAAGAGAATGATCAAAGAAAGAGTAGAGCCGATCAAAGATAGCATAGGGAACTTGTGTATCGAGTCTGAGGAGGTAGGGGAAGCCCTAAATGTGTTTTTTGCTTCTGTCTTTACTAATGAAAAGGACCTTGTAGTGAATTAAACCATTGAGGAGCAGGTAAGCATGCTGGAACCGATAGAGATTGAGGAAGCTGATGTGCTGAACATTTTGACAAATATTAAGATTGTCAAGTCGCCAGGGCCAGACCAGATTTGTCCTCAGCTGCTTTGGGAAGCGAGAAATGTAATTGCTTCGCCGCTTGTCAAGATCTTTGCATCCTCGCTCTCCACCGGAGTCATACCTGAAGACTGGAGGGAGGCAAATGTAATTCTTCTCTTCAAGAACGGAAATAGGGAAATCCCCGACATTTACAGACCAGTCAGTCTCACGTCTGTCGTCTGAAAGGCGTTAGAAAGGACTCTGATGGATAGGATTTATGACTATCTGGAAGAGCATGGCTTGATTAAATGCAGACAGCACGGCTTTGTGAGGGGGAGGTCATGTCTCACAAAACTTATTGAGCTCTTTGAGGATGTTACTAGACACGTCGTTGAGGGTCGAGCAGTGAATGTGGTGTATATGGACTTCAGCAAGGCATTTGATAAGGTTCCCCATGGTCGGCTCGTTCAGAAGTTCAGGAGGAATGAGATACAGGGAAATTTAGCTGTCTGATACAGAATTGGCTGGCCAACAAAAGACAGCGAGTGGTAGTTGAAGGAATGCATTCTGCCTGGAAGTCAGTGGTGAGTGGTGTTCCGCAGGGCTCTGTTCTTGGGCCTCTACTCTTTGTAATTTGAATAATGATTTGGATGGGGAGATTGAAGGATGGGTTAGCAAGTTTGCAGACGACACAAAGATTGGAGGTGTCTTTGACAGTATAGAGGGCTATTGTAGGCTGCAGCGTGACATTTACAGAATGCAAAGTTGGACTGAAAGGTGGCAGATGGAGTTAAACCTCGATAAATGCGAGGTGATGCATTTTGGAAGGTCGAACTTGAAATTTGAGGATAGGATTAAAGACAGGATCCTTGGCAGTGTGGAGGAACAGCGGGATCTTGGTGTGCAGGTACATAGAACATAGAACGTAGAAAAATACAGCGCAGTACAGGCCCTTTGGCCCTCGATGTTGCACCGATCCAAGCCCACCTAACCTACACTAGCCCACTATCCTCCATATGCCTATCCAATGCCCGTTTAAATGCCCATAAAGATGGAGAGTCCACCACTGCTACTGGCAGGACATTCCATGAACTCACGACTCGATGAGTAAAGAATCTACCCCTAACATCGGTCCTATACCTACCACCCCTTAATTTAAATCTATGCCCCCTCGAAATAGCTGACTCCATACGTGGAAAAAGGTTCTCATGGTCAACCCTATCTAAACCCCTAATCATCTTGTACACCTCTATCAAGTCACCCCTAAATCTTCTTTTCTTCAATGAAAACAGCCCCAAGTGCGTCAGCCTTTCCTCATAGGATCTTCCTACCATGCCAGGCAACATCCTGGTAAATCTCCTCTGCACCCGTTCCAGTGCCACAACATCCTTCCTATAGTATGGCGACCCAAACTGCACACAATACTCCAGATGCGGCTGCACCAGAGTCTTATACAACTGCAACATGACCTCAGGGCTCCGGAACTCAATTCCTCTACCAATAAAATCCAGTACGCCATATGCCTTCTTCACCGCACTTTTTACCTGGGTGGCAACTTTCAGAGATCTGTGTACATGGACAGCAAGATCCCTCTGCTCATCCACACTACCAAGTATCCGTCCATTAGCCCAGTACCCCATCTTTTTGTTACTCTTACCAAAGTGAATCACCTCACACTTGCCTACATTGAACTCCATTTCCCACCTTTCAGCCCAGATCTGCAACTTATCTATATCCCGCTGTAACCTGACACATCCTTCCTTAAAATTGCCACCCAGGTGGACAGGGTTGTTCAGAAAGCATATGGAGTTTTGGCTTTCATTAACAGGGGGATTGAGTTTAAGAGCCATGAGATCTTGTTGCAGCTCTATAAAACTTTGGTTCGACCGCACTTGGAATACTGTGTCTGGTTCTGGTCACTGTATTATATGAAAGATGTGGATGCTTTGGAGAGGGTTCAGAGGAGGTTTACCAGGATGCTGCCTGGAATGGAGAGCTTATCTTACGAAGAGAGGTTGACTGAGCTCGAACTTTTTTCATTGGAAACAAGAAGGAAGAGAGGGGACCTAATTGAGATATAAAAGATAATGAGAGGCATAGATTGAGTTGATCGCCAGATACTTTTTCCCAGGGCAGAAATTGTTAACACCAGGGGTCATAGTTTTGAGCTGTTTGGTGGAAAGTATAGAGGGTATGTCAGAGGCGGGTTCTTTATGCAGAGAGTTGTGAGAGCATGGAATGCGTTGCCAGCAGCAGTTGTGGAAGCGAGGTCATTGGGGATATTTAAGAGACTGCTGGACATGCATATGGTCACAGAAATTTGAGGGTTCGTACATTAGTTTTACCTTACATGAGGATCAATGGTCGGCACAACATCTTAGGCTGAAGGGCCTGTTCTGTGCTGTACTGTTCTATGTTCTATGAAGTGTAGAAGCACTGGTTCAAGATATTGTGAGTAAATGAGTGTGAAAGAAAGTGGATACCTTCAAGTTCAGAATGAATTTATCTGGAGCTATTGAACAAAAATTATTAAGTTACGCAGTGGGGGACCGTGGCACAGGCAACAAATGTGTTTCACTGTTTTTTCCTCGATATATGTGACATTAAATCATTCATTCATTCATGGAATAAAAGGGACTGTATCAATCTTGATACAAAATTGACTGATTGGTAGGAAATCGAGAGGAATGGTCACTAGATTTTTAATTCAGGCTGGAGAAAGATTTTCTGTAACGTTCTGCAGGATTCAGTTTTGGGGACCTCATTCATTTTGATATGTATGAACGATGAACATCTGGTGTGCAGGGACCCTTTCAAAGTTTACAGTTGACACAGCACTTAAAGAAATTGTAAACTGTGAGGAAAACATTATAGAACTCTAAACTTACATTACCAACTTCTTAGAAACAGTAGAGAGGTGATTGATGAGGTTTGGCACATTGAAACATGAGACAATGCAAATTTCCAGCACGAACATTAAAAGACAATATAAAATAGGCAGGAATACAGGTGTACAGGATGTGCAAAGATCATTGAAGCTTGTAGGACATTAAACATAGGCAAAGCATACAGTGTTCCTGTCTTTATAAATACTGATAGTTCAAGAGTAAAGAGGTGATGTTGAACTTGCATCAAACACATTCACCTTCAACTGTGTCACATGATCAGACAGATATGAACACATCGGAAAGGATGAAGAACTGATCTAAAAGAATATTTCCAGGAATGAGTAAGATCAATTATAAAGTCAGATTGTTGCAACTGTTCTCACTGAAGTGAAGGTGGCTAAGAGGAGATCGGATGCAGTTTTTCAAACTCATAGGCAGACTGAATAGATTAGATTGGATAAAACTTTGCCCACTCACAAAACGAGAGGACACAGATTTCAGTTTATGTACAACACGAGAACTATGATTGAAGTAAGAACCTTTTCACTTGGCGAGTAGTTAGGATACACTTGGATGTGTTATAAATGGATGTTCAATGGAAATGTTCAAGAGGGGATTAGATGATTATTTCGACTAAAAGAAATGTGTTATGGTATGGGGAAAGCAGGAGATCACTGCACTGTAATGAACTCAGATGAAGAGCTGGTGCAAACATCATGGGTTAAATGACACCCTTCTTGCCTTAAGATTTCTGTGTGGATTGGTTCGATGTCTCAAGAGTTCTCCAACTCTAATAATACTGTGTCTCCATAACCTCATTGATCCTGTGCGACCCATTTTTACCTCTGAAACATCCGTCAGTCAAAGCACTTCTCCTTATCTCTGTACCTCATACAGGCCATTTTATAAACCTCCTTTCTCTGCAATCTCCTCTAAATACTCCCTCTCTTTATAGTAATTCTCAAGGCTTGGCAGCTCTCCCTTTGTCTGTAATTACTCCGATACATAGAAAGCTCCCAATCTTTACAATCTCCACCAGCTCACACAATCATCAGTCTATCAATGTCACTAACTGCCTCCCGCTCTGATAAATCTCATGGTCTCCATAACCTCCTCCAACCATTACACTGTTCATTATTCAGTGCACTTTCTCCGTCCCTTACAAATCTGCCCATCACTTAAACTTTCTCAAGTCCCGACAATTTTCCATGTTGTCTGACGTGCTCCAATGTGTGATCTGCTGTGTAAAATCCTCTGGTCCCGACAGCACTTCCGATTCTGTGACCACCTTCTGTCCCTGCACAGGTCACTATCTCTGCAGCGTCCACATTCTAAATCCCACCCTATCTGTGGAAACACCTCCAGCTCTCCTTATTTTTGGAATCTCCACCAGATCAAAAGAACCCTCCATGTTTCTCGAATCTTCATTAGCCCCTTCAAATCTCACTGTCTCTGAAATTCCTCCCGCTACTGCAATACCCTCCATTAAATCTTCCAAGAAAAGTCACGTTCTTTCCAGGAGAACCTCGTCTTATTAATCTCCTGCAGTGCCAATGCAAGTTTTTTTTTTGTTTTCTGCAAGCTCTCTATCTCAAACCCTTCACCTATAACTTCCTTATTATCTCTAATCTCATACACAAAGTAGATCTGCCTGTGTGTCTGTGACCTTCTCCACGAGGAGGAATGGTTTTCAGGAGTTTGGGTAGAGTTTGAGTCTGGAGGATGTCATAAATGTATGACTGTTTGTAGATAGTAGAGGATTTACAGAGATAGGAAGGGTGACAGAACATGAGGGATGTCACAGAGACTGATATTCGTAGGCACAGAGAAAATAATCTGTGGTTTGCCTGTAATGATACAATTTGAAGAGGAAAAAATGCAATCAAACTGCAAATGTAGGGGTCTATTATTGAGTTTGGAATCTGCCTGTTCTAACTGTGGGACTCCATACTGGAATAGGTGCGAGAATCTGACACCGCATAGGCTGGGTAGCGTCTGTAATCTTCCAAATCGTATTTGGGAGATCGGTTCCAGGATAGGTGAGAGCAGCTGACGATATTCAGGCATGGCAGGAAGCAGGGGATTTTCCTGATCTGATTGTGAGATTAATTTCATATATCTGCATGTGATTCCAAACTGACATTGCTACAACAGAAGTGACTGCTGAAAGACAGCAATTCCCAGGTAGGAATTGTTGAACAGGGTCAACTCAACAGAGCCTCAGATAAGATTAAGTTCTCATTTCCTGAAATGTTAGAATTGAAAAGTATTTTATGAGAACAAAGCTTGTTTCATCTGGTGTGAATTCAGTCTGCATCATTGACCCGAATCGCTATGGTAGGACAGATAAGTTCACGTGTCACAGTGTGGGCTCTATCTGCAGGCCTTGTGTGCCTTAACCACTTCTCACAACACAACCTAGCCCTCCCACATCCGTTGGATTCTTGTTCTGATACAGACAGACACAAGTATGATTTTCATCAGGATTCATGGAGAGTTTCTCTTTGTAAGTTTACAGTAGACACAATATTGATCTGGCTGGTCCAGCTCACTTTTCACTTCAACCAAAACCTAAAACTATCTTTGTCCTTGTAATGTCCTTCAGCGCCTAGAACAATCCATGTCTCTATAATATTCCACTGTCTTCGCACGCCTTCCTAAATCTGTAAACTTTTCCAAAATTTACATTCAGCATGCTGTCTGGCACTTGCTCTCATCTCCAAATTCCTTCCTGTTTCTATCAACAAGGCCAATGAAATAATAGAACAAATAGACTGAAATAAGACAGATATGACTGCAGTGTGACCAAGACTGAGAACCGGATAATCAAAGGCTTTCAGAATTTATACAAGAAGGAGAAAAAGACCACCACAGTGAAGTAGCATTGTGTATAAAGGCTGGGATCAGTACTTCTGTGATGCTAATCAATTTACACACTTCTCCTCTCTGTCCTCTCCCCGATCCCTTTCCATTGATTCTCTAGATATTGTCTACATATCAGAAATTTCTAGAACACAGACTACTCTGGAAATTGTCTGCACTGATTAAAAAGAAGGTGCCACCCAGCTTCATCCTTTCAAAACAATACCTTTTTATGATTCCACAGAGACTGTAGGACTTCAGGTTCATATCTAGGCACATTTATAAAAAATTCCAGAGTTTCTGCCTCGACTCCGCTTCCATGCATCACTCCCAGATCCCTTCCTTACTTTGGGTAAAATAACAACTATCCTCACCATTTCTCTAATATTTCAGCAAATTACATGAAATATTTGCTGCTGGTAACTGAGCTCTCCAATAAGAACAAGACAGTCTCTCCCTCTCTATCCAGGACCTTAACAACATGTGCAGACTAATCAAATCTCCTCTCGGCATCCTCCACTTCACCCTTTCCTCATAACTGCATTATCACTTTCCCAGGATAACAAACCTTTTCTGTACCACCTCCAAGGGTGAAACATGCTCGAAACGTCATTTCTCCTGGCACCCTGCTATCTGACCTGCTGTGCTTTTCCCACACCACACTCTTTGACTCTATTTTCCAGCATCTGCAATCCTCACATTGTTCCTCTACACTCTCCATTCTAATTCCATCCTTCCATGTGATACAGTGACCAGAACTACAAGCAGCACACAGGCTGTGATTGATCTAGTTTTTATACAGTTCTTGTATAAGCTTCCTGCTCTTACATTCTGCACTTGAACTGAGAGAGGAAATGGTGCCATTTGCTGCATTATTTAGATTATTGATGTTGCCGGCTACCTTCAGGGTAAAAGCAAATTACGGCGGATGCTGGAATCTGAAACCAAAAGAGAACATGCTGGAAAATCTCTGCATGTCTGGCAGCAACTGTAAGGAGAGAAAAGAGCTGACATTTCAAGTCCAACTGACCCTTTGTCAAAGCAAACAAAAGGGAGAAATAGAGAGGTATTTATACTAGGATCTGTCCACACTGACAGTACGCTCATTTATTGTGTATTCTTTCTATTGATTGCTGTCCCTAAATGACTTGACTTGCACTTCTCCAGGTTGCTTGGTACATTCAACTGGACCTCATAGCTTCCATTTTTAAACAGACTGCTATGTGTTCACTCATCAAATCAAGTAAGTCACATCAACTGTACGAATCTCTGCATGAAAACAAAACAGCCAGATTAATTACACACATATTTCCCTGCAGAAATTCAAGCTGACAGTCCTGGATTCCTCTGGGATTTTCTAAGGTCCACTCTTCCTGCCGCGCAGAATTCCGATCTGTAAGTATTCAGTCAGCCCCTTGCTTCATACTAAACTAAGCTACAATATCAGTAGGTGTCTGACACTTTGCCTCTTTTCAGTGAGGAACCGAAAATGATGAACAATGAGCAAACATGGGAGGGGGTTTTTCTCCCCAGCTTCTTTATAGGTCCTCTCTCTCTTTAAGTTTATAACTTCCAATAATTTGCACGACAAAATCTACACAAGACAAGGGCCTGAATCTTTTGAATTGGCCAATTTCATTTCTGTCAGTTTCATAGAGGGTTTGTCTCCACAAATCTAAGTGAATGTTCTCATAATAACAACATCCTGAATCTGCCTCATTAACTACCTGCCCTGCCTCTATGTCCCTTCTTTCACCTGATCCGAACCTAATGAGTATTTTCCGCTTTGTGATAGGTATGAGAACTGCGCACTTCCCAGATATCCCAGAATGCAACAGATTCCCTGCTACAGATGCCATTTTAAACAAGTCATTGCAGTCTGAGATTGATCATCCGAAACTGTCCTGGGTGGGGGGAGGGGGGCATTGGGAAAGGTAGTAAACTGAGGGCCCTACTTTGTGGCTGAGCCCCTGACGTTCTGGTGGATGGCATGGTGCAGGACAGGGACACTATCTTCCTTCAGGAAAAATAGACAAAGGCTTTTCCCAGCGGTCGGGGAGTCCAGAACTAGAAGGCATAGGTTTAGGGTGAGAGGGAAAGATATAAAAGAGACCTAAGGGGCAACGTTTTCACACAGAGGGTGGTGCGTGTATGGAATGAGCTGCCAGAGGATGTGGTGGAGGCTGGTACAATTGCAACATTAAAGAGGCATTTGGATGGGTATATGAATAGGAACGGTTTGGAGGGATATGGGCCGGGTGCTAGCAGATGTAACTAGATTGGATTGGGATATCTGGTCGGCATGGACGGGTTGAACCGAAGGGCCTGTTTCCATGCTGAACATCTTTACGACTCTATGACTGGCAGGGGAAGCCATGGCACCAAACCTGCTAGCTTGTCTGAGATTGACCCGAGTTCCAGTGAGGTGCCAGCCTTCTGGGTGAATGCCCGACAGTGTAAGAAGAATGTCAGTGACCAGGGTAAGTGCCACTATTTGTACTTTGCGACCTTGCCCCCCTCTCTCTCTCTCTGTTACTGCACCCACGTCCCACCAAGACTCATGTTCTCCTACTCTCACTGAATGCAGCACCGTCTCTCGGTTTCTCTCTAACCTCTTCTCTGTCCTACTCGCCAGCTCTACCTGGTGTCTGTGCTGCCCACTCACCTCCCCAACTGTCCCTCAGCTGCCGCAGGACTAACAGCTGTAACAACCACTTCCATCTCCCTAATACCTCTTGATAATTCTCTCATTCCAGGAGGAACTATCCCACAATAGGGCAGAAAGAGCCAAAAGGGAATGAGACAGCCCCACCCCCTCACAGGGGACTGATCCTGACCCTAACAACCACGAGTGGCTGACTGAATGTGTCCAAACTCCTTGACTGGGATCTGAGACTCCCCCTGACACACTGTGCTGGGCACCGTGAGTGACCGTGTCCAAACTCCTGGACTGGGATCTGAGACTCCCCCGACTCACTGTGCTGGGCACCAGGACTGACCGTGTCCAAGCTCGCTGACTGGGATCTGAGACTCCCCCTGACTCACTGTGCTGGGCACCGTGAGTGACCGTGTCCAAACTCCTGGACTGGGATCTGAGACTCCCCCTGACTCACTGTGCTGGGCACCGTGACTGACCGTGTCCAAGCTCCCGGACTGGGATCTGAGACTCCCCCTGACTCACTGTGCTGGGCACCGTGACTGACCGTGTCCAAGTTCCCGGACTGGGATCTGAGACTCCCCCTGACTCACTGTGCTGCGCACCGTGACTGACCGTGTCCAAGCTCCCGGACTTGGATCTGAGACTCCCCCTGACTCACTGTGCTGGGCACCGTGACTGATCGTGTCCAAGTTCCCTGACTAGTATCTGAGACTCCCCCTGACTCACTGTGCTGCGCACCGTGACCGTAACTGACTGTGGACAATGATATTCAGCTTTCTGGGTTTGTGTCTGTGCTAAACACCAAGGCAATACAGCAGGCGGGTGAGCCTGGTAGCTGTAGCTGAGGAGAAACACTTTTGAGGGCGGGGTAAGACAAGGCAACAAATCTGTGAGCAATCACGTCCGCTCAAAGTGAGTGTGCACAATAACGGAATGAGCAGCCCAGAAGGCCAATCCATGAGCTGGATAGATGTCCCTGAGCACAGTGTCCTTGCAGCAGCATTGAGTGTGTACAAAAACTGAGTGAGAAGCCCAGAGAGACAGACCATGAGCTGGATCTGTGTCCCTGAGCACAGTGCCCTTGCAGCAGCATTGCAATGAGAGTTGTCAGTGCACCCTGAGCTGCAGCATTGAAGTACAGAAGTGTACCATCAGTTCGTCGGAGATGTGCTGGGAATGCATGGTGAGGCTGGCATGTAACAGATGGCAACATTCGTGGGTGTGGAGTACATTCAGCTTCTGTTCATGCAGTGTCCCCCGAGACGTTGGTGGCCAGGATAGAAGTCTGCAAGAGCGAGCGGCGAGATGGAGTCACCAGTTACCAGGTCTGACTTACATGTCAAAATCTCCATATTGAGTATCCCCACAGTGGGGGAGGATATGAAACTGCAAGTTGTTGAGGGGGGAGGCGGGTTGGGGGACCAAAATAATGTGACTATTGATCATCAGTAATCATTCAGTCAGCATCTCGCCACACCCATGCTCAAATATTGACTTAAAGAACAGTCCAGTACAGGAACAGGCCCTTCAGCCCAGCAAGCCCGCACTGACACATGATTCCATTCCAAAGTTAAAAAAATAGTTTTTGCTCTGATACTTTCTGTGTCATTCTATTCCCTACTTACTCATACTTGTGCCAAGATCCCTCTTAATCCTTGCTATATTGGCTTCTACCCCTCGATCAGTGCATTCCAGGCACTTTCACATTCTGTCTGGAACAGCAAAAAAAACCTTACCTATCACATCTCCAGAACAATTCTCCCTTTTACCTAAAACCTACGGTCCGGAGTAATTGTTATTTCTACTCTGGGGGAAAAAAGCCTCTAACTGTCCTTCTATCTATACCTCTGATAATTTTGTAAATATCTATCAAGTAGCCCCATAGCCAATGATGTCCAGGTGCAAACAAACCATGTGTGTTCAATTTCTCCTTCTGGCTAATACCCTCCAAACCAGACAACATGCTGGTAAAACTTTTCCAAACCCTCTCCAAAACTTCAAAATCATGTGGCAACCAGTACTGTACCCAATATTATAAATGTACCTCGAACTAAGTTTCTCTACAGTTGCAATATGACCTGTTAATTTTCAGACTGCATTCTCCGATGCACGTCTGTAATTTTGCCGTCAGTCCTCTGGATCACCCTATCCACCCGTGTTGCCACTTTCCGTAAAGTGTGGAGCTGTACACCAAGATCCCTTTGGATGTTGATGCAATCAGGAGTTTTTCCATCCACTTTATACTTCTCTCCTGCATTAGACCTTCCAAAATGCATCACGTCACAAATGTCCAAATAAAGTTACATCTGTGTTTTCTCCGTCCAGGTCTGCAGTTGACCCATATCCTGCTGTATCTCTGGCAATCATCCTCACAATTTGCAACTCCGCCAATCAATTTACAGATCTTCAGTCACAAAAACACTTTTCCACCACTACTCTCTCTTCAGTGGCCAAACAGTTCTCTATCCATCTTACTGACTGACGACGGATCCCATTTCACTTCACCTTCTGCATGAACCTGCCATAAGGAACGATATCAAAGGCCTTACTAAGGTCCAAACGACCAACATCCAGCCCCATGCTCTCACCAATTAATTTTGTCACTTCCTCAAAATAATCCATCAAGTTTGTGAGACATGATCCTCCACATGCAACTGTGTTGCCTGTTGCTAGTAAGTCCGTACGAGAGTACTGTTGGCGCTGCACTCATTCAGACAAGTGATTATTCCATCATATTCCTGACTTGTGGAAACAGTGTGGAAACAGGCCCTTCAGCCTAACCAGTCCACACCAACACTCCGAAGAGTAACCCACCCACACCAGTTTCCTTCTGACTGAAATACTTGACAATTTAGTATGGTCAATTCACCTGGCCTGCACATCTTTGGACTGTGGGAGGAAACCCACGCAGACACGGGGGGAGGGGTGTGTGGGGAATGTGCAAACTACACAGACAGTCACCCAAGGCCAGAATCGTACCTAGGACTTTGGCGCTGTGAGGTAGCGATGCTGAACACTGAGCCACCGTGCCGCTCTTGATGGCTTCTGTAGAGTGGGAGGATAGCCGACCCGTGATGGTTACTGTACAGTGGGAGGCATGTCGGGCCGTGATGATTACTGTACAGTGGGAGGTATGTCGGGCCGTGACAGTTGCTGTACAGTGGGAGGTGTGTCGGACCATGATGGTGACTGTAAAGTGGGAGGTATGTCAGGCCGTGATGGTTACTATACAGTGGGAGGTATGTCGGGCTGTGATGGTGACTGTACAGTGGGAGGTATGTCGGGCCGTGATGGTTACTGTACAGTTGGAGGTCTGTCTGGCCGTGATGGTTACTATACAGTGGGAGGTATGTCGGGCCGTGATGGTGACTGTTCAGTGGGAGGAATGTCTGGCCGTGATGGTTACAGTACAGTGGGAGGTCTGTCTGGCCGTGATGGTTACTGTACAGTGGGAGGTCTGTCTGGCCGTGATGGTTACTATACAGTGGGAGGTATGTCGGGCCGTGATGGTTACTGTACAGTGGGAGGTATGTCGGGCCGTGATGGTTACTGTACAGTGGGAGGTCTGTCTGGCTGTGAGGTTGCAGACTGTATGAGTTGTACAGAGTATGATTCTGCTGCTGCCAATTGCCCTCTGCACTTCATGGCCTCATCGTCATTGGTTATTCAATCTGTGTAAAGTCTGTCCCATTCAGTACTCCAGGGGCTACATATCATGGTGAGGAGTGTCTGCAAAATGTGAAGATAGCCATTGCTCCCCATTGTGCAGTGACCATTCTTACTGATATTTGAAATTGAGACGTGTATCTGCAGCAGGCAGATCGGTGACGATGTGGTCAATTACATGTTTCCCTTTTAGTGATTCCACCATAACCTGCCATAGAGCAGTCTAGCAGCCAACGCATCCAGCACCAATGCTGAGCACTATCATTAGATTAGATTCCATACAAGATGGGAACAGGCCCTTCGGCCTAACCAGTCCACACCAACCCTCCAAAGAGCAACACACACCTCTCTGACTAATGCACTGAACACTATGGCAGTTTACCATGGCCAATTCATCTGAGCTGCACATCTTCGGACTGTGGGAGGAAACCCACGCACACACAGAGAGAATGCGCAAACTCCACACAGGCAGTTGCCCGAAGCTGGAATCAAACCTGGGACCCTGGTGCTATAAGACAGCTGTGCGAAGTACTGAGCCGCCATGCCACCCTATATTGACTATATACCAAGGAGCTGTCCCCCTCTACCTGGTTGTGTCGTGTCAGTGGGACAGAACCTACCAGAGAGGATGGTGATGTTGCCTGGGACATAGTCCTGTTCACATAATCTTGCTTTCCAGACAATATCTGATAATTGCTTGATTAGGCTTTGGGAAATATGCAACAGGTAAATTTTACATTTTGTAGAATGAAGAGCTAATCTCACTTTATTTCTTACATATTTCAAAATACACCGAACATCCTTGTTTTTTAGTTGAAAACAATTGAAGTGAAAAATAATTGAATTATCAGAGTGCACAGCTAACTATTACATTTCAGTGACCGTAGTAAACAGCCAATTGCACCATCTTGCAGGCAGCAAAGCTGTTGAAAATGACTTTGAGGAAAAGCCTGATTCAGACAGTGTTACTTGCCCTCACCATTGACCTCCAAACCACTGGCCATCTCCAATATCTGTCCAGAGAGCTTCCAAACTGGAGCTGGGCGGTTACTCTCATAATCGCTCACAATAGACTGGTTAGAGACATATCTGAACAACAGGGAGATGTGTGTGGGGCAGACTGGTCAATGAGCTAGCACATGGCGCTGGTCCAGACCCAGTTCAATATTTATAACAACGACCTATAAACAACCATGTCCTGCAAGCATGTCTCTTCTTGTGTGCCACCTAAACTCTGTAATTCTGAACCTTGGACCCGATCCTGAATGAAGATGTTATAAAGGTTATGTACTCCTGCAGCACATGACATCTTATATTGAATCATTCATAAACCATATCCAGTGTATGTTAGCCCCAAAATGTCAGTATCCAAACAGAATTGTGCAGCTCCATTGATGGCCAGGGCGATCCCAGCCCAATAACCTTGTGTGTGACTTGTGCTGGAAATCTCTGTGTAAATGTTTGCAGCATTGTTCGAACCGTTAACAGCCATTACATAAAGTCTCTTTACTGAAGGTCCGATATCCTTTCATAATACAAACCTTTAGATTGTCCAATTAGCACAAACTCCACCCATTTATTCAGTACACTGTTATAACAACAATATGATGAAAACTCACAGTAAGGAGCATTGAAATGATGAGTCTTATTTCCACACCCAAGACGAAATTATTATTAAGTACAAGGACTTTGAAAATATACAATTATTTTCCCTTGTATTAATATTGTTAACTAATAGTCGATTCTCCTGCTCCTCAGATGCTGCCTGAACGTCTGAGTTTCACTTTTCCAGAACCACACTTTTTGACTCTGATCTCCAGCATCTGTAGTCTTCACTTTCTCCCTGCTAATATTCACTCATAATAATTTTCGTGGCAACAATGTCACTGTGTGTTTAAACATGTTCCACTCAGATATGAGTACGTTTTCAGTTGCTTCTGTCTATCTCGGAGCTCAGTATTGTGGGTCGTGATTGCCAATGTCTGTGTGATACTCGGTGTGTCGGCCATGCCTCTGAGAGACTGACAGATTGTTTCAAACAGTATATCCCTTCAGCTGTTCACAACAAGCAAGGTACTGCCTGGACCAACTAGCCTGAGCTCACAAAACCCAAAACACAGTTTCCAGCATTGAACAGTTCTGGACAATATTTCTTATGTTAATTTATTCATGAAATGTGATTGGGACGGCATTTATTGATAGATAGGGAACTTGAAACAGTGACACTGAAGGTTCGGCAATATACTTTCCAATCAGGATGGTCGATGGCTTGGAACATAACACGAACATGGTGGGGGTCCCGTGTATCTGCTTCCCTTGCCCTTCTTGATGGTCGGGGTTCAGAGGTAAGTTGTAAGGAGCCTTGGTAAATTTCTGCAGAGCACCGTGTAAATGGAAGCTATTGCTGCTACTAAGTGACAGTGGATGAGGGGTGAAGCTGCATTCACACAGGTAAATGGAAGTATTTAATCACACACACATTCAACATGTGTCTTGGCAATAGGGGACAGGCTTTCGGAAATTTTAAGGTGAGTTATTCCAGCAGAATTTATAGCCCTTGACATATTCTTGTAGCCAGTGAATTTAAACGCGTCAAAAGGTGGCGCTTGCAAAGCAAAACAAGTCAGGCAGCATCTGAGGTACAGGACAGTCGATGTTTTAGCATAAGCCCTTCACAGGAATGGGTAGTAAAATCATATGCTAGTCCAGTTCAGGTTAACGGTAATCCCCGCGATATTGCTTGGTGTGTGTTCAGTTACGGTGGTAGCTTTGAATGTTAGAGGATGTGGTTCAATTTTCCATTGTTAGAAGTAATCGTTGTCTGGCACACGTGTAATGGAAATGGTATTGTCACTGTTAAGCACACACCTGCATATTTCCAGGTCCTTGTTGCATTTGGACAAGGACTGCTTCAGTATCTGAGTAAATCACGAATGGTGTTGAACATTGTCCAATCATTGGCAAACATCCCAATTATGATTTTACAGTCATTTATGAAGCAGCTGAAGGCCTAGGGCAGAGACCACTCTTATCGTTCACTGATGCTGTCCCTCTCTCTGAGCTAGGAAGCTGGCTTCTAGTTCCACCTGCTCCAGAGGTTTCTTACAACATATCTGAACGGAATAATATTACAGTATCTAACCCAAGGAGCTGAGCGAGGACTTAGTTAGCTCAAACAGTTGGACGGCTAGTTTGTAATGCAGATTAATACTAACAGTGTGGGTTCAATTCTGCACTGACTGAAGTGACTGAAAAGGGCTATCCTCCTCAACCTCTCCATCACTTGAGGCATGATGACTGTCCAGTTAAACTACCGCCAGTCGTCTCTGTCTAACGAGAGGGCAGCCCTATCATCCCATAGGTGTATGGTGCCTTACCCTTCCATTTCTGATCTACAGGCTTACCCAGAAACCCCTCCCATGGGGAACTGCTGCAGTACTGAGATAGCTGCTCTCCTCCAACCCCAGCCACCTTCCTTTGTATCAGGTATAACTTCAGCCAGTGCAGACGATTCCTATTTGCTCCAGTTTTGCCGTTAATCCTGGATACGACACTTGGTCACATGCAGTTATGATGATGTTAAGTGCAGTCACTGTTGGCTCACCTCAAGAATTCAGTTGCGTGGTCTCTTGTTGTACATCGTTAAACCAAGGCTTCAATGAGCCAAAGGGATGGGAGCCCAAACTGAGCTTCAGTGAACAGGTTGGTGCTGAGGAAGTGCTGCACGATCCCACTGTAGGTGACCTCTTCCATTCCTTTATTAATGATAGAGATGAAAGCAATGGGGCAGTCATTGATTGTCTGATGTTTTGTCTGTGTGTGTACAGGAAACACCTGGATGGTTTCCCACCTTGACAGGTTGGTGTCAGTGCTGTATCCCAGCAGGAACAGCTTGAATGGAATGTTGTCAGGACCCACAGCCTTTGCATTCCCAATCCCTCCAGTCGTTTGGAATTACCACACATAGTGAATCGAATTAGCTGAAGACTGCCATCTGGAGGAGACTAAAATAGATAATCCTATCGATACTTCTGTCTGAAAATTGTTGTGGTCGTTTCAGCCTTAGCTTTTCTATTGTTGTGTTGGGCTCGTCCATCATTGAGGAAGGTGATATGTGGGGATCCTCCTTCTCCAGTGAGTTGTTTGATTGACACCACCATTCAACCTGGCTGCATGTGACAGGATTGCGGAGGTTAGTTCAGATTTGTTGGTTAGATCTGTCTGTCACTAGCTGTTTATGCTATTTGGTGAGTAAGTTGTCGTGTTTGGTAATGTTACCTCATTTTGAGATATACCTGGTGCTGCTCTTGGCCAGCCCTCCTGTATTCTCCATTGAACAAGGGTTTATCCCCTGGCCTGATGGTCAGGGTAAAATGGAACATATGCCAGGCAGTGACAGTGAAAATTGTGCTGGAGTACTATTCTGCTGCTGTTGGTAATGACCCAAACCACCTCTCACAGGCCAGTGCTGAGTTCTCGATCTCTTCGAAATCTGTCCCGTTCAACATGGTGATAGTATCTCTCACATGTGCGCTTACGTGTGTACACATCACACTATTCACAATGGGTCTTTGTCTCCAGAAATACTGTGTGCGATCGTCATTGTTTCCAATTTGGTCATCGATCAACGTCTCTGCAGCCGTGGTGAAGATGAGGTCAAGTATGTTTCTGCCTGTCAGTCGTTCCCTCCCAATTCGGTGCAGACCCAGTCTCGCAGCTATGTTCTTTTGGACCCGACCATCTCGATCAATAATGGTGCCTGCTGCTGAGCACCTCTTGGTTGTGATTTTGAAATAGCCCCCCGCATTATACATTTTCCAGCTCATTCACTCTGTCAGTGCCTCCTCCAAGTGTTCAATGTAGAGGGACACTGATCCAACAGCTGAGGGAAGGGAGTCAGCAGGAGGTTTCCGTGTCTGTGTTTGATCTGACACGTGAGGCTTCGTTATGTCACGTTGTTGCTTGAGGAGTCTGTAGAACCCCTCTCCCACATTTCGCCCGAGCCCCCAGACGTTATGAAGGAGGGATTTCCAGTGTCCAGTGTCTGCAGGGCTTTTCCACTTTTATTACTATCAATCGAAGGGCCTCTTCTGTGCTGTATGACACTCACTCTATAACTCTTGTGATTGGACAGTCCAAGGTGTCACTCCTTCAGTTCCTCCAACTGACTTGTCTATTCCACAGATTTCTACAATATTTTCTCTATTAAGACATTGCACAATTCTATTTTTAAACTATCTACCTGTATCTCTGTATCTTTCCCTACCATCTCATCCAACCGCTACATCCATTTGTATCTCAATAACCCTTCGTATCACTACAACCTGTATATCATGCTACAGCCTCATTTATCACTGTAAACTCCGCCAGCCCCTTCACCAGTCTCTATCTCTCTAAACTCCAGTTGGTTCACCATTTCCCATCTCCTGTGAATGAGTTCAAAAATATCTCACTAAGCTATTCTAGCATGCACAGGCCACACTATTTCTGTAATACCTCCAATCTTGTTTTCCTATCAGTGTAACATCTCCAGCCTTGCTTTCGTTTCTCTCTGTAACATTTCCATCCTTTCAATCCTCTCTCTGTAACATCTCTAACCTTGCTTTCCTATCTCTGTAACATCTAGAACCTTGTTTTCCTCTCTCTGTAATATCTCCAGCCTTTCATTCGTATGTCTGTAACATATCCAGCCTTGCTTTTCTATCTCTGTATCATCTCCAGCCTTGCTTTCTTATCTCTGTAACATCTCAATCCTTGCTTTCCTCTCTATGTAACATCTCCAGCCTTGCTTTTCTATCGCTGTGATATCTCCAGCATTGCTTTCCTATACCTATAGCAATTAGATCCTGTTTTCCTATCTATGTAACATCTCCAGCCTTGCATTCCCATCTCTGTAACATATCCAGCCTTGCTTTCTTCTCTCTCCGTAACATCTCCAGCTTTGCTTTCCTATCTCTGCAACAGCACCAGCCGTGCTCTCCAGTCTCTATAACATCTCCAGCCCTGCTTTCCTCTCTCTGTAACATCTCCAGCTTTGCTTTCCTATCTCTGCAGCAGCACCAGCCTTGCTTTTCTGTCTCTATAACATCTCCAGCCCTGCTTTCCTCTCTCCGTAATATCTCCAGCCTTGCTTTCCTCTCTCTGTAACATCTCCAGCCTTGCTCTCCTCTCTCTGTAACATGTCCAGCCTTGCTTTTCTATCTCTGTAACATCTCCAGCCTTGCTTTCCCATCGCTGTAACATATCCAGCCTTGCTTTCTTCTCTCGGTAACATCTCCAGCCTTGCTTTCCTGTCTCTGCCTCAGCACCAGCCTTGCTTTCCTATCTCTGTAACGTCTCCAGCCCTGCTTTCCTCTTTCTGTAACATCTCCAGCCTTGCTTTCCTATCTCTGTAACATCTCCTGCCTTGCTTTCCTATCTCGGTCACATCTCTGGTCGTGCTTTCCTGTCTCGTTAACATCTCCAGACTTTCTTTGCTATCTCTGTAACATCTTCGAATTTGCTTTCCTTCACACCTCAGTGACTTGGTTTTTACACATCTCAGTGAATTGGTTATATATTTGCTCCTGAATTTTCATCTTTGTGGGGCTTTATAAAATATCCCCAGCAGTGTTTCTGTCACCGTTTGGACCCTAACATCGACCCATAAAGCCTCATTTGAAGACATGTCCAAGGTATCGTCCCTCCTCACTGCAGTAACTGTTCCTTAATTAATAATGCAGCACCACCTCCTCTTTAACACCCTATCCTGTCCTGCCTATAGTTCCAGTACAACATAATATCGAGTTGTTAGCCCTGACCTCTCTCAAACATGTCTCTGTGATGGCAAAAACGTTCCACCTCCACACGTCAACTCATGCCATTATCACAACAGTCCGTCTGATAATACTGCCAGTATTAACGTAAGCTGGAATATAACATCTGGAATACTCTGTGTATCAGAGTTCTTCAATCATTCACTATTTGTTATCAGGCTGCCCAAATCATGAACCAAAATTGTAACTCTGGGACTGAATGAATATTTGTTGAATTGTAATTTTTTTTGTAAAAGATGTATTCATCAAGTGCAACTTTCTAGAACTGAGCAGTCAGCTCCACATACAATGAAGTCCTGATGGTTAATTCCCAACTCAGTGTGCAAAGAGGACAACCCTCAGTAATGGAGAAAGTGAGGACTGCAGTTGATGGAGATCAGAGTCGAAAAGTGTGGTGCTGGAAAAGCACAGCAGATCAGGTAGCATCCGAGGAGAAGGAGAGTCGACGATTCGAGCATGAACTCTTTATCAGGAATGGATTGGTGCATTCCTTTTTCTTTTATTCCGTGATTCGCAGGACATTGGGAACCGTACTTGCTCAGGACGGCAGCACTGTATATAGCACTGAAATGGAAAGCATTCAATCAGTTGGTTGGACAGGGTGTAGACAGGTTGAGGGGAAGTTCAGACTGATTGAAGTACAAACATAAGGATAGATAAATCCCCTCGGTCAGATGGGGTATATCCTAGCTTACTCCAGGAAATGATCGAAGAAATTAGCGTGCCTTTGGTGATAATCTTTGCATTCTCGCTGTCCACGGGAGTAGTGCCAGATGATTGGAGAGTGGCAAATGTTATTCCCTTGTTCAGGAAAGGGAATTGGGATAACCCTGGGAATGATAGAACAATCAGTCTTACATCAGACGCTTCTGAGAGACAGGGTTTACAATTACTTAGAAAATGATAATTTGATTAAAGATAGTCAGCATGGCTTTTTGAGGAGCAGGTCATGCCTCACAAACCTTATTGAATTCTTTGAAGATGTGAAAAAAACACGTTGATGAAGGTAGTCCAGTAGATGTGGTGAACAATAATTTTGGAAAGGCATTTTATAAGGTTCCCCATTGTAGGCTCATTCAGAAGGTAAGGAGGCAGGGGACGCAGGGAAATGTGGTTGTCTGGATATGGACTTGGCTTTCCCATAGCAGATGGAAAGTATTCAGCCTGGAGCTCAGTGACCAGTGGTGTTCCACAGGGATCCGCTCTGGGACCTGTGCTGTTTGTGATTTTTATAAATGACTTTGCTGAGGAAATGGAATGGTGGGTTAGTAAGTTTGCCGATGACATGAAGATTGATGCAGTTGTGAATAGTATGGAGGGCTGCTGTAGGTTGCAACAGGACTTTGACGGGATGCAGAGCAGGGCTGATAAGTGGCAGATAGAGTTCAACCTTGAAAAGTGTGAAGTGATTTATTTTGGAAGATTGCATTTGCATACAGGATATAGGGTTAACGGCGAATTCTTGGCAATGTCGAGGATCAGAGGTATCTTGGGGTCCATGTCCATAGATCTCACAAAGTTGCCACCTAAGTTGATAGGGTTGTTAAGAAGGTGATGGTGTGTTGGCTTTCATTATCAGGGGGATTGAGTTTAAGAGCGGCGAGGTTAATGCTTAGCTTTATAAAGCTGTGGTTCAAACACACTTGGAATATTGTGTTCAGTTCTCGTTGCCTCGTTAGAGGAAACATGTGGAAGCTTCAGAGAGTGTGCCGAGCAGATTTACCAGGATGCTGCCAGGACTGGAGGATATGTCTTAGGAAGAAAGTTTGAGGGAGCTATGACTTTTCTCCCTGGAGCCAAGAAGAATGATGGCTGACTTGATAGAAGTGTACAAGATGTTGAGAGACAAAGATTGGATAGCCAGAGTCTTTTCAACAAGGGGCATATTTTTAAGGTGATTGGCGTAAGGTATCGGGGGAGACGTCAGAGAGTGGTGGGAGCGGAGTGCACCGCCAGTGATGGTAATAGAGTAGAATACATTAGGGATAATTAAGAAGACTCTGGGATAGGCACATGGAAGTTAGTACATTGTAGGTTTTGGAGGTGAGTCTGATCTTAGAGTAGAATAAAAGGCCGACGAAAAAAATTGAGGGCTGAAGGGTTCTTACTGTGCTGTACTGTTCTATATTCCGAGTTTCTCTCAGTTTGTGGATTCTCGTCAGTTGGTGAATGTGTGAGGGAGTAAGGCGTGTGGAGGGGTGACCTGTGTGAGGTCAGGAAGCTGGGGAGGGATGTTATACCAAGAATTCCAGTTTTGGTGTGCATGTTTACATTCACCAGAGTGCCAGCACAATATGCGTGGTTACCTCGACCAGACAAAATCCATCAAGTTCAGTTATTAAACTGATTTGTCACTTGTCGTTAGCTCCTGGTTTCTTCAGATACATTCTGTTGGGTGACCCATGTATTAATATCTGACCATCCACAGACATGTACAAATTTAATTTGATACTGGTGAATGTGAAGGTGCATTTATTGGATATAATTTCAGAGGATTCACTGTAAGACACAAGATGCTGCAGAAGAATGTCAATTGTGAATATTTTCAACCAGTGTCTGCTCCATGGAGCAGATATATGGAGTATGGGTGACATGCCAGATATCAGCACCATAAGTAACACCATGTGATTCTAACACACCATGTGATTCTAACATGCCATGTCCATACAACTGCTCTCTGAGCCAGATTCTGACTGGGGATGAATTTGTAAGACCTAGTTCCTGGTCAATCATTGGTATCTAATTTCGACAGTATTTGTGACTACACTGAGAACAGTGATAGCCTGTTGGCTACTTTCCTCCTGCCCAAGGTGGAATCCAAATGATTTACTTTGAAGGAATGTTTGAATGATTGCCCTGACCCAGGTTGGAAACTCTCTGGGCAGATTTAGGAGCAGGCCAGTGTTTCACTGTGTGCCACAGGCTGCTATGAAGTCCAGTAGCACGTGCCTGAATTCAGGCCTTTTGGAATCAATTTTTAATGTCGGTCATGACAATATCGGCAACGTAGTGTGTTTACTGACCTGAACAATAATCAGGTGTTTGCCATGTTTGTGAATTGGCTAATGATGAGATATGAACTACAGTTAATCAACTGAACAATAACTACATCTCTGAAAACAATTAAGCTGATTCTATATTGATGGAACTAAAATATAAACACCTAACAACATTTTATGATACAAAAGTAAAGCATGCACATTTTGTTTTGAACAGAAAAAGAACATGTTGTCTGACTAGATTGAGTGAATCCTTAGAAGAGTACAAAGGCAGTATGAGTATACTTAAGAGGGAAATCAAGCGGGTAAAAAGGGATTATGAGATAACACTGGCAAATAGAATTAAGGAGAATCCAAAAGGATTTTACAAAGACATTACGGATAAAAGAACAAATGGGGATAGAATAGGACCCCTTCAAAGATCAGCAAGGAGGCCTTTGTGTGCAGCCGCAGGAGATGGGGGAGATAATAAATGAGCATTTAGCATCAATGTTTACTGTGGAAAATGACAAGGAAGATATGTAATGTAGGGAAGTAAATGGTGACATCTTCAAAATGTTCATATTACAAAGAAAGATGTGCTGGATGTCTTGAAACGCATAAAAGTGGATAAATCCCCAAGACCTGATCAGGTGTACCCGAGACCTCTGTGGGAAACCAGGGAAATGATTGCTGGGCCTGTTACTGAGATATTTGTATCATCGATAGTCACAGGTGAGGTGCCAGAGGACTGGAGGTTGGCGAATGTTGTGCCACTGTTTAAAAAGGCTGGTAAGGAAAAGCCAGGAATCTATAAATCAGTGAGCCTGACAGTGGTGATGGGCAAGTTCTTGGAGTGAACCCTGACGGACAGGATGTACATGTATTTGGAAAGGCAAGGACTGATTAGGGACAGTCAACATTGCTTTGTGAGTGGAAAATCATGTCTCACAAACTTGATTGAGATGTTCGCAGAGGTAACAAAGGGGAAAGTTGAAGGCAGAGCAGTGGACGTGATTTATTTCACCTTCAGTAAGACGTTCGACAAGGTTCCCCATGGAAGACTGGTTAGCCAGGTTAGATGTCATGGAATACAGAGAGAACTAGCCATTTGGACAGAGAACTGGCTCAAAGGTAGAAGACAGAGGGTGGTGGTGGAGGGCTGTTGTTCAGACTGGAGGCCTGTGACCAGTTGAGGGCCAGAAGGATCAGTGCTGAATCCACTACTTTTTGTCATTTACATAAGTGATTTGGATGTGAGCATAAGAGGTACAGTTAGTAAGTTTGCAGATGACACCAAAATTGGAAGTGTAGTGGACAGGGAAGAGCGTTTCCTTAGATTACAACAGGATCTAGACCAGATGGGCCATGGGCTTAGGAGTGGCAGATGGAGTTTAGTTTACATAAATGCGAAGTGATGCATTTTGGGAAAGCAAATGTTAGCAGGAGTTATACTCTTCGTGGTGAGATCCTAGGGAGTGGAGATGAACAAAGAGACCTTGGAGTGCAGTTCCATTGTTCCTTGAAAGTAGTCGCATATGGATAAGATAGTGAAGTAGACATTTGGTGTGCTTTCCTTTATTAGTCAGAGCATGGAGTACGGGAGTTGGAAGATCATGTTGTGGGTCCACAGGAAGTTAGTTAGGCCACTTTTGGAATATTGCGTGCAATTCTTGTCTCCTTCCTATGAGAAGGAAGTTGTAAAACTTGAAAGGGTTCAGAAAAGACTTCCAAGGATGTTGCCGAGGTTGGAGCAGTTGATCTGTAGGGAGAGCATGAATAGGCTAGGGCTGTTTTCAGTGGAGCTTCGGAGGCTGAGGTGTGACCGTATATAGTTTTACAAAATCATGAAGGCATGGATAGGGTAAATGGACAAAGTGTTCTCCCTGGTGTGGGGGCGTCCAGAAGTAGAGGGCATGTGTTTAGGGTGAGAGGGGAAAGGTATAAAAGAGAGCTAAGGGGCACTTTTTTCATGCAGAAGGTGGTATGTGTATAGTATAGAATGAGCTGCCAGAGGAAGTCGTAGAGGCTAGTATAATTGCAACATTTAAAAGGCATCTGGATGGGTATATGCATAGAAAGGGTTTGGAGGGATATGGGTCGTATGCTGGCAGGTGGGACTAGATTGGGTTGGGGTATTTGGTCGGCATGGAAGTGTCTGTTTCCATGCTCTACATCTCTATGACTCTATGACTCTAATTTAGAAATGACAATAATTTAACACTGTCAAATAAATAAATGTTTTATGTTATTAAATTGTAGCACACAGTAAGTTGAAAACTTGAAAATTTTAGAATGAATCATAAAGAACGAAGAACAAAGAGAATTCCAGCACAGGAGCAGGCCCTTCAGACCTCCAAGCCTGCACCGATCCAGATCCTCTACCTAAACCTGCCGCCTATTTTCTAAGGATCTGTATCCCTCTGCTAATTGCCCATTCATGTATCTGTCCAGATATATCTAAAATGATGCTCCCACAAAATACTCCAAATATGCTCCGATCAGAGCCTTGTAAAGACTCAGAAATCCATCCCTGCTTTAATATTCAAGTCCTCTCAAAATAAATGCCATCATTGTATTTGTCTTTCTGACTGCATCGGCTACCCGAAACAATCAATGTACAATGGACATTAATAAACTTATCATGGAGTTACAAAAATGAACAATGATTAAATCATGCTGGCAAATGGATCCCAACTTTGTCTAAAGTCTCTGTGCTAATCCACATGCTGCAGAATCCAGACAGGCTACTGCTCCCTACTGATGGTTTGCAAACAAACCTGACAGCTACAGTACAGACCCTGCAATACTCACGGTTCTTTTGCTGAATAGAAGACTTTAAATACACTGTGCAGCAGATTCAACACATTCCTAACTATTCAGTCAACCTGCAAGTTTACCTTGAGACATTCCTGTGCAAGAACTCGCAACTCTGTTTGCACTTCTGACTTCAGAATTTTCTTTTCATTTATGAAGTAGTCCATGCCGCTCCTCCTCCTCACAAAGTGCATCACCTCACGCTTTCCCAAGATGTACTCCATCTGCCACTTCATTTCCCACCATCCTATTCTATCTAAATCCTTCTGCAGCCTCCCTGCCTCCTCAATGCTACCTGTCCCTCTACTTACCTTTGTTTCGTCTAAAAGCCTACCCAGAATGCTCTCAATTCCTTAATATAGATCGTTAATGTACAAAGTAAAAAGTTGTGGTCCCAACACTGAGCCTTGTGGAACTCCAGTTGTCATCGGTTGGTATCCTGAGAAAGACCCTTTTATTCCCACTCTCTACTTTCTGCCAGACTGCCAAGCTTCTGCAAACAATAGTACCTTGCCTCTAACAAAATGGGACCTTATTGTACTCAGCAGCCTCCTGTGTGGCACCTTGTCAAAGTCCTTCTTGAAGCCCAGTGGATAACATCCACTGGCTTTCCTTTGTCTCAATTGTTTGTTACATCCTCAAATAACTCTTACAGATTTACGAGGCATGACGTCCCCTTGACGAAATCATACTGACTTTACCCAGTTTTACAATTCACTTGCAAGTATTAAAAAATATCCTCCTTCACAATGGATTCCAGGATCTTACACATGACTGAGGTTGTGCTAATCGGTCTGTCACTTTCTGCCTTCTGCCGTATTCCCTTTTTAAAGAGGTTGTCACGTTAGCAACTTTCTAGTCTTCTGGACCTCTCCCTGATTCTAGAAATTCATGAAAGATCACCACTAATGTCTCCATTATTTCTTCATCTATCTCCCTTGGCCCTCTGCGATATTGTCCATCTGGTATAGTTTATATACCCATTTAGTTTTTCGAGCAACTTCTCCTAATAAGCTCTGCCCCCATGCTATCTTGAATTTGTGGGATTCTATTTGTGTCTTTCACTGTGAAAACTGACGTGAAATAATTGCTCAGTTTCTCAGTCATTATTTGTTCCCCATGACTATATCTCCAGCGTCGTTTTCCGCGTCACAATGTTCATTTTTGCCTCTCTTCCGCCCTTTATATATCTAAAGAAACTCTTAGAGTCTTCTTTTATACTACTGGCTAGCTTACCCTCATATTTGATCCTCTTCCTCCTATTTCTTATTTTGTTGCCCTGTATTGGTATTTGTAAGCTTGCAAATCCTCTGGTTTCCCACTGGCATTGACCATGTTATTTGATTTCTCTTTTGCTTTTACGCTAACCCTGATTTCCCCTGGCATCCATTGTTGCCTCATCCTCCCTAAACCATGTTTCTTTTAGCTTGGGATGAATCTCTGCTGTGTCTCCTGACTTACTCCCAGAATCTCCCCCAATTGCTGTCTTTCCTGCTAGCCTACTCTCCCAGTCAATTCAACCCAGTGCCTCCCTCATGCCTTTGTATTTATTCATTGCTTTTATTCACCGGTAATATTGTGAACTCTAATTTTATCTTCACCCTATTAAATTGAAGAGTAGGTTCAATGATATACTGCACACTGCATCATAAAGCTTTCTTTACCTTAAGCTCCCTTATCTGCTTCATTGCACAACTCTAAATCTAGTATTGCCCGTTCCCTCGTTGCCTGCACCATAAGCTGCTCCAAAAAGCCATATCGTAGACATACCAAAAATTCCATTTCTTGCAAACCACTACCAACGTGATTTTCACAGTCCACCCGCATATTGAAATCCCCCCAATCACTGTAACTTTGCCTTTCCTACACATCTTTTCTATCTCCTGATGTGTCCTCCGCCCCAGCTCCTGACTACGATTTGTAGGCCTGGACATAACTCCAACTCTGTTTTTTCACTTTTTCCGTTCCTCAATTGTAACCACACAGATTCTGCACCAGCTGTCCCGACTTTGAGTTTTGGGAAATGAGTGATGGGAATATAAAACATTTTAGCGTTGTCACAAGTTTAGACATTGATTAAATATATTAAATTGTCAATTCCATTGGCCACAATCTATTTATTTGGCCAAATATTCTGTCTGTATTAGGGAAGAATGCAGACATTTGAAACTGTTCGAAAGGCAAGGTATGAAAAGGACATAAGTCTATAAATAGATTAATGTGTGTCAAATGGACAGACACATATTGTTGTATATAGCATCGTAAGAAAAACTGCCTGTACGCTCAAAGATGATTAGATTAGATAACGTACATTGTGGAAACAGGCCCTTCGGCCCAACAAGTCCACACCAAAGCACACCCACCCAGACCCATGCCCCTACATTTACCCATGCACATAATACTACGGGCAATTTAGCATAGCCAATTCACCTACCCGGCGCATTTTTGGACTGTGGGAGGAAACGGGAGCACCCAGAGGAAACCCATACAGACATAGGGAAAATGTGCAAACATTACACAGAGTCAGTCGCCTGAGACGGGAATTGAACCGGGGTCTCTGGCGCTGGGAGGTAGTAGTGCTAACCACTGTGCCACCGTGCCACCCACAAATGAATTGAAAGGCAGTCTATTATTTCAATTAGGTTGAGGCACAAAGGAATCGGGCACTTGGAATACAAAATAAAACCTTTCGGTGTACATAAAGTTTTCAGGGAGGTAAGATAAATGTAGAAACTTGCTCAAACAGAATATATTCAAAATTAGGAAAGATTTTCCACAGTTTTGCAGGGTAGTGCCGAGTCCACATCGAGACAGTGATGGCCATAATGATATGCAAATCAATTCAGGGAAGATTCACTCAACTAACCCCTGTGATGAACGTTTATTTCAGGAGAACATCTTGAACTGACTGACTCTGGATCTGCTGGAGTTTCGGCGAACAACATGTGATCTTGGTAACCCCAGAATACTCCAAGTAGTTATTTCATTTGAACTCTGAAACAATATTTCAGCTTGTGAGAGAGATTACCAGGATTGGCTGGACAATAAAACAGAAGAATATCTCAATAAAGAAGATGTTGGTTGTTTTAATCCACTCAAAGTGTCGTATATTTGTGAACTCTCTTCCCAGATAGCAATGAAGATTAAGACATTGAATATTCCTAAGGCAGAGGCAGGCAGATTCTTGACTAAGAGTGACGCACTAACGTTGTAAGGTCAAAGAAGGAATGTGTGATTGAGGTCACAATCAGGTCATTCACGATCATATCGCATGATGGAGCTGTATTGGTAACTTACTCCTGATGCTAGTTTCGACATTTCTTTGTTTTGTTTAGAAACTGAAAAATTATGAGACGATTCTCAGGAACATGCAGTCTTCTCCTTTCAAGTTATTAGGCACAACTTTCCACACATGACTTTTAAACAGCCCTGGAAAATGCACTCAGGAAAGTTTCATGATTTTGGAGAAAGATCATGAGCAGAGGGCAAAGTGAAAGCCTCCCTTGAAACTGCTTTAGAAATCAGATTGGGTCGAATGGATGTCTTTAATAGTACAGATTCCTTTCAGTTATTCTTGGGAGGTGAGTTTCGTTAGCAAGGCCGGCATTATGTGGCCCATGTCTAATTTCTGTTCAGAATATGGAGATAAACCCCAGGGTTTTTCGCGGTGCAGGGACAGGAACAGGTATGTTATAAAGAGAGAAACGGTGTTCTGAACCATTTGATAGTGAAGGGAGAATGATTCAAGTCGATGTGCTGTGTGGCCTTAGAAATTGAATTCTTCACCATTTGATGCTTACAATCTATGGAAATAGTGAGACTACATTCTCTGTTTTCAACAATTTAAGTGATATCACACAGCATACAAACAGGCCATTCAGCCCAATGCATCTACGCCAGCCAGAAAACACCAACCTATATTAATCCCAGTTACCCGAAGATCAATAGCCTATTATGCCCTGGCATTTGTACTTAAATGCTGCGTTATCTTATAATGTCCATGACTTGAGCTTATTTGTTCTTTCAATATGTGTACGAAATGGCTTCATGGAAATAGATCACACAATTCCAAAGGCAGCGACAAACCAATAAGATCAATAAAATGTCTGCATTGTTCAATAATTATTGGAAAGTCGGATTGCCTTTTCAATTCATTTGGGATTTTAACGGAGCTCAACCAGCATTAATTGCCCTTGAGACGTTCCAGTTGGCATTGGTCCATCCAAGTAGCTGTTGAGAGGCAGTGCCAGCTATACATCTCATGTACTGGTTTAGCTGGGAATAAATATTACTAGTGGTGGATGAAGTGTTAAACAAGCCGCCATGCTGTGATGAACAGCTTGCAGGAAAACACAGGAAAACTGACTCATTGTCAAAACGAACGTATGGGATGGAATTTATTATTTTTCAGAAAAGTAGCAACCTTACAGATACTAGTCTGTGTAATAATGAAGGAAAGTCTGTCTCTATGTTATTGGTTTCCTTAGAATAATAATGTCAAACAGCTGGAATAACGTTAGTGCTTTTGATGGACTGATGCTTCCACTGAGCATGTGAATTACCTTGAATGTTTTCAGAGATGGCTGGGCTCTCCTAGGCTGAGTAAGTACTGATAGTCCATGGGATAATGCTGGTTTATAATCTCGCCACTTACTGAGCACAGTTCTATGGAACAAATCAACATGTCCCATTGGCTCGTGCTTCACAATATATCAAAGCTTTCATGGCTGCCACCACGTGGAATCATGTATGAAAGTAAAGGCCCATCGAGACTCCACCATCCAGTGCTGATACAAGTGCTTTATAAAGTTTGTGAGGCAATGCATTCTTGACACATATCATCCTCTGGGTTCAAAACAGATTCACTAAATCCTCTCTTGGTATCTTCTCTTTCATTTCAAACGAAAGTGCCCTTGTTTTTTTACCCTTTTACTAAGGGGAACAGCTGTTGTCTGTTCACTCTGCCCAGACCTCTCATGCTCTTATACACCTCTGTTAGGTTCAACCCCCCACCCTTCTCTGCTCCAAAAGCAAATCTAACCTATCTTCATGGTTTAACTTCTCTCTTGCCTTGTTACATCTTCCAAAGTGCAGCATCTCTCATATTTCAGTGTTACCTTTTATCAGCCATTGTTCTGGCCATCTGAACAATTCGTTTGTACCCTCCTGTACCCTAACACGTTCCTGCTCACTGTGATCCACCAGGTTAATCATTGTGTCATCCATAACATTGGTTATCATCCTTTAATATCCCCACCATCTCCCACATTCTGATCATCAACATTCATGAATTTCAGAAACAAACCTTGATTTTCTTCCTGTTCTACAGATGTTGTTGCAGAATTGGGAATTCCAGTCTCTTTTTTTTCCTATTTTGGTGAATTTACAGCGTGACGCAGTTGTGGTCTTTTGTGAGGGAGCCACAAATAGTATTTTGGACAATAGCTGAATTCTGCTTTAATACCCCGCCCCTCCGCATGTATTATTTATAAGGCTTGGAAATCATTAACCTTGCACTAACTTTAGGTATCTTGCCCTGCAAATTTCCATTTGATGTGGGGCTGGAGCTTGTTCTTTACAATATTTGCTGCAGTAGTCAGAGCTGAAAGATCTTTTTCATCTGCAGGATGGACACAGGCTCATTCGTTAACTTTGTTTGAAAGAGCTAAAACAATGATGATAGAGATTGATTTAAATTCTGGATTATAAGCACACCACAGAAGATCAATTCACGTTCTCATTTCTACACTGAATTGGAAGCAAATTAAAAGAACAAATACCCACCGATTTGAACATTGTTTAAAAAGTGATGTCATGTTGAAGTAATACATTAAGGAAGACCATGCATCAATTTTTCTTTTGAATAATGTGAGGACATTGTTCAAACAAACAGTGTTCTTGTCTTTTGTTCCTTATTCTTTCATCTGATCTTCCAATGTAATTTGAGGTGAGGTCAGAGTGACTTCCCTTTCAGTTGAAAGAGGACTGACTGAGAGTGGACTCAAGGACCCTGAGCAAAACTGTGATTAATGGAAATTGGAGAACATTTTGCACTGGGAATGGGAACAATGGGAAATGCAGCCTCTTCAAGGTATCTTCCAAGTTGCATGTCATCAAAACCAGGGAATAATTTGCTGTTCCTTCACAAGTATATGTTAAAAATCTTGGAATGCTCCTACAAACAGCTCTGTGTGGATCTGCATCACTTTGGATTGAAGAGGTAAAACAGGACAACTCTGTGTTGCTTAGTTCAGAGCCACTGGGGATGACAAATAAACTGCCCATGCTAGTGCCTTCCCATACCCAAGATGAATATACTCTGTGACATCAGGAGCATGATAAGACATTGATAACAATTGGGATCAGTACTTCAACCAGTTACTTTCAGAGGATTGATCGAATGATGTCATGACCACCGAGTTCAACATGTCCAAAATGCATTTTGAAAGTAGCAATGAATTATAGGCATTTAGGGAGCTGTCACGCGCATAGTTTTTGATTTTTCATTCAAAAACCATACCCAAATACTTGAGAGTCAACAGAAATGGCAGCTTCACTGTTCCCTTTCAGATCAGACAATTATCCACAGTCCAAAAGAGTAACTATGTTGAAAGTGCTGGAAAACCATAACCGGTTCTGAGCAGAGAGAAACACAATTAACCTTTTGAGTCCAATATGAGTTTTTCAGAAAAGGATCATATCAGACTCAATATGCTCCCTATGCTTCTCCCTTCAGTTCCTGAAGCATCTGTGAGGTTTTGTCACTGTTTACTGTTTGCATTTCAGGTTTACATTTTGCACAGTATTCCTGAGCACAGTGACTTCGTTTGGGGGGGGGGGGGGGGTGGAGGGGAGGGGGAGGAAGAGCGTCAAGTTGTCTCAGGCGTTAGCACGGCTGTCTCACAGTGCCAGGGACCCAGTTTGGGTGGGAGGGGAGGGGGAGGGAGGCATGGTTTCTCAGTGGTTAGCATAGCTGTCTCACAGTACCAGGGACCCCGGATGGAGGGTGTGGGGGAGGGGGGTATGGTGTCTCAGTGGTTAGAACGACTCTCTCACAGTACAAGAGACCCGGTTTTGGAGGGAGTGGGAGGGTTGCATGGTGTCTCAGTTGTTAGTACGGCTGACTCACAGTACTAGCGACCCGGTTTGAGGGGGAGGGGGATATGGTGTCTCAGTGATTATCACGGCTGTCTCACTGTACTAGGGACCCGGTTTGGGGGGAGGGGCAGGGGACATGTTGTGTCAGTAGTTAACACGGCTGTCTCACAGTACTCGGAACCCGGTTTGTGGGGGGAGGGGCAGGGGACATGTTGTGTCAATGGTTATCACGGCTGTCTCACTGTATCAGGGACCCGGTTTGGGGGTAGGGGGAGGGGGCATGGTGTCTCAGTGGTTAGCACGGCTGTCTCAAGGTAACAGGGACACGGTTTGGGGGGAGGGGGGCATGGTGTCTCAGTGGTTATCACGGCTGTTTCACAGTACCAGGGATGCAGTTTGGTGGGGGAGGAGGAGGGGGATATGGTGTCTCATTGGTTAGCACAGCTGACTCACAGGAACAGGGACCCGGTTTGTGGGGGAGGCAGAGGAGGACATGGTGTCTCAGTGGTTAGCACGGCTGTCTCACAGTACCAGGAACCCGGTTTGGGGAAGGTGGGGGGCGGGGGGAGCATGGTGTCTCAGTTGTTAGCACGGCTGTCTCACAGTACCAGGAACTAGGTTTGGTGAAGTGGGAGGGGCATGGTGTCTCAGTGGTTAGCACGGCTGTCTCACAGTACCAGGGATGCGGTTTTGGGGGGAGGGGGAGGGAGCATGGTGTCTCAGAGGTTAGTATGGCTGACCCACAGTACCAGGGACCAGGTTTGGGGGGAGGGGGAGGGTGGATGGTATCTCAGTGGTTAGCATGGCTGTCTCACCGTACAAGTGATGCGGTTTTGGGGGGAGGGGGAGGGGGATATGGTGTCTCATTGGTTACCATGGCTGTCTCACAATACCAGGGACCCGGTTTAGTGGGAGGGGGAGGGGAGCATGGTGTCTCAGTGGTTAGCACGGCTGTCTCACAGTACAAGGGACCCGGTTTGGTGGGGAGCGAGAGGGGGCATGGTGTATCAGTGGTTAGCACAGCTGTCTCACAGTACTAGGAACACAGTGTGCGTCCACCTTCAGGACTGTCTGTATTGCGTTTTCACATTCTCCCCGGGTCTGCTAGTGTTTCCTCCAGGTGCTCCAGGTTCCTCCCTCAGTCCAAACAGGTTCAGTGCATTGACCATACTAAATTACCCATCCTGTGCAGCTAGGTATGTTAGCTATTGGAAATGCCGGGATATGGTAGGAAATGGCTTAGACAATGGAAGTACAGAAGTAGGGTATGAGGTGGTTCATAGTGCAATGCTCTGCAAAGGGTCAGTGTGAACTCGATGGGCCAATGTCCCGTAAAATAAAAAAAATGGTTAAATCAAACAAAGTAAGTTTTTGGCCGATCTGAACCAAACAGAAACAGAGTGCTGGGGAAACGGAGCAGTTTTGTCAGCCTCTGTCGAGAGGAAAACTAAGTTCGCATTTTAAATCCACTCACCATGTGTCAGAGCTGAAAGTAGCTGGGAAATAGTATAATGTGTGTTGCTGGAATGATTGGAATATGTGGAGAAATAGAAGGATAAAAAAGGGATTATTGATAATCAGCTGCGATGGAAATAAAATGTGAGATTATCTTCATATATCTTTCATCTTTTTCCATATTCATGCACATGAAGATATATATCCAAGTCACTGTTTCAAGTAAGGTCTGTCCCCTCTATCTCTCTTTACTGAGTGTGGACATCTTACATTCATTAATGGGACATGGGCGTTGGTGGCTGGGCCAGCATTTATTCCCCTTACCGATTTGGTCTCAATAAGCTGTTGAGGAACTGCCTTTCTGAACCCGTGCACTTCGATGTCCTGTCGGCTGCCGGTTCTCAGGTCTGTCTGGTTTCACTTCTTTGAGAACTTGTAGTGTTATATCTGAATGGCTGTCTTGGGCATTGCAAAGGGCATTTGAGAGTCTGCCATTGCTGAGAGTCTGGAGTAACATGTAAGTCAGACCAGTGAAGATAGCAAGTTTCCTTCTCTGGAGGACACTAGTGAGCCAGGGTTTTTCTTTAGTTTTAACAGCCATCAATATTTCATTAGATTGCTAATTCCAAATATTTTATTGAATTCAAATTCTACTATCTGCTGTGGTGGGTTTGAAGTCCGGGTTTAGGTCATTGTATGATGTACTTAGCAGGCTGAATGACATCAACCTCTTCCTGTGTAAACCTTTAGAGGGCAGAATGGTCTCCTCCTGTCTCATTATAATGATGCTGACTGGCTGAATGGGATCGTCCTTTATCTCTGTAATATTACTGAGTGCATGAAGGAACAACACATGAGGCAGGAGCAGCAGCTGGCCATTCAGCCCGTCGTGCCTGCTGCACCATTCAGAATATGTATTGTTGATGTGATTGTAACTAAACACCCCTTTCCTCTCTGTTCCCAATAAAGATAGATTCTCTTGTTCATCAAAGTTCTATGATACCCAACCTTGAGTGTTTTCAGTAACCCAGTCTTCACTATTACATCGGCACGAGAATACCACAGATCACAGAACCTAAAAGAGAAAGGAACATCCCTGTATCAGTCTGAAATAGGAAGGCCCTTAGTCTCAAAATGTGTTACCCTCAAACCAATCGCCAATCTTTTGAGATAAAAATAGATGATAATTAGGAACAGATATTGACTATTCAGTCCCTGAAACCTGTCCATATTCCCATTAACTCTCCTAAATCACATACTCACCAATTTGAGTCTCCACTGAACTTGCGGCAAGACAATCCCAGCACCGAAAGATCATATCAGCAAGAGACACTGGAGCAGAATTAGATCATTCATCCCAACTAATCTGCCATGACATTTGATCATCGTTGAAATATTTCTCAACTCCATTCTCCTGCCTTCTCCGACTGTCCATCGATCACTTATTAATAAAAATTATATATCTCTGTATTAAAGACATTATCTGTGCCTGTACGTGGGGGGGGGGGGGGGGGGGGGGGGGGGGGGGGGGGAAGGGGGGGGGTGTTCGTGTGTTTGTGTGTAAATGTCCATATCCACGTGCATATGTCTTGTCCATGTGTTATGTGTGTTAGTGTCAGAATCTAAGTTCGTGTGAACCCCTGTCTACATTTTTTTGCAATGTTGTTCTTGAAGAAAATACATTGAAATTGGAATCAGTCTCTTTCCTGCTCTCTCTCTGTCTGTCCCTGTTGTTCATAGAGTTCATAGAATCCCTACAGTGTGGAAACAGGCCCTTCGGCCCAACACATCCTTACTTACCCTTCGAAGAGGAACACTGACCCTTCGAAGAGTAACACATCCAGACTCATTCCCCTATTATCCTACGTTTACTCATGACTAATGCCCCTAATCTACATATCCCCGGGCACTGTGGGCAATTTTGTTTGGCCAATTCACCTAACCTGTACATCTTTGGACTGTGGGTGGAAACCGAAGCACCCGGAGGAATCCCACGTAGACACAGGGAGAACGTGCAAACTCCAAACAGTCAGTTCCCGAGGGTGACATTGAACCCGGGTGTCTTGTGCTGTGAGGCAGCAATGAGAACCACTGAGTTTTATGAACAGATTCATTCAATACTACACTCTGCTAGTCTCCCCACGCCACTGCATCAGTGGCAGAGTTTTTTTTACTCTCTGAGAAGGGAACAAAATCTTTACTGTTGATCTCTGATATTGCATGGCTGGTGGTTTTTCAAATCATATCATTGAACACACAGACCAGCTTCGTCAATATTGAGCGATATTACAACCATTGCGAGGCCTTTCTCAGGACTTTCCAATACTTTCTCACATAATTTTTAAGCATTGGAAGACACAAGGAGAATTACATTCTTCTCATCTCCTGACAAAATGGTTCACTCGGAGGTGAGCATTTCCATTCTGACAGGCCCAAGTATATGTATAAAACTCCATCTACCAGCATTGTGTGTGTGTGTGGGGGGTGGGGGGGGGGGCGGGGAGGGGGGCGGGTGGAGGAGGAGGGATGTTAGGTTGTGTGTGTTGATGGTGCTGTCAGGTTGGATGCTGCTGTGAGCTGCTTCCCTCCCTCTCTCCCTCCCAGACTGAATCCTCAAGGGTTATCATACTCTGCCACTGTCGCTGCAGTAGGGTGGGGAGGCCAGCTGCGGGAGAGATTGTGTCATTTTAAGCACCACAGAGACTGTCAGACCTGTACCCACATGTAGATACTGACAGGGTTGGGTGTGTGTTGCTGGAAAAGCACAGCTGGTCGGGCAGCATCCAAAGTGCAAGAAAATCAAGGTTCCAGGCCAGAGACCTTCATCAGGAAGTGTAAATCCTGGAAATGTGGTCTGACCAGACCCTTAGAAAGCCTCAAAATCCCCACCTTTACATTGTAGTCCTCTCGAGATGAATGATAACATCGTATTAGCCTTCTTAACTAATGACTCAACCTGCAAGTTTATCTTCGGCAAATCCGGGCTTGGAATCCGAAGTCCCTTTGAACTTCAGATTTCTGAATTTTCTTCCCATTTAGTAAATAGTCCATGCCTGTATTCTTCATACCAAAGTGCATGAACTCACACACTCCCACATTGTATTCCATCTGCTACTCCTTTTCCCACTCTCCTATACTGTCTAAATCTTTCTGCAGGCTCCCTGCCTCCTCAATACTACCTGCCCATCCACCTATCTTTGCATCATCTGCAAACGTAGCCAGAATGCCCACAGTTCTGCCGTCCAAATCATTAACCTATAAAGTGAAATATTGTGGTCCCAGCACTGACCCTTGTGAAAAACTACGAGTCACCGGCTGTTATCCTGAGGACTGTTTTATCCCCGTCCTACCTCCTGCCAGACAGCCAACACTTGATCCATGTTAATACCTGGCCTCTAAGACCTTGCGACCTTGTCTTACTCAGCAACCTCCTGTGCGGCACCTTATCAGAGGCCTTCTGGAAGTCCATATAGGTAACTCCCATTGGCTCTCCTTGATCTAACCTGCTTGTTACCTCCTCCAAGAAGTTCCTGATGAAGGGCTTTTGCCCGAAACGTCGATTTTGCCTGTCCGTGGATGCTGCCTGAATTGCTGTGCTCTTCCAGCACCACTAATCCAGAATCTGGTTTCCAGCATCTGCAGTCATTGTTTTTACCTCCTCCAAGAATTCTCATTAGCTTGAGGGCAAGGTATTTATTGAAATGGGGAGCAATCAGAAGGTCTGGATTATTCCTACAGACAGAGTGGGAATGTTCCTCAAGGCAGTCTCTGGTCTCCACAGTGTAAAGGAGACTGCATTGTGAGCAGCAATGACAGGAGACTGGATTGAAAGAGTACAAGTGAAATGTTGTTTCACCTGGCAGGTATGATTGGGGCCATGGACAATGAGGAGGGAAGAGGGGAATGGGCAAGTGTTGCAGCTTCTGCATTTGCATGGGAACGTGCCATGGGGGAATGGGGAAGTGCTAGGGGTGATGGAGGGTGTCACAGAGGGGATAGTCCCTGTGAAATACTGACAGTGGACAGAAGGGGAAGATGTGTTTGATGGTGCTGTTCTGCTGGAGCTGGTAGAAGTGGCGGAGGATGATTCTGTGAATGTGGATTCTAGTGCAGTAGGAAGTGAGGACAAGGGGAGGTCCATCATTGTTCTGGGAAGGAGGCGACGGAGTGAGGGTGAGGCCGCGGGAGATGGGGCAGTCACAGCTAAAGGCCCTGTCCACCGGAGTTAGGGGGTTTCATTTTTGAGACAAAAACTGGTCATGTCGGAAGCTTCCCACTGGAATGTGACATCATCGAACAGAAGTGGCAGAGCCAGAGAAACTGGGAGAACGAAGTCATTTTCAACTGATCATGTGTTCAGCTGTATACAGAGGTTCCCCCTGAATGATTGAAATGAGCCAGGCATTGCAATTGCAGATTTCTGTCTTATATCTGATCTAAAACGGGCTGTGAAAATAGACTCAGGTAAAGGTCAGTAGATGTGTGGGGGAGAAATTTCATTGGATATTTCATAACGCTCATCAATCATTGACTCTGGTCAGAAGGAAGATGATATGAAGATAACACCCCCCGCTCTCCCCCCCCCCACCATGATGCACAAAGGTTGTGAAAGATAACTAATCAATCACAAACTAAAGAATTCAGGTTGGTGAGCTCTAGCATCGGCCACATTTGGGAAGTTTATTTTAGTTTTGGAATCAGAAGCAGATTAGATAAAGTAAAATAAAAAGGAAAATATGCCAAAACTGGCCAGAAATATGAAAAAAATAAAATTATCCGCAAGAGTTTTTCCATATCAATTATAAAACGTTCATGATGTGTGTGTGACCCTTGGAAGAAAGGCAGGAAAGTATACGTGGAACACCTGGAGGATGTGACTGGGGAACTGGTTTCATGGAACAGGCAGAGAATGTAAAATAGTATTTTACATCGTTCCTCACAGGGGAAAGCACAAAGTAATTCAATAATATAAACAAAACTGTAGTAGGATGAAAGTTCTTGAACTGTCTCTAACAAAAGGAACTTTTTTTTTACCAAACAGGTAAGAATAAGGGTAGACAGGTTAGCAGTAATTCATAGCTGGTTTTAGAAGAAGTGGTTACACAGTGACTGGTGGCACTGTGCGAAATATTCCATAACTCTCTCGAGTACAGGAGAGTTCCAATGAAACTGGAGAACCTCTAATGTGGCGCCTTTATTCAAGAAAGGAGTGAGTCTTCCACTGTTTAGGTGCTTCCTTTGTCTGAATGGTGCAGTATATTTGAGAGGCTGAATGGTCTCATGATATACTTTCATCACGAGTGATTTAAAAAAAACGTCTTCTCCCTCCACTGATCTGTTCCAAACTGGGGGACAAACATTTGCCTGAACCTGAGCATTCCAGTTACAGAATTTTCCAGAAGAAATTATAACCATGTCGGGGCATTGAAAAAGCGAGGGAGCAAGTAGGTGCTGCATGCTGTTGTGAGAGTGGTGGAGCATGAGCCTTGTTCAGGGGTCGGTGCGAGAACAGATATACAGTGAATGTGAGGGAGCAGAGAGAATATGGTGACCTTTATCCTGACAGAGTGGGCAAGATTATTGAAGCTTGTCCTGTGTTGCTGAACATTTCTTCAGACTGCAGATACTGCACTGCACTGGGTGGTGAGCTCAGGCCAAGTTCACTGGGTGTGTTTGTGCGGCTCCTCTGGGAAGAGAATGGTCCTCTTCTGCAACAGCCGATCCACCGTGTCCCTGTCGACAATCCGTGGTATAATTGTCCCTTATCTGCCATGCTCAGGGTAAATTGTGCAGGGCAGCTCAGAACTGAGAAAGATCAACCGTGTGCCCATTGGCCATTTAAAAATGGCACCAGTGCTCAATTTGGAAGCCCTGAACATTGTTCGATCCTGGATTGATTTCTGGCAGTACACTAGCAGTACACATATCTACACAGTGTTTCATGGTGAACAGATATCTCGTCTTTACTTATATGAGTCCGGGCTGGAATTATGAGGAGGAATGAGTATCCGATATAACTCCTAGCATAACTGTCACTCCACCAGGTCGGCCCATTCTGCTGCCAACTCCATTTTCTGCAACATGTTGTCCATTAAGTAATTACCCAAGCAAAAAATGAATATCTGTCCCTCTGTTATGGACCAGAGCAGATGCCCTCAAAGTACACGGAGAAGGTAATCTCGACCCGAGCGTTTTCTTATTTTAAAGGTAAAGGTGAGGTGCTGTGTTTCAGATACAATTCGATTGGTCAAAATATTCGATATTAAGCAAACCACAATCCATTCAAACACAGTAGACAAAACATAATGAAAACAAGAGGATCTTGGAATAACTTAATTCTTTTGGAAAACTTAACAGAATAATAGGTTATTCAACTAACAGTAACTGCTCCAATATAGTAACATCCCAGAAACACTCACATGTCGAAAAACAAAATCAGGTCAGAGATTGTCTCACATGCAGTTCTCCAATCCAGGAGGAAAGAACACCAAAAACAGTTCTGAGAGAAATTTCTGAGAGAGAGAGAGAGTAGCAGTCGGGAGAGATTTACTGCCTTCCAACCCTGCTGAGACCCCAGCAATAACTGACGAAAGGGAAAACTAAGAATCCTTGTTCTGGGAGACTTTGACCATCACTCCACAGTTCCAGGCCGTGGCTGCAAGGGCCACAAGGAATAGACTTTATCTACACCATGTGGCATTATAGTCGCCTCTCAAAAATGCCTAACCCCACAAAAGCTATTAAATGATGGTCAGATACATGTCAAAGTTAAATATAGCTACATAAACCGAAAGAGTGCAGCAGGCCTGGTGATCAGACACAGATGGCGTCAGGTGCCCAGCAATTCCTACTCTGCCAAAACACAGTAGAATCATCGAGCTTGTGAAGAAAAAGAATTATCTCCCTCCCTCACCTCTAACTTTACAGTTGAAGATGTGTCATTCACCTAATAGCCAGCGATGTCAACATTCCATCCAGTCCAAGTAGTAATGGAATATGTCAGGGTGGTTATGAAATGGGTTAATTTGAACTTTTTGATCAGTGACTGATTCACATCAGTCTTCCTGGAGCTAACTGTATCACTGTAGTGTTTCCCTCTTCCCTAATTATGGGCTTCTATCAACTTGTTATGCCATAGTATTCGCGACAGCGTCATCCTAAACACGATTGGGATCAGCAGCTACAGAGAGGCGGAGAGATTAGAATCTGAGAACGTTAGACTGGAATGTTCCAACAATGGATCAGAATCTGAGAACATTAGACTGGAATGTTCCAACAATGGGTCAGAATCTGAGAACATTAGACTATAATGTTCCAACAATGGACAGGAGTTTATCCGATGGTCTTTACTATCTTTCTGTGGATTGGGCATGGTTAGAGTTGCAGATAGAAGTCGGACTGATGATTATTCAGGCAGGTTACTACCCCATCCTCGCTACCCTTGGTGTTCCTGGTAAGCCAATCTCTGTCAATTCTATAAATGATGGTGAAGGTTATTGCTACTTCGGTTATTTATATTTAGCAAAAGCATAAACTTTCAGTCATAAACTCCACTTTGAGTCCCCTTTTTACCTTAAACCGTTTTACAATTCTGGATTGTCTCTGTCTTTAATACGGTCAAAATCCGCCTCTAAAATATCCCCAGTCTCCGCTTATGCCTCAGTGCTGTTGCTGAATGAGCTTGTCACCTACCCCTTTGTTAACTTCAGATTTTATGGCTTCACTTCTCTTCTGACCTCTCTTCCCCGTTACAAATATTTTGACCGCAAACTTGTTCTTGTCTCTACAGTTACTTCACAGCAGGGGCACTGTATCAGAGTAATAATATCACTGTCTGTGTAATTTAGAGGCACAGGCTATGACTCTGAAAGCATTGTTTCAAATCCTATCACAGCCGATGACAGATCAGAAATTCGAATGATAAAAATTGGAATGAAACCTAAATTCACTCGTGGCAACCATAACGTACCAGATTTATTTTTCCTTGTTTTACTGATAACCTTTTGTAAAGATCCTTAACATTTTTGCCCAGTCTGGACGAAGTGTGAATTCTGACCCACAACAATATGGTTAGCTCCATATTGTCTTGACAAATGGCCTCACAGTGAAGAGCAATTCGTGATGGACAACAAATGCTGGTATCCTGGGAAACAACAACATTAAAAGTGAATTAAACGAAAGAATTGTGGATACTTGAGATCTGACATAAAATGCTTCAGCAACTAGAAGTGTTGGAGAATCTCAGCAGGCATGTCTCTCTGTCTGGAGAAACACAGAGAACGTTTCGAGTTCAGGGACCCTATCAAAACTTAATGCAACTGGGAAATAATATTATTTATATCAGGGATGGTTAGAAGGGTGAGTGGGAGGTTTGAGGTGAATGGATGGAGAAACGTTCATCAAAAGAGAGAAAGAGCAAGAGAGAGGCAAAGCAAGCAGAAGGATTGCTGATGATGAACTGGAATGAACATAGAATGAGAAGTTAATCTAACATTTTCCCTTTTCCGATATTCCTGAATATCACGTCACTATTGGTATGTCCATGTTTAAAGTGAGTTATGTTCCCTCTATCTCTCTTCTCTAAGTGCAGTGATCAATTTCATCGGCAATACTGGTGCTGCCCATCTAGTGGCTGAGATACAGAGAAATATAATGTTACATTGTCAACAGCTTCTTTAGACAGATGAACTATTACTGTGGAACTGTGTGGATACTTAACAGCTTTCTTAGCCACCAAGAGAAACTGAGGAGAGGGAGGCATTTACAACCTGATTGGGTGCACCATGGATGTCGGGGATTTGACTTGCTGGTGTCATCAGAATGTCAGTGAAGTTTCTTTGGATGGTGTTTCCGGCTTTGTATTGTCAGCTGCTGGGTCCATTCAGGGATCCCAGAGCGTCTGGGGACGCCACACTGGATATTGCATTTACAGAGTGACTGGGTCCATGGGAAACAAATGGAAGTGAGACTACACAGAAGGGAAGCTCTGTACACGAGGAGGAGCAGGGCACTGCACTATCCTACCTGGGATTTCCAGGGCCATTTGCCTAAGCTGGACCCATTCAGGCGTAAAGTGTGAAATCAGCTTGTTTCAAAAATGAGATGTTCACTGAGCTGTGTCTCCTCCTTCAGTATAACGTGTAGCTTCACACCAGGGATAGGACTGTGCTGACACTTACCATGAAGAGAAATGTTTCGATTCTGGAACTTTCCACGCAGGAGTGGCTAATATATCCACCATCTCTGTAGTGTAGCCCTCTGATGTATTGCTAACTGACAGAAGCCAAATGCCTGCTGAGACGAATACATTGGTTCCATCTCTGTACGAGAACGTACAGAAACTAACTTTCAGAAAAAAACAAGGAAACAGAGTGACTGGTAAAGTTATGGACTACAGGAAATTAGAATTAATGAAAAGTATGTTTTGAAAATCAAATTGAGTTGAAGTTTCATAAGTTCCTGCATCTGATGAGCTCCATCCCAGAGTATTGAGGAGGTGGCAACAGAGCTAATAAAAGAATGGCTGATTCTTCTTCAAAGCTGGTTAGATTCTGTAAAAGATGCTGCAGTCTGGAAAGCAGTTATTGTTCCACTAAATATTTAAAACAGGATGGGGAGGGAAAACAGAAAATTAAATAGCTGGATGTCAGCTGCGAGAAAAAGATTGTAACCTTTCATGAGGAATGTGACAACTAGACACATGGAGAATAATGATACGATTTGGTGCATTCGGACTAGATTCAGGAAAGGGAAATCATCGTTGCTAAACCTGCTGGGGGTAGTGGAGATTGTCCGCTGTGAAATCGACAATTAAGAAGCAGTGGGAGTGGAGTATTTGAATTTTCAGAATACTTTTGACATGTTTGAATACGGGTGAGTGGAGAATGTTAGAGTACATGGGTAGATAGGGATGGAATATATACCATATTGATTAAAGATTGGGTCTTGGAGATATGAGAAGAGTAGTGTTTTTTTTTCAGGTCTGAAGGCTTGTTGGGTGGCAGAAGGAATAGTGTTTTTGCAATAGCTGTTCACAAGGTATATAAATGATTCAGATGTGAACAACAAATACCATCATTCACTTCATGTTTACTAAATGGCGAGAGGTTGGGAAGGACTTGGATGTCCTTGGTCATAAGTCACTAACAGAATTCTTGTGGGGCATGAAGTAAGTGTATGTGACTCTTCATGCGAACTAATTGAAGTACCAGAGTTGGTATACCTTTCCCAATGGTAGTGTTTTATTGAGAGAGTATTTGGTGAATTGTTTACAGATTTGATCTGTTTTATAAGTAATAATCTTTTTGTCACCGAGACAGTGCAAAGTAGTTTCACCAGACTAAACCCTGGCATGATGGTACCATGATGAGAGAGAGCAATAACTATATGCTTAATCTGTTGTGCTGTGAGAGAATAAGAAGTTGAAACTTGATGGTTTTGGACGGACACTCATTACGTCCCAAACAGCTGAATAGGGTGAAAATTCTATATTTTTAACTGGATGATTGACTCCCGATAGTTTACATGCCTCTGCAGTGCCCTCATGTTGATTAACAGAGAGGTATAGACTCTGAACACTTTAATGCACTTTAATATGTGAAACTGTATTGAATGTCACTTTGTACACAATCCTGTCAGCAATCAGAATACATTCATTCTAAAACAGTTAACAATTCCGCACCGCCTTCTGACCTCCATGGAGACAATGGGTCAGCTACATTGGCACCTTGGAGAATGGTTAAAAAAGTTGGCATCATTCCTATTGCCAGAAAACCATGTTAAAGTTAAGCATATGTACAATGAGTAATTAAGCCACAAGGGATAAGATGGTGCAGTCTATCTGTTGGGTCGCTGCTACATTTGTTTGTGAATTTGGAGCATCTCTGTCACCTTCCTGTTCCTGGGTTAGTTACTTGAGAAGCTGAATGACTGTTTCCTGTTCCTCAGTAAGTAAATCCAGATGCAAAACACTCTCTTTATGATCCCGTGTGAGGGAGTGAGCAGATTCCTTCTCTTACTGCATAATTGGCAAGAGGGACTGAATGAGCTATCATATGTCTTGTCCAATATTTTGATGGATTGAATGACTTCCACATATTCTTGTGAAAACAGATTGAGGTGCCGAATGAGCTGCGCCTTTTACTGTGGAAATGTGCAGTGCTGTTACATGAGTGTTACCCAGACATTACCAGCACGATATTGAATGGTGTCCAGTTCTTGGTGTAGATGGACACAGACTGCTTTAAGAGCTGGGAAGAGTCAACTTGTTCTGAACGTCAGTGAATATCCCCAATTCTGCTCAGTTTGGACTCAATTGACTGAATGGCCTCCTTCCACTCTGTAAGGACTCTATGATGACAAAGTGGGGATGCCTGGGCTGAGGGAGCTACTCTGAAGATCTCTTGCACAGATGTCCCACGGTTGAGATGATTGATGCCCACCGATGATAAACATCTCCCTTGTTTTGTGACTGACTCCAAACAGTGGAGAGGTCCCAAACAATTCACATTCAGTGCAATTTTCCTTAGCTTTTTTGATGTCATCCTCGGTCTAATTCTGCCTTGAGTTCAGGGCCAGTCTCTCTGTCTAATCCCCCGTGTTTCCTCTTTTTTGTCATATCAATGGGTTATGGTGTAGAAGCAGAGAATGTTTTCTTCAAACTGAGGGTAGTGGGTAGTGAATGTCAGGAATTCTCTTACACAGAGAGTTAGGGGATCTAGATTATTGAGGGGACCAGTGGTGTCCTGCAGGGATCCGTTCTGAGACCTCTGCACTTGGTGGTTTTTATAGCTGACTTGGGTGAGGAAGTGGAAGGATGGGTTAGTAAGTTTGCTGATGACACGAAGGTTTGTGAAGTGGTACATGGGTGCTTGGAGGGCTGTTGTAGGTTGCAACGGGGCATTGACATAATGCAGAGCTGGGCTAAGAAGTGGCAGATGAAAGTCAAACTGGTAAAGTGTGAAGTAATCCCCTTCGCAAGCTCAAATTTGAATGCAGAATACAGGGTTATAGGGCCGCGTTCTTGGCAGTGTGGAAGAACAGAGGGATTTTGGCGTCAGTGTCCCTAGATCACTCAAAGTTACTACTCAAATTGGTCGGGTTATTAAGAAAGCGAATGGTGTGTTTGCTTTCATTAGCAGGAAGATTGATTTTAAGAGACGTGATGTTATGCTGCAGGTCTCTCGAGCCCTGGTTAGTCCGCACCTGTAATATTGTGTTCAGATCTGGTCACCCCATTATAGGAAGGATGTGGAAGCTTTAAAAGGGTGCAGAGTAAATTTACTAGGATGCTGCCTGTACTGGAGGGGAGGTCTTATGAAAAAAGGTTGAGGGAGCTAGAGCTTTTATCATTTGCGTAAAGAAGTATGAGAGGTGACTTGATAGAGGTGTAAAAGATGATGAGAGGCAAAGAGAGAATGAATAGCCAGAGGGCAGAAATGTCTACCACGAGGGGTCATAATTTTAAGATAATTAAAGGAAGGTTTGGGGGAGATATCAGCTATAGGCTTTTTTTAACACAGAGAGTGGTGGGTGTGTGGAATGCATTGCCAGCGGTGGTAGTAGAGTCAAATACGTGAGGAAACTTAAGAGACTCTTGGATAGGTACATGGAAGAGAATTCTCTGAGGAAAAGAATTTCCACTTGAAAGGCCCTTTTTAGAATTTCTCCTCATCCCTCTTATACGATCAGAGAGTCATACAGCATGCAAACAGATCCTTTATTCCAGCTTGCCCACGCCAACCAGATATCCCAATCTGATCAAGTACCATTTGCCCATATCGCTCTGAACCATTCCTATTGACGTACCTGTCCAGATATAATTAAACATGTAATTGTACCCGCTTTCATCACATTCTCTGAAAGCACTTTCCGTACATACTCCACCCTCTGCATGAAAACGTTACCCCTAAGGTCCATTCTAAATCCTTCCCCCGTCACCTTCAACCTATACAGCCTAGTACTGGACTATGAAAAAAAGACCTTAGCCATTCAGACTATCCATACACCTTATGATTTTATGAACCTTTGCCATGTCACCCCTCAGCATCCGATAGTCCAGCGGAGAAAAGCCTCAAACTGCTCATCCTCTCCCTGTAGATGAAACCTTCAGGTTCCAGAAAATCATTGTATATCTTTCCTGCGCCCTCTCCATCTAAACAACGTCCATCCTTTAGCAGAGCCAACCAAATTGTACGCAGTATACTTAAAGTGTGTTCTTACAGCATCCTGTACAAACGCAACATGTTACCCCAACTCCTATACTCAATGTTCTTAGCAAATCAGGCAAGCATGCCAACCGCGTTCATCACCACCCTTTCTATCTCAACTCCACTTTCAAGGAACTGTGAATCTGCACCCGTAGGTCTCTATGTTCAGTTACATACCCCAGGGCACGACCTTGCTTTAACTTAACAAAATGCAAAACCTCACAAATATCTAGATTATCTGCCAGTCTGTGGCCCTTTCATGATCAACGCTGCTGTTGTACTCTGAAATAATCTTCTTCCCTGTCCACTGCACTACTTTTTGATTTTATCTGTAAACTTACTAACCATGCCTCCAATATTAACATCCAAGTCGTATATATATATATATATATGATGAAAAGCAGTGAGATCAGCACTGATTTTATTTAGTACACCGCTGGCGAAGGCCTTCAGTCTGGAAAACAATCTGTTACCTTCAAGACAATTTTGTATCCAATTGGTTAGCTTTCCCTGGATTCCATGTGACCTAACATTAATAATTTGTCTACTATAGGGAACCTTATTAAACGCCTTGCTCAAGTCTGTGAAAACAATATATACGACAGCACGTTCTTCAATGTTCTTTGTCACCTCTTCAAAATACTCAATCACATTAATGAGACATGATTTCCATCACACAAAGCCATGTTCACAATCCCCAATTAGTCCTTATCTTTCTGAATGGATGTAAGTCCTATCCCTCAGAACTCCCTCCAACAAACACCTCTACACTGACGTTAGGCTGACTGAGTCGATAATTTCCTGTGCTTTTTGGATCGCTGTTCCCTTTTGTAGTCCCACTCCTCCACTGGCCACAAAAAAAAATAATTATAACTAGGATGGTGATAAAGCCAATGATATAGTTCTCAGAGTGTGTCAGGGTCAGTGTTAGGAACAAGTCAGCCAGATTTCTTTAATCTGTTAAAATAACATGTTTATGACCAAACCAAAGTTACTCAAACTATGATGGAAAGAGGAATGACGAGATGATATTGCAAATATTTCCCTTTGAAAAATACAGTGGAACACACGAACTCTCTCTTTCTCTCTCTCTCTCTCTCTCTCTCTCACACACACACACACCTACACACACACACACACACACACACACACACACACACACACACACACACACACACACACACACACACAAATACACACACACACACACACACAAAAACATACGTTTGGTAACAAACTGAAAAGCAAAATATCTGCTGCATTATCTTGACAGAACTTTGTCCAAATGGTCGTCGAACTCATGACAAAAGGAAATATGGGAGTTTGTCCCAAACACTGTTCTATTTGTAGAGTGATCAGGTCCTACAACATGGAGAGAGGCCCTTTTGCCCAAACTGGTCCATGCTGACCCAAATGTCCATCCACACTAAGTTCATTTCCCAGCACTTGGCCCATAGCCTTCTTGCCCTTTCCTGTCCATGTACTTGTCCAAATGCCGTTTAAATATTGTTAACATAAATGATTCAACCACTTACGCTGGCAGCTCATTTTTTTTGTGCATCATTCTCTGCGTAAAACAGTTTCCTTCAGTTTCCCTTTTATTCTTTCCCCTCTCACCTTAATCTGATGCTCCCTCGACCTCAATTCTCCAACTCTGGGAAAAAAGGCTGAATCAATTCACCCTATCCATACGTCTCATAATCTTGTACACTTCTCTAAGATCTCCCTCAGTCTCCTACGCTCTTAAGAAAATAGTTCTCACTTGTCCAACCCCTCCCTATATACCATACTGTTGAGTCCTGGCAACATCTTTGTAAATTCCGTCTGCACACATTCCAGTTTAGAAGCATCCTTCTGATCGCAATGTGACCAAAACTGAACACAACACTACAAGTGCAGCCTCACCAACATCCTGTATGACTGCAACATAACTTCCCAACTTCTCTCATCCATGTCCTGACCGATGAATGCTAGTGTGCCAAAAGCGTTCTTCACTGTCATGTCTACCTGTGACTCCACTTTCAGAGAATGGTGAACCTGAACTCCATGGTCCCTCTGCTCAACTACACTCCTTAAGACCTGAACATTCACCATGAAACTCCTACCTTGGTTTGACTTTATAAACATATTCTTCGGCCCACTTCTCCAGTTTGATGAAGGTCCTGCTGCAATTTCTGATATACTTCCTCACTATCCACGATGCCACCTATTTTAATGTCACCTTCACATTTACTAATCATGCCTTTTACATTCTCAAGATTACCATTGATATCGACAATAAACAACAATGGGCCCAGCAGCGACCCCTGAGGCACTTCATGTGTCACAGGCCTCCAGTCCGAGAGCAACCTTCCACTATTACCCTCTGCTTACTACCATCAAGCCATTTGTGTGTACAATTTGCCAGCTCCCTCTGGATCCCATGCGATTCTAACCTTCCAGACCAGCGTATCAAGGGTAACCATGTCAAAGGTCTTACTAAAAATGATATAGACTGCGTCTATCGCCCTGCACTCATCAACATTCCTGGTCGCTTCATCAAAGAACTCAAACAAATTTGTGAGGCATGATCTCCCACTCACAAAGCCATGCAATACTTCCAGTCTAAAAACAATTATTAATAATGATAATTTAAATTAATAATAACAAACAATAATAAGTAATATTAAGATGAATTTTCAGTGGAGAATAAATACCATGGTATGTGGTATTGGAACTTGCATCATGGGTGAAGGGCAGAATAGATTTTGTACCTGTGTCATTGAACTATGTTGACAAAAAGCAAGGGTGGCATGGTGGCTTAGTAGTTAGCTCTGCTGCCTCATAGTGCCAATAGTCAATAGGCAACAGACAATAAATGCAGGAGTAGGCCATTCAATATAATCATGGCTGATCATTCCTAATCAGTATCCTGTTCCTGCCTTATCTCCATAACCCTTGATTCCACTATCTTTGAAATCTCTATCCAACTCTTTCTTAAATGAATCCAGAGAGTGGGCCTCCACTGCCCTCTGTGGCAGAGCATTCCACACAGCCACCACTCTCTGGGTGAAGAAGTTTCTCCTGAGATCTGTCCTAAATGGTATACCCCGTATTTTTAAGCTGTGTCCTCTGGTTCGGCACTCACCCATCAGTGGAAATATGTTTCCTACTGCCAGAGTGTCCAATCTTTTCATAATGTTATACGTCTCAATCAGATCCCCTCTCAACCTTCGAAACTCAAGGGTATACAAGCCCAGTCGCTTCAGTCTTTCAGTATAAGGTAATCCTGCCATCCCAGGAATTGACCTCGTGAACCTACGCTGCACTCCCTCAATAGCCAGAATGTCATTTCTCAAATTTGGAGACCAGAACTGCACACAGTACTCCAGGTGGTCTCACCAGGGCCCTGTACAGCTGCAGAAGCACCTCTTTGCTTCTATCCTCAATTCCTCTTGTTATGAAGGCCAGCATGCTATTAGCCTTCTTCACTACCTGCTGTACCTGCATGCTTGCCCTCATTGACTGGTGTATAAGAACACCCAGATCTCTCTGTACTGCCCTTTTACATAAATTGATTCCATTGAGGTCGTAGTCTGCCTTCCTGTTCTTGCTACCAAAGTGGATTACCATACATTTATCCACATTAAACTGCATCTGCCATGCATCTGCCCATACATTTATCCACATTAAACTGCATCTGCCATCGATTGGGCTTGATTCCAGCTGCGGGTGATTCTCTGTGTGGAGTTAGCACATTCTCCCTGTGTTTGTGTGGGTTTACTCTGGGTACTCCATTTTCCTCCCACAATCCAAAGATTCACAGGTCAGATGAATTAGCCATGCTAATTTACCCACAGTGTTATGTGCATTAGTCAGGGATAAATATAGGGTAGGGGAATGGGACTGGGTGGGTTACTGTTTGGAGGGTTGATGTGGCCTTCTTGGGCGAAGTGGCCTGTTGCATACTGTAGGAAATCTGAAAAAGAAAATGTATTAAAATCAAACACTGTCTTTCCAAATGCACATAAATCTTATCCCTTGGAGTCTTCTCAAGTAACCTACCTACCACAGATGTTAGCCTTCCTGGCCTATAGTTTCCAGATTTTTCTTTGCTTCCCTTCTTGAATCATGGCACAACATTTGCTCCCCTCCAAAGTTCTGAACCCTAACCTGTGGCTAACGTTGATCAAAAATATCAACCAGGTCCCCGTAGTTTCTTCTGTAGTCTCTTGCAGTGTTCTTAGAAGCATCTGTTTAGGACCAAGAGATTTATCCTCATTCATACATTCTAATGCATCCAACAAGTCCTCTCCTATGATATTGACTAACCCAAGATATCACCACGACCTTTGTTAAGCTCCCAAGTCTTCATTTATTTCTCCACGATAAAGACAGAGGAGAAACATTCATTGAGAATCTCACACATCTCCTACGGTTCTAGTCAAGCATGTCCACTTTGGACCTTGAGGGGTCATATTCTCATTTAGTTATTCTTGTTTTCTTAAAGAACCTATTTAATATAATATACTTAAAGAACCTCTTTGGATTCACCCAAATCTTTTCAGATAAGGCACCCTTTTCGCCCACCTGATTTCCTTCTTCAGTAAACTGTATTCCCCTACATACCTCCAGGGATTCCCTTGATCCCAGCTGCATGGACTGAGCCACGCCGCCTTTTTGCTGGTCAAAGGCTCAATACCTCCTGACATCCAGTTTTCCCTATACCGGCTAACCTTGCCTTTTACCCTCACAGGAACATATAGACCTTGAACTGTAGACATTTCACGTTTAAAGGCCTCCCACATGCAGGAGGTCCCTTCGCCTGTAAATAAACTCTTCCAACCAACACCTACAAGCTCCTGTCTAATTCCATCAAAATTCGCCTAGCCCCAAATTTGAACTTGAACATATGGACCAATTTTGTCCTTCTCCATAACTATTTAAAACTAATACAACTATGGTCACTGGTCCCAGTGTGCTCCCCCACTGTCACCTCAGTCACCTGTCCTGCCCTGGTTCTTAGAGTATGTCACGTTTTACCCCTTCCCAAGTGGCACCCTCTACATACTGCTTGGGGAAACCTCTGAACACTATTAATAGATACACCCCATCTTAGTCCTTAATTCTATGTCATTTTCAGTCTATGTTAGGAACATTAAAATCTCCTACTATGGCAATCCCATTGGCCCTGCAAGTCTCCCCAATTGCTCTACATATTTTTGTTCCACTAATTCCTCGTTTACTTTTTGAGGGCCTATGGAACAACCCAAATAATATCACCATTCCCTTCTTATTTCTAATCTCCCGCACAAATCTTCACTGGATGATCCATCAGTTATTTTATCTCTGATTACTGCTGTAATACTCGCCTTAATCAAAAATGAAACTCCCCACACCTCCTTCCACCATCTCTGTCCCGCATTAAGCACCTGTACCCTGGTACATTAAGCTGCTAGTCCTGTCCCTCGCTTAGCCATGTTTCTGTAATGTCCACGTACCTATCCACACACTGCGTTCATCGGCCTTACCTCTCAACCATCTTACATAGAAACAGATGCAATTTTATCCAACAGGCATTCCTTGCTCCCTGTCGTGCTCCTGCCTAACCTATCTCTGCACTTTACTGTTTGTGATTACGGTATCTCCTTCCAGCCGTGCACTGGCCTCCCTGCTTTTGAGGATCCCACGCAGTCCCCCACGCCAGCCAATCTAGTTGAAACACTCCCCTATAGCACTAGCAAACCTGCCTGCCAGGATATTGCTCCCCTTCCAGTTCAGGTACAACCCGTCCTTCCTGAACAGGTCACTTCTGCCCCACAAAAGGTCCGAGTGATCTAAAACTCTGAATCCCTGCCTCCTGAACCAATTATGTAGCCATGCATTCATCTGCCATGTCCTCCTGTTCTTATCCTCACTAGCACAGAGTACTGGAACTAAACCGGATATTACCACTGTCGTGGTACTGGCTTTTACCCTTTTTCCTCGCTCTCTATCATCACTCTGCAGGACCTCATCACTATTTCTACCTGTGTCATTTGTACCAATGTGCACAGTGACTTCTGTCTGCTCCCCCACCCCGTGAGAACGTTCTGCAGCCGCTCTGAGACATCCTGTGTCCTGGCACGTAGGAGGCTATACATCATCTTGGATTCCCATTTGCAACCACAGAATCTCTTGTCTGTTCCCCTCATTATCGAGTCTGAATAATTGCTTCTGAATTTATTCGTCTCGCATAACCTTCTGACAATGGGATTTCTTCCTGAAACAGTTGGATGTGGCTGAATTGCTTTGTTTCAGGCAGTGGGGAGATTCCAATGAATTATCATCAGGAATCCTCCCTGAGTGGAAAAGACGACTCAGCTTTGTTTTCACTCCCACACATTGCTGTGTTGAGCGGCAGGGAAACAGAAAAGGAGCAAATGACTATTCCTTCACAGTTAGGCTATACTTTTCCATCTGTAAGTTAAATCAGTAACGTTATCAGACCCCAAGCTGGACCATGTGAGCTCCCCTTGAATATTGTCTGAACTATGTGACTCCATCACTTTTTCGACTCCAGGTCAGTGCATTATAGCTGTTGTCGTATACAGAATCAATTCATTAACAATAAATGGCCCTACCTGTTTTGAAGATGTGTTAATGCGTGCCTGCATAATGTAAAAAAATAAGTGTTTGATGACTTCACAATATCTGTATTAAGATGAATATGTTTTAGTTTAAAACTAATACAGAAATTGCAGGAAAAGCTCAGCCTGTCTGGCATCAGATATGAAGAGAAATCAGAGTCCCTTTTTACAGTCCAATGACCTTTCCTTTGAACCTGACTTATTCTTAAATTATTTCCCCAATTTTACTCTCCCACACAAGAAGAAATATCCATCCGTTATTCACGAACTGCACTCTTCTTAAGATGTTATGCGGTCAATAAAACATGTCTCATTCTCAGGTCGAACTCTTCCTTCTTCGTAATGTAATGCCTTCATCCCAAGAATGAGCAAAGAGAAAAATCTTTGCAACGTTTCGGAAGCAATTTTGTTTTTATCAGTTAAGGCAATTATAACGACACATAATGCATCAGATGTGATCTCAGCAATGCCCTGGACTGATGCAAAAATCATCGCTAAAATCAAACACAACACCCCTTGCACGAAACAGAACAATTCCACTCTGCCGCCCCTTCTGTATCCTTTTGCAGACGATCTGCCCTCCCCCTGTCTGTGTCCCATTGCAGACGCTCTGCCCTCCACTGTCTGTGTGCCAGTGCAAATGCTCTGCCGCCACTGTCTATATCCCATTAAAGACGCTCTTCCCTCTCCCTGTCTCTATCCCATTGCAGACGCTCTGCCGCCTCTGTCTGTATCCAATTGCAGATGCTTGTCCCGCCTTCTGTCTGTATCCTATTGCAGACGCTCGTCCCGCTCCTGTCACTATCCCACTGTAGACGCTCTGCCCTCCCCATCTCTATCCCATTGCAGACGCTCTGTCCTCCCCTATCTGTATCCCATTGCAGACGCTCTGCCCTCCCCCTGTCTGTCCCATTGTAGACGCTCTGCCATACCCCGTCTGCATCCCATTGCAGACGTTCTGCCCTCCCCCTGTCTGTATCCCATTGCAGACGCTCTGCCCTCCCCCTGTCTATATCTGAATGCAGATGCTCTGCCCTCCCCTTGCCTGCATCCCATTGCAGACTATCTGCTCTCCCCATGTCTGTCCAATTGCAGACGCTCTGCCCCTCCCCTGTCAGTTTCCCATTGCATACGCTCTGCCCTCCCCCTGCCTGTATCCCATTGCATAAGCTCTGCAGTCCTCCTGTATGTATTCCACTGCAGACGCTCTGCCCTCCCCTGTCTGTACCACATTGCAGACGCTCTAACCCCCGTCTGCATCCCATTGCAGATGCTCTGCCCTCCCCCGTCTGTGTCCCATTGCAGACATTCGGCCCTTCCCCTGTCTGTATCCCATTGCAGAGTTCTGCCCCTCCCCTGTCTTTATCCCATTGCAGACGCGCTGCTACCCCGTCTGTATCCCATTGCAGACACTCTACTCTCCCCCATCTGTATCCCATTGCAGACACTCTGCCCTTCCCCATCTGCATCCCATTGCAGACGCTCGGCCCTATCCCCGTCTGTATCCCATTGCAGACGCTTTTCCTTCCCCCTGTGTCTATCCCATTGCAGACGCTCTGCTGTCTCCCCCGTCTGCGTCCCATTGCAGACACATGCCCTCCCCTGTCTGTATCCCATTGCAGACGCTCTGCCCTCCCTCTGTCTGTGTCTCATTGCAGACGCTTTGCCCTCTTCATGTCTGTCCCATTGCAGACTCTCTGCACTCCCCTGTCTCTATCCAATTGCAGACGCTCTGCTCCCTCCCCCTTTCTGTATCCCATTGCAGACGCTCGTCCCGCCCCTGTCTGTATCCCATTGCAGGCGCTCGTCCCGCCCCTGTCTCGATCCTATTGTAGACGCCCTTCCCTCCCCGTCTCTATCCTATTGTAGACGCTCTGCCCTCCCCCCGTCTGCGCCCCATTGCAGACACACTGCCGTCCACTGTCTGTATCCCATTGCAGACGCTCTGCCCTCCCTCTGTCTGTATCCCATTGCAGACGCTCTGCCCTCCCTCTGTCTGTATCCCATTGCAGACGCTCTGCCCTCCCCTGTATCTATCCCATTGCAGACGCTCTGTCCTCCCCCTTCTGTATCCCATTGTAGACGCTCTGCCCTACCCCTTCTGTGTCCCATTGCAGACGCCCTGCCCTCCCCTATCTGCATCCCATTGCAGATACTCTGCCCTCCCCTGTCTGTATCCCATTGCAGATGTTCTGCCTTCCTCTGTCTGTATCCTATTGTAGACGCTCTGCCCTAACCCATCTGCGTCCCATTGCAGATGCTCTGCCCTCCCACAGCCTGTATCCCATTGCAGATACTCTGCCCTCCCCCTGTCTGTATCCCATTACAGACGATCTGCCCTCTTCCTGTCTGTATCCCATTGCAGTCGCTCTGCCTTCCCCCTGTCTGCATCCCATTGCCTACGCTCTGCCCTCCCCATATCTGTCCCATTGCAGACTCTCTGCCCCTCTCCTGTCAGTGTCTCATTGCATACGCTCTGCCCTCCTCCTCTCTGTATTCCACTGCAGACGCTATGCCCTCCCAGACTGTATCCCATTGCAGACGCTCTGCCCTCCCCCGTCTGCATCCTATTGCAGACACACTGCCCTCCCCTGTTTGTATCCCATTGCAGATACTCTGCCATCCCTGTCTGTATCCCATTGCAGACGCTCTGCCCTCCCCTGTCTCTATCCCATTGCAGATGCTCTGCCTTCCCCATGTCTGTATCCCATTGCAGACGCTCTGCACTCCCCTTGCCTGTGTCCCATTGCAGACGTTCAGCCCTTCCCCTGTCTGTATCTCATTGCAGACGCTCAGCCCCTCCCCCGTCTGTATCCCATTGCAGACACTATGCCCTCCCCCGTCTGTATTCCATTGCAGACACTCTGCCCTGCCCCGTCTGCATCCCATGGCAGACGCTCTGCCCTATTCCTGTCTGGATCCCATTGCAGACAGTCTTCTCTTCCCCTGTCTGTGTCCCAGTGCACATGTTCTGCCACCCCTGTCTGTATCCCATTGCAGACGCTCTTCCCGCCCCTGTCTGTATCTCATTGCAGACACACTGCCCTCTCCTGTCTGTATCCCATTGCAGACGCTCTGCCCTCCCTCTGTCTGTATCCCATTGCAGACGCTCTGCCCTCCCCATGTCTGTACCATTGCAGATGCTCTACCCTCCCCCTGTCTCTATCCCATTTCAGACGCTCTGCCTTCCAGTGTCTGTATCCCATAACAGACCATCTTCCTTTCCCCATCTGCATCCCATTGCAGATGCTCTGCCCTCCCCTGTCTGTATCCCATTGTAGACCCTCTGCTCTACCCCATCTGCATCGCATTGCAGATGCTTTGCCCTCCCCCTGCCTGTATCCCATTGCAGATGCTCTGCCCTCCCCCTGCCTGTATCCCATTGCAGATGCTCTGCCCTCCCCCTGTCTGTATCCCATTGCAGATGCTCTGCCCTCCCCCTGCCTGTATCCCATTGCAGATGCTCTGCCCTCCCACTGTCTGTATCCCATTGCAGATGCTCTGCCCGCCTCCTGTCTGCATCCCATTACGGACGCTCTCCCCTCCCCATGTCTGTCCCATTGCAGACGCCCTGCTCCTCCCCTGTTAGTGTCGCATTGCATACGCTCTGCCCTCCCCGTCTGTATCCCACTGCAGATGCTCTGTCCCTCCTGTCAGTATCCCATTGCAGACGCACTGCCCTCTCCTGTCTGTATTCCATTGTAGACGCTTTGCCCTCCCCCATCTGTATCCTACTGCAGACGCTCTGCCCCTCCCCTGTTAGTGTCCCATTGCATGCGCTCTGCCCTCCCCTGTCTTTATCCCATTGCAGATGCTCTACCCCTCCCCTGTCTGTATCCCATTGCAGACACTCTGCCGTCCCGTCTGCATCCCATTGTAGACACACTGCCTTCCCCGTCTGTATCCCATTAAAGACACACTGCCCCCCCCCCCCCCGTCTTTACCCCATTGAAGACGCTGGAACTCCCGTCTGCATCCCATTACAGATGCTCTGCCCTCCCCTGTCCGTGTCCCATTGCAGACGTTCGGCCCTCCCTCTGTCAATATCGCATTATAGATACTCTCCCCCTCTCCTGTCTGTATCCCATTGCAGACACTCTGCCTTCCCCCTGTCTATGTCCCAGTGCACATACTCTGCCACCCCGTCTGTATCCCGTTGCAGATGCTCTTCCCTCCCCCTTTCTCCATCCCATTGCAGACGTTCTGCCGCCTCTGTCTGTATCCCATTGCAGACGCTCGTCCCACCCCTGTCTCTATCCCAGTGCAGACGCTCGTCCCCCCGTCTCTATCTAATTGTAGATGCTCTGCCCTCCCCCCGTCTGCGTCCCATTGCAGACACACTGCCCTCCCCTGTCTGTATCCCAATGCAGACGTTCTGTCCTCCCCCCGTCTGCGTCCCATTGCAGACGCTCTGCCCTCCCTCTGTCTGTATCCCATTGCAGACGCTCTGCCCTCCACATGTCTGTCCCATTGCAGACGCTCTGCCCTCCCACTGTCTCTATCCCATTGTAGACGCTCTGCCCTACCCCATCTGCGTCCCATTGCAGACGCTCTGCCCCTCCCCTGTCAGTGTCCCATTGCATACGCTCTGCCCTCCCCCGTCTGCATCCCATTGCAGACACACTACCTTCCCCTGACTGTATCCCATTGCAGACACACTGCCCACCCCTGTATGTATCACATTGCAGACGCTCTGCCCTCCCTCTGTCTGTTTCCCATTGCAGACGCTCTGCCCCTCCCCTGTCTGCATCTCATTGGAGACGCTCTGTCTCCATTTGACATCTTATTGATTGACTATCCTGATGTATGAGCAAACTGAGCTCCATCCCCTTCATCCAATTCATTGGTATGGATTGTAATTTGTTGGTGACCTCACACAGATTCCTGAAGAATTCCACTAGTTACAGCTTTTGAAACACAAAATGAGTAATGATCTCTTCTCTGTATTTCCTGACGCTACCCAAGGTGCACCTGCTCCTGCGTAACAGCCTGGGATGATTATATGGCGTCCTCCTGTGCTGTGTAATTTACTGAAATGACTTGAATACTTCATTCTGTTCCGATCTAACCCATGGAGGTGCATTATGGCCTGCCCCTGCTGTATTGTCACGATGCTGACTGGCTGAATGGTCTCTTTCTCTCCCTTTGTAACAGTCTCGGGACTGAATTGACAGAACAATGGGTGAGGTAGGAGCAGCAGTTGGCCATTCGTCCCCTCCAACTTGCTGCTCAGTTTAGAAACATCATGGCTGGTCTGATTGTAGCTGAACACCCCTTTCCTGTCTGTTCCCAATAAACATTGACTCCCCTGTCCATCAAAGTTCCGTCAAGGTCAGCCTTGAATATCCTCAATGACCCAGACTTCACTGTTCTCGGGGAATGAGAACGCCACAGATCGCATAATCCAAAGGAGAAAGGAACAACGTTGTCTCAAATGGAAATGGGAGACCCTTTTCATATTAAAGCATGTTAGCCTCACAGCAAGTCACCTACTCTTCAGAAACAAGGGCTCAGCAAATAGGAACAAACATATACCATTCAGCCCCTCAAACGTATCCCACAGTCGGATTGACTGTTCAGTCAAGTATTTACTAAACTTAGCTTCTCCTGCACCCTTGGAAAATAATCCTGACACCTTAAAGCCACAGTGCATAGGAAATTGGAATTAGGCCATTTGGCCCATCAAGTCTACTTTGTTATTTGATCCTGTCGTGTGTGCTTCTCAACACAACGTTCCCGCCTTCTCATTGGAACTCTTGATCGTTGTTTTAATCTAACCTTTGTCTTCAAGACATAGTTGTGTCGATGTCTCTGTCTGTGTGTGTGATTGCGTGTGTGTTTCTGTGTATATATTTTTAATGGCAGGAGACAGGGTGGTGGTGGAGGGTTGTTTTTTGAACTGGAAGCCTGTGGGAAGCGATGATCCCGAGGCAAAATTGTTGGGTCCACTTTTGTTTGTCATTTATTTAAATGATTTACATGAGAGTTATAGAAGGTATATATCGCAAATTTGCGGATAACATCAAGTTTTGGTGTACAGTGGACAGTGATTGTATCATGGTGAACAACTGAAGATTACAAAGAGACCTTCATTCATTAAATCAATGACTCACAGAGATGTACAAAGGGAAAGAGACCCGTCAACTCGTTCATGCCATCCGATTATTCTAAATTAATCCACTCCCTTTTGCCAGCATTTGGCCCATATCCCACTAATCGTAAAGCCATCCAGTTGCCTTTTAAATGCTGTAATTGTTCCAGCCTCCACCAGTTTCTCTGTTCGCTTATTCCACAGAAGCACCACCTCTGCAGGAAAAAAATTGTTTTTCATTGTCTTTCAAATATATCTCTTCCCATCTTAAACCTATGCCGTCTAGTTTTTGACTCTCCTACCTTGGGGGCAAGAAACCTTGACCACTCATCCATGCCCTTCATAATTTTATAAACTTCTAGAAAGTGTAAATGTGACTCCAGTCAAAACGATTGGCTGTGCTTTCAGTCATCCTGGGTCTAAATTCTCAAAATCAGTAGTCGTACCTCTTCCTTCTCTAGCAAGGCACGATTCCAAAAATGTATAATCAACTTGTTCAGACATATTATGAATCAACTCTGTGGGATTTGAAACTGGAATTTTTGGCACTGTGATAGGGCCACTACCATCATTCATGCATTAGTCCCTAAAGCTGCAACATGATGCTTCTGTGTGTTTGTTCTTCAACCTGTTTTGACACGCTGTGACACACTTCCACAGGAATACACACCACCTTCTCCAGAGATAGGGGCAGTACCGCACGTTCATGGACTGGAATTGAATCTAGAGTTTCGTCTCAGAAACGTGGGCACCACCCAGTACACAAGGCCTAAACCATGTCCAGATTTTCGGTCTTATTTTAAGTATATGGATTTATTAAATTCTGGTTAACATTATCAAAGTATACAGGGGACATTTTTCATTGAAAAATAAGTACAGTTTATTAGCCTCAACTATAGAATGTTGAGTGCATTCGCTGTGCCATTGAGATAAACTATGAGCTTGGCTATGATTTCCGGTTTAAATGGCGATTATCAGTAATGTGCTATATCAGAGAATTAAATCCTGCAAACACACTCTGCACTATGAAGGATCTTGAGTAGATATCAATACTGAACACCGGAGACGAGGAAAGAGCACAATTCTGGGCCCAAAGAACCGGTCACTCTTTAAAATATCTACCATGTGGCTTCCCTCTTCCTAAAATCATTCATTGATACAAGGCAACTGTTTCCTTTCCAGACTCTCCTTACCCACTCTTCCCTCTGCCTGCGCAAGGCAAACCAAGCTCTGCGTCTTTGGGAAAGTCAAGGCTGTTGCTTATGGACCTACTGGAGAGGGGGGTGTCGTTTTAGTCCGAAGGGGGAATGTAGAGGGGGTAGCATTATCGCTCACTGGGCTGATGCGTGGCAGATGGAGTTTAACTTGGATACATGCGAGGTATTGCATTTTGGTAAATCAAACAAGGGGAGGGTTTGTACAATTAATACTGGGCTTTGGTAGTTATGCAGAAAAGAGGGACCCTGGCACAGGTATGATTCTTTGAAGTTTGTGCTGCAGAGTGTTTAAGGTTACTTCTTTGCTCAGGCCTTTGAGATTAGAAGTTGAGAAGTCATGCTGAGGTTGTGCATGACATTGATGAAGCCTCTTCTGTTGTACGGTGTCCAATCTCGCCGTTATGTTATAGGAGGGACATTATTAAACTGGAGAGGGTGGGAAGAAATTTACCAGGTTGTTACCATGAACACTTCATCTTCTGCCTCGGGAGCCTACAAACACAAGGCATGAACATTGAATTGACCAGTTTCCAAACCACCCTCACCCACCCAGATCCCAAATCCAACTCTCCGACTCAGGTCCGCCCTCTCGAGGGGACCTACCTGTCCATGTTCCTTCCCACCGACCGCTCCACACTCCTATCACTATCACCTCCCACCTTCATCCACGCATCGCCTACCTTTCTACAGCCTCACCTCACCACCCATTTCCTCTCAGCCCTCTTCCCCCTCCCCAGTCATGAAGAAGGGTCCTGACTGAAACGTTGACTCACTTGCTCCTCGGTTGTTGGCTGACCAGCCGTGCCTTTTCCACCACCCACACTTTATCTACACTGAATTCTCCAGCATCTGCAGTCTCCATTGTCTCTTAGGTACAATTCCCTGTTAACATAATGTCATTGTCTGTTGCAAATGCACATAGTCAAAGGGACATTTTCTTCAAGATCATGGATGATAGAAGTTCTCTCAATGTTTTATTGATAATGTAATGTCTGAACAGCACTTACAAGATTTATAAACATTTATAAACATGGAAACATATTCATGTTCCGAAAAATCTCCCGCATTACTCCCATATCCAAGGCAGATTGAATTGAATTGACCTACCAGCCCCAACATTCGTTCCCTCAGTCACCTTCACATATCCCTATCAGAATGTGTAAATATTAATCATTATTTTGAATTTTAATAAGATAGTATTGAATTGAAACGGTTAACTGGAGCTATTAGTTCAGTGAATGTTACTGATGTCAGTCTCCGTGGATCCTAACTGTGTCACGGGAGGATTTGCCTCTTCTATTAATTAAGGATTCGGTTCAATGTTTTATCCCATAGTATGAGCAGGAGCTCACCGACAGCACTAACAGGGATCAGCTGCTCCAGAGAGCGGGGAAGGAGAGATCATAATCTGAGAACATAAGACTGGAATGTTCTAACAATGGATCAGAATCTGAGAATATTAGATTGGAATATTCCATCAATGGATCAGAATCGGAGAACATTAGACTGGAATGTCCCAACAATGGATCAGAATCTGAGAATATTAGACTTGAATGTTCCAACAATGGACAGGAGTTTATCGGATGGTCTTTACTGGATTTCCCAACCTGGGATATCATTAGCATGGTGGATCTATAATTTTCTGCTGGTTATTCAAGCTGGTAACAGAAATTAGAACATTCAGCCCAACGAGTCTGATCCACCATTCAATTATGGCTGACATGTTTCTCAACCACATTCTCATGCTTTCTCCCTGTAACCCTTGATACCTTTGATACTCAAGAAACTATCTATCTCTGTCTTAAATATACTCAATGACCTAATTTCCACTGCCTTCAGTGAAAATGAGATTCTTCACTCTCTGGCTGAAGACGTTTCTCCGTATCTCCATTCTAAAAGGATTTCCCTTTACTCTAAGGCTGTGTCCTTGGATCTTAGAGTCTCCTACCAATGGAAGTCTTCTCAACATCCACACTGTCCAGGCCATTCAGTATTCTGTATATTTCAATTGGATCCTCCCCCCCATCCTTCTGAACTCCATCAAGAACAGTCCCAGAGTTCTCCAACGTTCTCATATGTTAAGCTTTTCATTCCTGGGACTATTCTCGTGAACCCCCTTTGAACACATTCCAAGGCCAGCACATTCGGGCTCAAAACAGCGCACAATATTCCAAATACGGTCTGAGAAGAGCCTTATAGAGCCTCAGAAGTACGTCTTTGCTTTTACATTCAAATCCTTTAAAATAAATGCCATCATTGCATTTGCCTTCCTAGCTACTGACTCAACCTACACGTTAACGTTGAGTGAATCCTGGTGTAGAACTCCCAAGTCTCTTTGCACTCCAGATATCTGAACTTTCTCCCCATTTAGAAAGAAGGCCATGTTTGTATTTTTCCTACCAAAATGCATGTTCTCACAATTCCCTACTTTGTACTCCACCTATCACTTCGTTGCCCATTATCCTAACCTGTCCAAATCCTTCCTGAACCTTCCTGTCTCTTCGACATTACCTGTCCCTATACCTATCATCTTCAAACGTAGCCAGAATGCCTTCAGTTCCTTCACCTGGATCGTTAATGTATAAAGTGAAAACTTGTGGTTCCAACACTGAGACTTATGGAACACCACTTGTCACCGACTGTCAACCTGAGAAGGACACTTTTATAGACATTCTTTGCTTCCTGCCAGACAGCCAAACTTCTACCCACGCTGGTACCTTGCCTCTAACACAATGCCCCTTGCCTTACTCAATAGCCTCCTGTCGGCACATTGTCAAATACCTTCTGGAAATCCAGGTGGATGACATCCATTTGCTTTCCTTGTTCGAAGCTGCTCATTACGTCCTCAAGATTTTCTAGCAGAACTTTCCACGCATGACCTCCCCTTGATAAAACCATGCTAACTTTGTCCTAATTTACCATCCACCTCCAAGTATTCAGAAATCTCATACTTCACAATGGATTCCAGGATCTTACGCACAGCCAAGTTTAGATTAGTCAATCTGTAAGTTTCCGTATTTTGCTTTACTCCCTTTTTAAACAGGTGTATTACGTTAGCGATTTTCCAGTACTCTTGGGAATCTCCCTGATTCGTGCGACCCCTTGAAAGATCACTATACCAATGCCTTCACTGTGTTATCAGCAATCGACCTTAGAACTTTGGCTTGGAGTCCATCTGTTCCAGGTGATTCACTTACCTTCAAGCCATTCAGTTTTTTCCAGTACTTTCTCCTTGGTGATGGCCACTATACCTACCTCTGTCCACTCACTCTTTTCAATTTTTGGGATATTACTCGTGTCTTCCACCGTGAAGACTGACACCAAATAATTATTCAGCTCCTCAGCCATTTCGTTTTTCCACACTGGTATCTCTCTTGAGTTAATTTCTTGCGATCAAATGCCAATGTTTGCCTCTCATTTGCCTTTTATGTGTTGAAAGAAGATCTTACAGTCTTTCTTTACATGATTGGCTCACTTACTCCCATATTTAATCTTCTCAACCCTTATTTCTGTTTTCGTTGCTCTCTGTCGGCGTTTGCACCTGTTATGACATGGCAGTGAAACTCCCTGTTAATTATACCAAACACCCAGGAAAGCTCACCTCACCTCGTAGTCTATTAGAATATGAGTGACAGAGAACTGTCAAATTTCAATATTTAAAGAAAATAATGTGAATTTATTTTTTAAACTCTAAAAGTGAACATTTCACAACAACTACTCACAAATCTAGCCCCCACACAACGGATTATTATCTGCCTCCAACTCAATAAATATATGCTGTTTCAATAAGACACTTATGAAGATTACATCAATTTAATTTCAAAACCAGACAGCCACTGCCATCCTCTGTGACGTCACTCTTCTGGCTGTTGAATTCCCTGGGTCGTCATATTTCTGTTTACTGTGAATATGTTTCATATGAAAAAATATCTTTGATAGTGAGTATTTCCTAATGTCTTTCAGAGCCAGATGGTTGATCCTCAGGCTTCTTCCGTCTCAATGGCATCTGCTCTCTCTCCAATTTTCAAGATGTCTATATTTTTATATCGTCTTACTGGTTCAATGTTGGCAAAAAAGTAAATTCAAACTCAATTTGCTTTCAGTGACAGAAAGAGTGAAGGAAAGAGAGTGTTGCTTGCAATAGTGAGAGTGGTGGAGCAAGCGCCTTGTTCGGGGCTCGGTGGTATAACAGATATGGCAAAAGTGAGGACAGTAGATGCTGGAAACAAGATTTACATCAATGTGGTGCTGTAAAAGCACAGCAGGTCAGGCAGCATCCGAGGAGCAGGAAAATCGACGTTTCGGGCAAAAGCTCTTCATCAGGAATATAACAGATGTACAGTGAGTGTGACGGAGAAGAGACAATACGGAGACACTTGCCCTGGCAGACCGGGGAAGGTTATTGATGCTTGTCCTGTATTGATGGCCATTTCTTCGGATCATCTCAGCGTTGGGTTATGCCTCCCCAATGTCTTGTCCACGCTTATCACTAATAACACCACAGACCACATCCCACAGCTTCTTCAGAATCAGTTTGCGTCGATCTTGTAAACAACAAGGAGGAACATACATACCTAAACCAAAACTGTTGTGCAAATTTTGAGCATCCTATACTCTGGAAATTAGACACGCAAATATTGTCGGTGTTTGCAGTAAAACTGGATGATATAAAATGCATCTTAACTGCGTTAACTAAATGATTGCTAATGCTGTGAAAAGTAAATTTTATAAATGTATATGAGGTAGGTTGAAGAGTATGTTATGAATCAAAATAGAGAGCAGGTTATTTCCGGCGTGGTGTTGTGTGGTCGCAAGGGCTAGTTAATAATCTTGCTCTTAAGCAGCTTTTGAGGAATAGTGACATTAATACGTTGCATTTTACACGGCATCTGCATGTAATATACAATTTTTGAACTTTACTCTCAAAACTCATGGACGCCCGTGATGAGAGGGTCAAGTGAATTGGAAAAATACAATCTGACATTTAGCGTGAGCCAAATAATGGTTGCTATTGATAGAAATACTGCAATGCCTGAAATATACCTACATATCACTAAGTTACAAACATCAAAGGAAGGGAAGATGACTCAATGATGGTTAATGTAAGAAACTAAAGATTGCATTAAATCACAGGAAGCAGTTTCAGGAGAATTCCAGATATTGTGGAAATCTGAATATTCTGAGAGATTTACTTTTCCGAAAATAAGGATGGAGAAAGTGTTAATGAAATAAAAAAAAACATGAATACAAACCAACAGGAATCACAAAGACTGCTTACATCTACAATCCATATACTAAAGAAAACAAAAGCAAGGTCAAATGAGAAAATTTGTAAGTTATTAGAGAATTTAATGTGGTGAAAAAAGAAAAGGACAGAGAAACTACCCAGTTACTTCACATCTGTCTTTATGGAGAAAACTCCATGAAATCTCGGAGGTATCGCAAGTGGTCACATGGGCCTTGTGGAACTAAAGACTAAAGTCAATGCGTATCAGCAACGAGGTAGTACTTGAAAGTAGCTGGATTGATCATTGCTAAGTCTGATGGGCCAGATGTACTTCATATCGTAATGTCAGAAATAAATCAGCACATTAATTGAACTGTCGGGTGACTGTGTTTTATTTTCCTGTAGATCCTGTAAAGGCCATGCGCCATTATAGAGAACAGGGAAGTTGTAAACATGATCCAACTATATACGCAGGCAAGAAGAGGACTGCAAACCAATTAATTTGACATCTGTAGGGAAACAGTTGGAATCTATTATATAAGATGTGATATTGGGCATTTACAAATGAACAGCAACATTGCAGCGAATCACTATTTATTTCTGACAGAGAAATTATACCTGACAAATTTCGGAATTGTTTGATGTTGTTTCTTGCAGCATAGACAATGGACAACCAGTGGAAGTGGTGCATTTGGATTTTCAGAAGTCTTTCTGGAAGAACTCACACAGTGAGTTCGTAAATACAATTAACGTGAATAGTATTTGGAAGAATACATGTAATTGGAAAGTTAAAGTTAGGTTGGTCTTCGTTTAAGGGAATCTGAATATAGATATAAAGACATCATTAAGCAGTTTCATAGAGTGTTGGTGAGAGTATACTTGGACAATTGTGTACAGTGTTGTAGACGCAATGTAAGAAAGGGTATACTGTTCACAGAGGACTTGCAATGGACATTCTCCAAATCAATCCCTCAGATGACAAGATTTCCTGATGGGGGGACTTGTCTTGTGACCTCTCCAGTTTCAAAGAACGAGAGGTGATCACAATGAAATTTAGAAAATCTACGAAACATGTGACAAGGTGGAAATAAACAGAATGCTTCTCTGGCTGTCTACTCTACATTTAAGGAAAGGAATGGCAGGAGAAGTGAGAGGGCATTTAAGACCGCAATAAGGAGGACATTCTACATTCAGAGGGGACTGACGCATACAGGGCCATAGAAACCTGCTGGCAGGGCAAGATCAGGGAAAATCCCCAGATATTCCACAGGTATGTCATCTGGAACCGAATAAGCAGGGAACAGGTAGGATCTATTAGTGACTTACCAAGTTGCATCCAAACTTAACTTCGTGGTAGAAGGCTGTTTGTGTGTCTGGAGACCAATGTCCCCTGGTGTACCGCAGAGATCAGTGATGTTTCCTTATTATTTGTGGTATCGATAAGTGATGTGAATGCGAAGTGGGTAGGGGGAGTGTGATAAGCAAGGTCGTGTTGAAAATAAAGATTGACTGGCTGGTTGGCAGTGAGGAGGAAGGCCTTATGTTACAGGAAGATACTGGCGGATTGGTCAGATGGTAACGGCAGATGGAATGTAACCCTGATAAATATGAAGTGATGCATTTGGAAGAACAGTGGAGAATTCAATGAATGGCTGCACACTAGGAAGTTCAGAGGGTGCTTCTCCACACATCCTTGAACATAACTGGATATGATCATTGATGAGTTAAGCAGGACCATAGCCTTTGATCGTTGACCCAATGATTATAAGAGTTATATAGCACTTTGATAAGGCCAAATTAAACACTGTGTGCAGGCCTGGGAGAACATTACAAGAAGGATGTGATTGTATTAGATGAGGTGCAGAGGAAATTCACAGAGATGTTCCCTGGAATGGAGGATATGATCTGTGGAGAGGGACTGGATAAGCTTGAGTTGTTTCCATTGGAGCAGGGAAAGTTGAGTGGGTAAGTAATTCAGGTTTAAAATTACAAGGGGCATGGACAGGTTGAATAGACAACAGCTGTTCTTTTTAGTCAAAGTGTCAGCTTCCTTACAGTCAGAAACCATGGAATGGAGAATGGTGAACAGAGAAACATGACACAACTACTTCACTTCTGTCTTCACAGGAAATGTCATAAACAAAGCTTTCCCAGCAATAGGAGAAAACCTGAGACTGAGGAGAAAAGTACATTGTATGAAATTAGTAAATAAACTAATTTGGGCAAATTTTTAGAACTGAAAATAATGGGCATAAAAAAAAATCAACACACATTTATGAAATGGAAAACATATTTGAGAAACTGACTGGTAAATTAATTACAGAAAAGCAATAGAGGAACTGAACTTGGATTTTCAGCAAGATTTTTAATATTGTCTCTTTTGGCGAAGATCAAGTGTCTGTTCATATCAGGACGGGTGTCGAGTTGCGAGTCATCACAGCAAGTCAAGATCATTGCTGAATCGTGATTGGACGTTGAAGGATCATTTGATTGTGCTGCCCTGCTCTTTGTGGATCTTAATGCTGGCTTCGGTCTGACGCCAATTCAGTGACCAGCCAAGCAAGGAGCAACGGCCTCAGCAGCAGAACGCAGCCCAGGTCAGTACATTTTCAACACAGTCGGGGTGACGGTGAAGGAGGTGGAGGATCGTACACCTGTCAATCGGATGGTGTTCGTGAAGAAGATTTTGCTCGAGTGCTGTGGCTTTGAAGCAGCCGATGAGTGCTGCATGCACAGATGTGTGCGAAGGATGGACCTGGCCTCGCTGCTGCAGAACACTCTGAGAAGTTGGACCGTTCCGTATCGCCTGTCCTTCGTGGAGAAGTTTACAAAGAAAAACACGTTTGACCACAAGTCCATCAGGAAGTGGTCAGCACGTAGTGTCCTTGAGACCCTACGGGGAAAGGAGAGGGCGGATCCTATGGAGCGGTTCCCTGACCAGACTGTTAAAGCCATTTGGCAGAATGGCTCATCGCCAGAACGTTCCAACAAGCATCAAGACATGGCTTGGCTGGTGGTGAGAAGGGCTCTGCCTGTGAGATCCTTTATGCACGCCCGGACTCTCAGCCGTACCACACTCTGCCCTCGAAGCGGCTGCGGGGGGGGGGGGGGGGGGGGGAAACGAGACTGTCACACACCTCCTTCTGGAATGTGCCTACGCAGAAGAAGTTTGGAGAGGAATGCAGTGGCGTTTGTCGAGGTTCATCCCGAGCAGCGCCGTGACGCGGGACTCCGTACTTTATGGTCTGTTCCCCGGGATACACACTGAGATGAACATCAACTGTGCCTGGAGGATTATCATCTCGGTGAAGGACGCTCTCTGTGCAGTCTGAAACCTGTTGATCTTCCAGCTGAATGAGTTAACCCTGACTGAGTGTTGCAGACTGGCACATTGCAAGTTACAGGACTACGTGTTGAGGTACGTGCTGCAGCTTGGGGCAGCTGCCGCCAAGGCGCGGTGGGGAAAGATCACCGTGTAACATCTGCCTGCCTAAGAAGAACAGGGAGCCCACTTATTTATTTGGGTTCGCTAACGCCTCAGCTAAATATATGGATATATGAATGATAAACATACAAACCTGTATATAAAAATGATAAATTCTGATCTCTGTATGTAAATGTTTACGTATGTATGGCATGACCAACTGTACAGACCATCAAATTATTCTATGAATAAAGTATATTTTCGAATAGCAGGATTTTCCTGGGTCAGACTATTTCGATGTGACCTTCAGGAGCGTAAAGCAGTACGAGCAACTCCTGAAGGTCTTCAAGGAAAAGGAAGGGGAGCCTCTGTTCACCATCTTGTCAGCTGTTGTGTGTGCGTCCTACACAGAGCAGTCGGATTGTTACGATTCATATGTATAGCTCCCACATTCCAGCTGCTGATGTTCTCACCTTCCTAAGAAGATACGTCTAGGTTGAGGCAGAAAGCACTGATGTGGTTGACCCTTTCAGGAGCTGTACCAGCAAGCGGCAGGTCAGGGTAACCCTGAGGGTCAATGCCATGGGAACATCCTCCACCCACCCTCCAGCTTTGTAATCGGAGGGAGCAGACGGTACCTGACATATGGAGCACAGCCAAAAGTGTGCCAAACCTGCGGGCGGTCAGGCCACATTGCAGCTGACTGTAAGTTCACTATCTGTCGGGACTGCAAACGGGAGGGTCACCCGACCAAGGAATGCAGAGAGGCCAAGAACTGTAATCTGTGTGGAGAAGCGAATCACGTGTACACGGCCTGCCCAGGACGAGTGTCAGCCACCTACGCACAGATGGCCAGAGGTGGACGGCAAAAGATCAGCAAGACACCACAAACCAGCAAGGGGCCGGTGCCTGGTAGCACCCAGAAGGAAGGACAGGCTGGAGCGGAGCAGAGAGCAGCCAGCAGGTGGGCACAGCAGCTGATCCAAGCTCCAACAGGACAGACAGAGGCAATGGAGGACGAGGGAACCAAGGAGGCAGAGGAGTGGATTCCTATAAAAAACAGGAGGAAAACGCGCCAGGCCACCAAAACCTCCTAGCAAAGGGGGAAACGGCAGCTGCACGGTGAGGAGACAGGCAGCTCGACGGATGATGAAGATGGGCATCACGTGGCAGACTGGTTAGCACTGTTGCTTCACAGCGCCAGAGAGCCGGTTTCAAGTCCCGCCTCAGGTGACTCTGTGTGGAGTTTGCACATTCTCCCCGTGTCTGCGTGGGTTTCCTCCGGGTGCTCCGGTTTCCTCCCACAATCCAAAAATGTGCAGGTTGGGTGAATTGGCCATTCTAAATTACCCATAGTGTTAGTTGATGGGGTAAAATGTAGGGGGATGAGTCTGGGTGGGTTGCGCTTCGGCGGGTCTGTGTGGACTTGTTGGGCTGAAGGGCCTGTTTCCACACTGGAAGTAATCTAAGTTAATCAAAGATGGGCTCAAGGAGGGTCGTCACCAGAAGAAGAGACAGAGCGCTGTGGGGAGAAAGGAGGGCAGAACCTCCCAAACAGGAAACGACGAACCCTCTGAGGTGACTGGTAAAGGCCACCCACCACCAGATGAAAAACAGGAGGTACTCACCATCCCATAGCTCTAGGTAACTGGGAGCAGCGACCCTCTTCTTATCTGAGCTGAGGAAGAAGGAAACCATGTCTTCTCATGTCAAAGCCAGATTTGAGGAAGATCCTTTGGTACTCTCCCTGCAATAAACAGTTTTTGCTTGAATTAAATTCCACTCCCTGCCTGTGTCCTGTCTGCCTCCAGAGTCGTTGTCCCCAGCTGGGAAATCTCGCTCCTACAATAAGCAAGGACATACAGGTCAGAGGGTAAACTAAAACCAGACTGAGGCATACAGGCTACACCACAAATGGCATGCAATAGGCAATATCAACGTGATTAAGATCAGCACTATTTGAAGTCAGAGATTCCATTCCTCAGTTTAACAATGGTTGGAAGATAATGTTCATGAGTCGCTGGTTTGTGTGTTTAAGCTTCTGCACAATCTGCCTGATGGAATAGATTGTAGGTGATCCAGTCATGATTTGGAGATACTGGTGTTGTACTGGTGTGTACAAAGTTAAAAATCACACAACAGCAGGTTATAACCCAACAGTTTAAATTGGAAGCACTAGCTTTCGGAGCGACGCTCCTTCATCAGGTGATTTTTAACTTTGTCGGTGATCCAGAGTGCGATGGGTCTTTGGTTACCAGTCTTTCCGCGGCAACGAGCCGTGTAAATGGAGTCAATGGACGGGAGGTTGGCTTCCTTCATGGCATGGGCTGTGCACATAACCTTCTGTCATTTCTCTTACTGTTCTGGGATGGGCTGTTGCCACACCAGGCCATTATGCACCCGGATGGATTGCTGTCGGTGGTGCATTTGTAGAAATTGGTGAGGATCCTTGTGTGCATGCCAAATGTCCTGAGCTGCCGGAGAACAAAGAGGCGTTGTTGTGCCATCTCGCCTGTCACATCTAACTGGGAAGTCCAGGACAGGATGTCGGTTATAATCACTCCGAGAACCTTAATGCTGTCCACTATTTCAACTTCAGTTCCATTGATGTAGATGGATGCATTTACCTCCTTTCTTTCTGAAGTCATTGATCAGTTGGTTAGTTCTGCCGACGTTGAAAGGGAGGATGGTCTCAGTCAGCACATCACAAAGTCCTCTCTTTCCGTTCTGCATTTTGACTTGCCATCATTTCATATCTGTCCTACTATGAAGGTGTCATCAGTGAACATGTAGATGGCATTCGTTTAAAATTTGGCAATACAGCCGTGGATGTACAGGGGTATAGTAGGACACATTGTTGGGGGTTTCAGTGTTGAATGTTATCATGGAAGAGACACACTAACTTATTTTCACTGATTGTGTACTGTGGGTCAGAAAGCTGAGGATCCAATTTCAGAGGGCGGAGCCGAGACTGAGGTCAGGGAGTTTTGTGATCAGTCTGAAGGGAATAATGGTGTTGAAGGTGAACCTATAGTCAATGAGCAGGAATCTGACGTGGGTGCCCTTGTTGTCCAGATGTTTCAGGGATATGGCGCCCGCTATGGACCCATTCCATAGGAGATCGAGGCAGGCTGAGAGACTGGAACTGATGCGGGCCATGACTAGCCTCTCGAATCACTTCATGCCGCCCCTCAGTCTCCTGCATTATAAAGAAAAATGTCCCAGCTTATCCAACCTCTCCCTTTGACTCAGACCCTTGAGTCCTGGCAACATCCTTGTAAGGTTCCAGTTTAATGCCATCTTTCCTATAGCAAAGTGACCAAAACTGAACACAATGTTGAACTTGGAACTAATTACAACTGTAAGTTTCACTCTGCTGCCAATGGTTATGCTGCTGTGATATTATTTTATTATTTGTGTTATTCTGAAATCTTATTATTCATTAAATCCTCTGATGGCAATCCCCTCGGGTGAACATCCTCCTGACTGCTTGAATTTGAATCAATCTATTTTGTTTGTGCAGATATTTTGAGGCCCCTGCATATCAGAGAATAGGAAGAGATGATGGATGTTTGTGCAGTGTGTATCCTTTACTGGACAAGCTTGTCTCTCCAGGCACCTAACTTTTATTGTGGGCTAGAGTACCTCAGAATTGTTACATCACAGAAGGAAGCTATCCAGTCCATTGTAGGTCCACGAACATAGAACATTACAGCTCAGTACCTGCAACATCCTTCAGCACTGTCCGCAGCTCCACCGACCTTACTGCGAACCGTAAATTTACTAACTCATCCCTCCATTCCCTCATTAAGGCCATTTTCAAAAAGACAAACAACAGTCGCCCCAAAACAGACTTTTACAGTATACCACCAGCGACTGAACTCGAGGATGAGCATTCCCCATTAACTACCACCCTCTGTCTTCTTTCAGCTAACCAATTTCTGATCCAAACCGCTAAATCACCCTCAATTCCACGTCTCCGTATTTTCTGGGTGAAAGTAAGGACTACAGATGTTTGAGATCAGAGTTCAAAGTGGGGTGCTGGAAAAGCACAGCAGGTCAGGCAGCATCCGAGGAGCTAGGAGAAAGTGAAGGCTGCAGATGCTGGAGACCAGAACACTGATTCCTGATAAAGGGCTTACAAATGTAACATCGACTCTCCTACTCCTTGTACGCTGCCTCATCTGTTCTGCTTTTCCAACACCACACTCTCCATATATTTTGGATTAGCCTAACATGGGGGACTTATCAAATGTTTTACTGAAATCCTTATACCCCACTTTACCCTCAACCACCTGTTTAGTCACCTTCTCAATGAACTCAGTAAGATTTGTGAAACATGACATACCTTGTTGACTATCCCTAATCAAATGATTCTTTTCTAGATGATAATAAATCCTATCTCTTATAATTCTTTCCAACACTTTACCCATAAACAAAGTAAGCCTGATATATGATTACCAGGGTTGTTTCCTCTCCATTTCTTGAACAAAGGGACAACAATTGCTGTCGTCCAGTCTTCTCGCACTATTCCTGTAGACAATGGCGATGTAAAGTTTCGAAACAATGGTTGTGTAACTTCCTCCCTAATTTCTCAAAGAATCCTAGGATTAATCACATTTGGCCATGAGGACTTATCTATTTCCACTCTCTCCAGAATTGCTAACATCTCCATCTTACGAACCTCATTCCCATCTAGTGTAATAGCCTTTACTCCATACAGGCCTCGACAGCATTGTCTTTCCATTGTGAATACTGATTCAAATATTTATTTAGTGCCTGTCCTATTTCCTTGAACTACACACACAACTTCACACTACTGTCCTTGATTAGCCCTAATCTTAATTTGGTCATTCATTGATTCGTGACATACTGGTACAAAGCTTGAGAGTTTTCTTGGATGCTACTTGCCAAAGACTTCTCATGCTCTCTCTTGGCTGTTCTTATCTCTTTCTTTAAGTCCTTCCAGGATAACTTGTAACTCTCAAGCATCCGAACTGAGCCTTCTCGTTTCATCTTTACATAAGCTTCCTTCTTCCTCTTGACAAGAGATTCAACTTCTTCAGTAAACCACAGCACCCTCACTCCACCACTTCCTTCTTTCCTGACATGTATAAACTTATCAAGGACACACAGTAGCTGTTGTTTTAAACAGCTCCCCGTTTGAATTGTGCCCATCCCCGTTGTTTCCTTCCACATCCTATGCATCCCACAATCTTGCCTAATCGCATCATAATTGCCTTTCCCCAGCTATAACACTTGCCCTGCGGAATACACCTGTCCCTTTCCATTGCTAAGGTAAACATAACTGAATTGTGGTCACTACCAGCCAAGTGTTCACCTACCTCCAAACCTAATTCCTGGTCTGGAAAATTACTCAGTACCAAATCCAATTTGTCCTTGTCCCTTGTTGGCCTATCAACATACTGTGTCAGGAAACCATTCTGCACACAAAGGACAAAACTGACCGATATAAAGTAATTGAACAGTCGCGTTTCCAGTCAATATTTGGTAAGTTAAAGTCCTCCATAACAACTACTCTGTTATTTTCGCTCCTATCCAGTATCGCCCTTGTCATCCATACTGTACATCTATGGAACTTTTCAGAGGGCTATAGAGAACTGACAACAGGGTGATCTCTCCGTTTTTGTTTCTAACCTCTTCCCATACTAACTCAGTAGACGAGTCCTTACCAAACATTCTTTTTTGCCAACGTAATATTGTCTTTGATTAACAATGCCACTCACCCCCCACCTACTTTTAGTACCTTCCTTATTCTTAATGAAGCATTTAAACCCCAGACCCTGCAACGATCAGTCCTGTGATGGAAATGTGTTGCTGGAAAAGCGCAGCAGGTCAGGCAGCATCTAGGGAACAGGAGAATCGACGTTTCGGGCATTAGCCCTTCTTCAGGAATGAGGAAAGTTGGTCCAGCAGGCTAAGATAAAAGATAGGGAGGAGGGACTTGGGGGAGGGGCGTCGGAAATGTGATAGGTGGAAAGAGGTCAAGGTGAGGGTGATAGGTCAGACTGGGGTGGGGGCGGAGAGGTCGGGAAGAAGCCCCTCCCCCAAGTCCCTCCTCCCTATCTTTTATCTTAGCCTGCTGGACCAACTTTCCTCATTCCTGAAGAAGGGCTAATGCCCGAAACGTCGATTCTCCTGTTCCCTAGATGCTGCCTGACCTGCTGCGCTTTTCCAGCAACACATTTCCATCTCTGATCTCCAGCATCTGCAGACCTCACTTTCTCCTCAAAGATTTCAACCTACTGCGAATCCTCTTACAAGAATGCCTTCCTTGAAGAAGCTCTCTTTCTCCCTCTACAAAGGTTTCAGTGAGTCACCCCCCAGGTCATCTCCTCTGCACAGAAGCTCTTCAGCCACATTCTCAAACAGACTCGCTACCACAGCCACATCTCCTTCCTCAGCACCTGCCTACGGAACCGACTGATCCCGCACGGACTCCGGACTACGTTCCGACCAACAAAACTTGGACCCAACCAGGACAACCAGTACCTACAACAAATCCGAAGCCTCCAGCAACAGACGTCCCTCCGGATCCTCCGCTCCACGCTTGCAGCCATGCGCCGCTACCTACATTCCCTGCAACTCGACCTACCCCAGCTCAGGACAACACTCTCACAGACCTGTAAAGGACATCGACTGTTCTTCATCCACAGAAGGATGCATAAACTAAACAAACAGTTCTTCCTAGCCATATCGGAAATTAAAGACAGTAAGTACCAAAAACTTTCATGTACTTACCCCCACACTCCGGATTCCTCAACTGTTCCAGAATCTTCCATCGGCCTCCGAAATCAGTCTGGCGCCATTACGCACGTGGCCGCTACATCGCCCGCTGCAATACCTGTCGCCGCCGCCGACGATGACGTCACCTCCGCCCCCACCGACCTCGCAGCCTCCGCGATCGCCGCCCAGACAACGGCCTCCGCGGATTCGCGACCTCCGCGGCTATGGGGAATAACTCTGTCTCTGCGGTCGCCGCAGCCACTTCCGCCCCCACTGACGTCACTAACGCCGCATGTGTCTCCGCCCCCACGCCGATCTCCACGCCTAACCCCGCCCCCCCGGCGAGTTCCGTCACCTCGCCTAACCTCGCCCCCACGCCCATCTCCGTCACCACGTCTAACCCCGCCCCCACCCCGATCCCCGTCCCCGCCCCCAGACCTAACACCGCCCCCACACTCAGCTCCAGCCCCACACCAGGTCCTAGCTCCCAACCCTGCCGTGTTTTCACCATCCCTCCAGACCTCCCCCTCTCTGAGGATGAAAGATCTGTCCTCAGCAGAGGCCTCACCTTCATTCCCCTATGCTCCCGGATTGATGAATTCAACACGCGGCGTGACATCGAACAATTCTTCCGCCGCCTTCGCCTCCGCGCCTACTTCTTTAACCAAGACTCCCGCCCACCCTCTGACGACCCCTTCTCCCGCCTCCAACACACCCCATCCACCTGGACACCCCGTGCTGGCCTCCTACCTGCCCTCGACCTCTGCATAGCCAAGTGCCGCCGCGATATTAACCGCCACCTGAACTCCCCCACCCCTCTCACCCACTCCAACCTCTCACCCTCGGAACGCGCAGCCCTCCACTCACTCCGTTGCAACCCCAACCTCACTATCAAACCAGCAGACAAGGGAGGCGCGGTGGTAGTTTGGCGCACTGACATTTGCACCGCTGAGGCCAAACGCCAGCTCGCAGATACCTCCTCCTACTGCCCCCTTGACCATGACCCGACCCCCCACCACCAAACCATCATCTCCCAGACCGTCCATAACCTCATCACCTCGGGGGATCTCCCATCCACCGCCTCCAACCTCATAGTCCCACAACCCCGCACCTCCCGCTTCTACCTCCTGCCCAAAATCCACAAACCTGAATGCCCCGGCCGACCCATTGTCTCCGCCTGCTCCTGCCCCACCGAACTCATCACCGCATACTTTGGCACCGTCCTGTCCCCCTTAGTCCAAGAACTACCCCACCTATATTCGGGACACCACCCACGCCCTCCACCTCCTCCATGGTTTTCACTTCCTCGGTCCCCAACGCCTTATCTTCAACATGGCCATCCAGTCCCTGTACACCTCCATCTCCCATTACGAAGGACTCAAAGCCCTCTGCTTCTTCCTTTCCCGCCGTACCGACCAGTACCCTTCCACAGACACCCTCCTTCGACTGACTGAACTGGTCCTCACCCTGAACAACTTCTCTTTCCAATCCTCCCACTTCCTCCAAACGAAAGGAGTATCCATGGGCACCCGCATGGGCCCCAGCTATGCCTGCCTCTTCGTAGGATATGTGGAACAATCCATCTTCCGCAACTATACTGGCCCCACCCCCCACCTTTTCCTCCGCTACATCGATGACTGTATCGGCTCCGCCTCGTGCTCCCACGAGGAGGTTGAACAGTTCATCCACTTCACCAACACCTTCTACCCCGACCTCAAATTCACCTGGACCGTCTCAGATTCCTCCCTCCCCTTCCTCGACCTTTCTATTTCTATCTCAGGCGACCGAATCAACACGGACATCTACTACAAACCAACCGACTCCCACAGCTACCTGGACTACACCTCCTCCCATCCTGCCCCCTGTAAAAACGCCATCCCATTCTCCCAATTCCTTCGACTCCGCCGCATCTGCTCCCAGGAGGACCAGTTCCAAAAACGCACATCCCAAATGGCCTCCTTCTTCAAGGACCGCAATTTCTCCCCCGACGTGGTCGACGATGCCCTCCACCGCATCTCTTCCACTTCCCGATCCTCCGCCCTTGAACCCCGCCACTCCAACCGCCACCAGGACAGAACCCCACTGGTCCTCACCTACCACCCCACTAACCTCCATGTACAGCGCATCATCCGCCGCCATTTCCGCCACCTCCAAACGGACCCCACCACCAAGGATATATTTCCCTCCCCTCCCCTGTCAGCATTCCGTAAAGACCACTCCCTCCGTGACTCCCTCGTCAGATCCACACCCCCCACCAACCCAACCTCCACTCCCGGCACCTTCCCCTGCAACCGCAGGAGATGCAAGACTTGCGCCCACACCTCCCCCCTCACCTCCCTCCAAGGCCCCAAAGGAAACTTCCATATCCGCCACAGATTCACCTGTACCTCCACACATATCATCTATTGCATCCTTTGCACCCGATGTGGCCTCCTCTATATTGGGGAGACGGGCCGCCTGCTTGCGGAGCGTTTCAGGGAACACCTCTGGGACACCTGGACCAACCAACCCAACCACCCTGTAGCTCAACATTTCAATTCCCCCTCCCACTCCACCAAGGATATGCAGGTCTTTGGACTCCTCCATCGTCAGACCACAGCGAAACGACGGTTGGAGGAAGAACGCCTCATCTTCCGGCTAGGAACCCTCCAACCACAAGGGATGAACTCGGATTTCAGTAGTTTCCTCATTTCCCCTCGCCCCAGCCTGTCTCAGTCAAATCCATCAAATTCAGCACCGCCTTCCTAACCTGCAATCTTCTTCCCGACCTCTCCGCCCCTACCCCAGCCTGACCTATCACCCTCACCTTGACCTCTTTCCACCTATCACATTTCCGACGCCCCTCCCCCAAGTCCCTCCTCCCTATATTTTATCTTAGCCTGCTGGACCAACTTTCCTCATTCCTGAAGAAGGGCTAATGCCCGAAACGTCGATTCTCCTGTTCCCTAGATGCTGCCTGACCTGCTGCGCTTTTCCAGCAACACATTTCCATCTCTGATCTCCAGCATCTGCAGACCTCACTTTCTCCTCAACGATCAGTCCTGTCCCTACCCTATCCATTTTTCCAACATGGCCACAACATTTGTGAGATTTGTAGCTCGGGTGCTCGTTTTTGTGGTTCTGTTCGTCGAGCTGGGAATTTGTGTTGTTGACGTTTCGTCCCCTGTCTAGGTGACATCCTCGGTCTTGGGAGCCTCCTGTGAAGCGCTTCTGTGATGTTTCCTCCGGCATTTGTAGTGGTTTGTCTCTGCCACTTTCAGTTGTCATTTCCAGCTGTCCGCTGCAATGGCCGGTATATTGGGTCCAGGTCGATGTGTTTGTTGATAGAATCTGTGAATAAGTGCCGTGCCTCTCGGAATTCCCTGGTTGTTCTCTGTTTGGCTTGTCCTCTGTTTGGCTTGTCCTATAATAGTAGTGTTGTCACAGTCGAACATCAAGCTGTACAACTGCACAGTTTGGAAACATAGAGTGATTGGTTGGTTAACCGAGGGTGATTTGAATAGATCAGAAGACAGCATGAGGGGAGATAGACAGGAACAGACAGACAATGGAAGTTTTGTTTAGAAATTCTCACGGACTGCAATACCTTTATCTAGTGCCATATCCTGTGAACACTGTGCAGATATTAGCTGTGGTCCCAAATCATTTATTTTCAATAATATCACAGAGCTGAGTTGCTGACAGTTAAACAGAGTCCAAACGTCCGAGTGTTTTTTTTTTACAGTGAGAAGGTGGTTCAATTTATATAGACTGGGTGAACAGCAGCAGGAACTGAGAATCTTGCTCGATACTGAGACAGTGCACCAGAGAATCTCAATGAGGTGGATCACGGACAGAAGGGAAATCAGCATCTCAGCTGTGGGACAAATAATGTTTGGGAAAGATTGCATACCACTTCTGTAGTTTTGTATAACACATTTAAAATTATGTAGCTCAATATCATGAGTGTATCTTATCTCTTTGTACTTTCGATAGTTTAGTATGGACAGAAAATCATTTTGTCCTGTATTTTGTGTTCAAAAAACAGATCTTACTCCCCATTCCTCACTTTAAATGTACCCTTGAATCTGTTCTTAATATGAGTTATACAGGGTAACATTCCAATACTGATGACTGGGGAATGTCCCCCAATTATCTTTGTTTTCTGTCTCCTCCACAATGCCATAATCACGCTATAATTGAAGTCCAATAAATTGAAGTTCATCACAGTTCATTAACATCGATAACATCAATAGCACAGCCCACGTCTGTCCTCTCTGATCCTGGAATAACAACTTGAATTGTATTTGTCACGTTCAATTCTCTGCTAACATAACCATGCCGTTTGTCTGTTATAACCCCACGTTTCTCAAACACACATTCCGCTCAGATCATGAACTATAAAAATTGTCTCAATGTTTTATTGAAATTATGATGCTTGATCTCTAGTTCCAGGATATATGCTTCCATTTATATATAGAGAAATAAGATCGTGGAGTTTAAGAACAGTCTGCTTTCTCCTCGCGAGCCTCGAGATTTGGTCCATCAGTCACCCTCACAGACCCCATCCACAATGCGAAAGTTTGAAGCATTTTTTTTGAATTTGCATAAAACAATATTGAATTGAAAGGCGTTGGCTGGAGCTATTTGTTCAGTGACTGTGATTGATGTCAGTCTCCATGCATTGGAAAAGTGTCACTGGAGGGTTTGCCTCTTCTATTAACTAAGGACTCGGTTCAATGTGTTATCCCAGTATGGGCGGGAGCATCAATGACTGGACTAACAGGGATCAGTAGCTCGAGAGACGGGGAGGAGAGATCAGAATCTGAGAACATTCGACTGGGATGTTCCATTAATGGATCAGAATCTGAGAACATTAGACTGGAATATTACAACAGACAGGAGTTTATCCTGGGGTCTCTACTATCTTTCTCAGCCTTGGATATCATTAGCATCACGGATCGAAGATATCCTTTGGATTATTCAAGGTGGTTACTATCCCATCCTCGCTATATTTGGTATTCCTGGTAAGTCATTCCATCTGACCATTAAACTAGGTTGAACGGAATTGCAGTTCATATTCAAATTTTAGAGTTTGGAATCATTGTTTTCAGATCCAGTCAGAAATTTTATTCCTTAGAAGTTATAACTAGCAAATTACTATTCACAACTTACTCAACAATACGTGAGGAGAAACCAGACTGTTCTTAAACTCCATGATCTTTTTTCTTCATTCATATTTACATTTCTACATATTTTCTCCACTCACCAATCCTACCCAAGAATACTATCAGGATATTTCAGTCTCCTTCTCAGCCTCAATGCAACTGCTGAATAAACCATCATTTGTGCCTTTGGTAAATCCAGATATTAACATTTCAAGTCGCTTCTAACTATGCTTCCGTCACAAAATATTTGCACTTGAGAAGGGTAATTTGTCCTCTCCACAGAATCTGTCAGATGGACAGACAGTGCATGGTGGTCAAGTCATTGACCCATAATCAAGCGGGACAGAATAATAATCTTTTGGTGTCTCATGAAGGAAGTTGATGGAATGCAAATGAAATCATCACCACTTGCTTTAAACGGAAGCCATCTGTTTGCCTCATGTCCTGTAGAGATGTTAATGGGTCATCCTTCTCTGGTCCGGTCTGTGTGTGACTGCAAACACACAGCAATATGTTTTACTCTGTGCTGTCCTGTGGACAAAATCTTCTGAACATTTTGTGATCTAGCTACTCAGTTCAGGATCAGCATAACATACTGATCTGACCAGGGCTGCACACATCCCGTGAGGGCAGAACAAAAGAAAACATCGCTCCTTTCCTCTGCCTGATTTCTATGTTCCTGCAAGTCATTTCCATTCAGGTAGGTGACCATTCTCTGTTTCGAGTGAAGTCTATCTGATTGAGTCTCCCTCCGAGAGTGATATTGATCTCCATCGGTACCTCTAGTGATGACTTTATTGATGCTGATGTACAGAGTAAGGAACTTCTAAATTCCACATCATTTGCAGTGTAGAGAGAAGTAATGGCTTTTTACGGCACAGGAACGAAGCTGAGACACTTAATTGAGGAAACAGAATTATTGCGATCAGCCCTGAGACTGTTGTTGAGATAGTATCTGGGGTGTTATGGACAGATTTTCTCTCTTTTATAAGGAATACTCCTCTTGGCAGAAAGAGTGTAAATGAGTTTCATCAGACTAATTGTTGGGATGATTGTACCATTGAGAATGCATGTAGATTAATCTGTAGCGCTTTGAGGGAATAAAAGGTGATTGCATTGAACCTTAAGGGGAAGGACAGTCATTCATTATATTCCAAACAGGTACTGATACGGTGATAAATTCCTTGGCTTGTTTATTACTTGGTGTACCTGATTCTCGACGTTTGAAAACCTCTGGGAACGTCGCTGTCACCCCACGCTACTCCCCATTTCGATTGAGAGAGAGAAAGAGAGAGAGAGAGAGGGTCAGTGTTTGACTAACCTCTCCCCACATTATGAACGTACTCCACAATCCCGACAGGAGCCTCAATACATTCATGCTAAAACAGTCACCAATTCCCATCAGCTTCTGACCTCCATGGAGAACAGGGTTCTGTCTTCAGAGGTAGAAGATGCCTGTTTGAGACTTGGTACACAACATGTGGTTACCTTTCTCACTGCTGGCAAAACATGTTAAAGTACCATGTGTTGCACAGGTAATGGAGCCACGAGGAACATCGTGAGCCGTCTCTCAGTGCATTCTCTGCTCCATTGGTTTTTCAGGTTGGAACATCAATGACACCTTCCTGTTCCCGTATAAGTGTCTCGAGGGGCTGAATGGCCTCCTCCTGCTCCCATGGAACAGTATCAAGGGTCTGATTGAGCTCTGCCTGTTCTTGTTTAACAACTCAATGTACTGACCAGAGCGCTCCTCTTGCTGCGGAACAGGCAGCACGATTGAATGGGTTGTACCTCTTCTTGTTCAGTCGTTTCGATGAGCTGAATGGCTTCCACATATCCATATAACCAGCTTGAGGTGCTGTACGAGCTCCTCTTTTAACTGTGGAAATGTGCAGTATCTGGCCTTGCTATTACATGAATGTTACCGACACTTTAACAGTACAAACCTGACTGTTATCCAGGTCTTGCTGCACATGGACACAGAGTCTGGTTCAGGAGCTGAGGGGGGACAAAATCTTCTGAACATTTTGTGATCTTCAGTGATCACCCTGCTTCTGATCTTATGATGGATGTGGGGAGTGTGCCGGGGTGTGGGCACGTAGACGTTGACGAAGGAGTTGAAGATGTTTGTGGTGAGGAAGATAACCTGAGGATCTCCTGAACAGATGTTCTGGGACTGAGAGGATTGTCGGCCACCGCCCACAAACATCTTCCTTTGTGCTCTGAAAGACCCCAACCAGTGAGGAGGTTACACCTGATTCTCATTAAGGTCAAATAAGTAGATGGCCCCGATGACACCCTCAATCAAATACTTCCTTGATATCAAGGCCATTCACTCTGTCCTAAGCCCCTATGTTCACCTCTTGTTCATATCAATAGGTGACGATGTCCGTGTGGGTAGTCTTTTCCTCTCACAGAGGGAATCAATGTCAGAAATTATCTGGGCTAGAGAGTTAAGGGAGCTTAATCACTGTAAGTATTTAAAGAGGAGGTAGATGTACATTTGACCTGTCAGAGAGCTGGCGGGTGTGATGGATTGGGTATTAAAGAGGAGTTAATGCAAACAGTAGATCAGCCAGATCGTATACAATGGCTTGACCGTCCGAATTATCTGATCCTGTTCCTTATGTTCATATTTTCTGTAATTACAAAGTTAATAGTTGTCAAGTTTCTAGATGTTCTGTTATTGAACGTTGGAATCAGAGAGAGCAAATCAGTTTTGAGTCATCTCTGGGTGAGGTTAGGTGACTTTATTCATAATGAATCTTGGTCTAGACCATGACCAACAAATGAAGCACAAGTTGCAGAGAGGAGGCACTCTGTAAAGAGACCAGAGGCGTCTTTCAAACAGAGAGTGGATTTCCAAATAACATTTTCCAACCCACACCAAACCGTGTGTGAAAGTCTGGAAGGATTGAATGAGACCCTGGGTTACTGTGGACCAGGCATTTGGAGCAAGTGGTCTCCATCTGCTCCTGTGCAGGACCTGTGAGGGGTTGGATGCAACATGGTAACATGGGACTATGGAGCAAGAGTGGGTCATCAGATACTGTGTCACTGCTGCACCACGAACTATGGTCTGTTCCTGGTCTGAGCAGCACTTTTCTGTCTGTGCACCATTTTCCTACTCTGATTTATCTGTCAAGTGTTTAACATGCACAATTTTGAATAAATGGAACTATCCAGGCATCACAAACTTTAATAGCCCTTTGACAATCTCTTGATCGTGTGCTGATCAATGTTCGAGGGTCACTGATGTCTTTTCCCACTCCTCTACTGGTGAAAGCAAATTGTAAATGTAACCAGTTGAGTGCTGTGGCCAATGAAATAGGTATCAGACTGGGGTATTTTCTACAAAAATGTGGGACGCAGAAATTTGAACTCTGAACGATGGTAAAAGGATCGGCTGTCCCAAATTCTTTTCTGCCTTTCGAGTTATTCTGCTCACACAAATGTCTCGGAATGCGGATTTCTCCCGGAACAGTTGGATTTGGCTGAATTTCCTTTGCTTCGGGCAGTGGAGAGATTCCTACCAATTGTCACCAGGAATCCTCCAGGAGTGGTAAAGATGACTCAGGAATTTTCTGTTCTTACACCTTGTTTTCAGGCACATCAAAATAAGATAGAGAGACCAATTGGCTGCTGCTTTAGAGGCAGCTAATATTTTTCTCCCTCTCTGTGTGAAAAAAATACTGTAATGTCAACTGAACACCAAACTGGGCCATGTGCAATCAGCATGTACATTCTCTGGAATGGATGATAAGAGACTGTATGCTGTATGTCGGTGCATCTTTGCTGTTGTTGTGCACAATGCCTTTCATTAGCAAAAAAAGTGCCTTCTTTATAATTTGATGACATGTTTATATGTGTCTGCGTAATTCTTATAAATGGGTTGATATCTTCATAATATTTGTGTTTATATAAACACATCACATTCTTTAAAAATATTCTCTAACTTTAGTCTCCTTAACAAGAGAAAATATGTATCCAACTGCAACACTTTTCTGAAAACCGTGGTTCAATAAGATTTCTCATCTAAGACCTTTGTAGATAATCCCCGATAACAAAAGGCCTTCATTTCAGGAAGGAGTAAAGGGAAGCATCTCCGAACATCTTCAAAAGGAATTACATCCGTTTTTTAGTTGAGAGGATCAAAAAATCACCCAGTGTATCTGATGTGGTCTCAGCAATGCCCTATATAGATGCATTAAAACATTACTGATTAAACCCAATATCCGTTGCCACAAACAGCATCATTCCACTTACCTTCCAAATCACTTGCTACATCTGCAGACAGACTTCACATGTACCAGGAATATGAAAAAAACATCTGCATCACAGAATTCTGCATCTCTCTCCATTTAAATTGTTTCATACTGTTTTATCCTTACTACCTACTCACATTATATTGTTTCTGCTGAAGGATTGCTCACTAACCTGCCCTGTCTATATCACAATGCAGATTCAGTACCTCCATTTGAAGATATATTGAATGATCATCTTGGTGTACAAGGTAATTCAGCTTTGATCCATTCAGTCACTTCATCCAGATATTTGATATAGATTATTGATCATTGATGACCCTACAGTGATCCCTGTGGCAAAACTCGTTATAGGTTTGTGAAAATATGCATTTATCTCAACTGTCTATTTTCTGTTAGCGACAGCATCCCTGTTCCTCTGCAGCAGTTCAGTCAGGTTGAATGGCCTCCTCCTGGGCTGTGTAATGTACTCAACGAGCTGAATTACTTCATCCTATATTCCTGTGTAACTCCATCGGGGGGAAGAATGGTCTCCACCCATCTCATTCTCACGATCCTGTGTGGCTGAATGGGGTGGTCCCCTACCCTGTTACAGACTCAAGGGGTGTATTGAGGAAACAATACTTTGGATAGGGGCAACAGTATATGTCTGTAATAGCATCGAGGGTTGGATTGATGGAACAACACATTGGATAGGGGCGGCAGTTAAACATTCGGCTGCACCATTCAGAATGCTTATAGTTGATCCGATTGTGTCTGACTATCAGACTCCTGTCCCCAATAAACATTGACTCTCCTGTCCAGCAAAGAACAGTCTTGAATATCTTCACTAGCCAGGTACTCTTTGCTCCGTGAGGATGAGAACACCACCGGTAGCACAACACTAAAGGGAAAGGGACCTCCTTATTTCATTATGAGACGCATTATTTTAAAACTGTGTTAACCTCACATCAAATGACTGCCCCTTTTCGGATATAAGGATACAATAACGAGGAATAGACATAAGTCATTCCCGCCCTCCAACTCTGTCCCACATTACCACTGACTCTTTTCAATCAAATGTGTATCAAACACAGCCTGTGCTGCTGTCTCAGGAAGAGAATACCTGATAGCATAACACCACACAAGCATTAAAGAAAGGAACAGAATTCGGCTATTCGGCCCATCAAGTCTGACGTGCCATTCAATCATTTCTTATATGTTCCTCAACACCATTGTCCTACCTTCTCCCGAGAATCGTTGATCTCTTTATATATCAAAAACGTATTTATTTGTGTCTTAATGACACCAGTGTCTGTGTCTTTGCTCTACTGAATATTGCTCCTTACTCGGTTGTTGGGACGTGATGTTTCAGAATCTCCAAACAAGGCCTCCTGGTCCTTTCTGGCTCTTTCCAGGATCCTCCCCATAGGGTCGGGGTTGGGGGCTGAGGGAACGGTTATCTGGCACTCCACTACCCGACTTGGCCCTCTGTGCCCTATTCCAGTCTGTATCTCCTGGAATGGGAGAAAGGGAGGGAAGCAATGAGGGTGGGAGTGGGTGTACCTGCTGATAGTGCTGGAGGGGGTGAAGGGTGAAGTGTCTGGAGGGCGTCTGACCACAGTGTTATATCCATGCCGTGTTATTAGTGTGCAGGGCTATTGCGTCAGTGACAGAAAAAGTGGGAGAGGAAAGTTGCTGAATTCAACTGTGAGAGTGGTCGTGCTTGAGCCTTATTTGGAGATAGAGTATGAGCCTTGTTCGGGGATATGTGCTAAAACAGATATACAGTGAGTGTGAGGGAGCAGAGAGAATATGATGACTCTTATCCTGGCAGAGCGGGGAGGCTATTGATACTTGTCCTGGATTGCTGACCAATTCTTCAGATCATCTAAGCCTCGAGGTGCGCCTCTCCAAATATCCTGTCCAAGTGTATCACTAATAACGTCACAGATCCTGTCCCTCAGATTCCACAGAATCAGTTTGGGTGGATCTGACAAATAGCAAGGAGAAACAAACATTGGTGCGTTATATATAGAGACAAAAACTGTGGCGCAAATACTTTGCATCATATGCTCTGGAAATTGGACATGCGAGTATATGCATGGGATAGCAATGACATAGTGATATTATCGCTGGTATCTTAGCCCAGAGACTCAGGGACTGTTCTGAGTACCGGAGTTCGAATCCTGCCATGGCAGATGATGGAATGTGAATTTAATAAGTATCTGGAATCAAGGGTTTATGATGACCAGTAACCTATTGTCGAATGTTGGAAAAACTCATCTGGTTCACTAATGTCCTTTAGGGAAGGAAACTGCTGTCCTTCCCTGGTCTAGCCAGCTTGTGACTCCAGACCAAGGCAACGCTGTTGACTCTTAGCTGCCCTCTGCCATGGGCAATAAATGCTGGTTTTAAATGCGACGTCTTCATCCTGTGAATGAGTGACAAATAATCGTTGGTGCTGCAGTAATACTGAATGGTTAAAAGTTGCATCGAAACTGCGATAACTGAGTGACTGCTCATGTTGTGAAAAAAATAAATTCCATAAGTGTATATCAGGTATTTGGAGAGTATGTTGTGAACCAAAATGTAAAGCAGGTTATTTCGGATTTGGTGTTGTGTGGTCAGGATAACTTATTACTAACCTAGCTCTGAAGCAGCTTTGAGGAATTGTGACATTAATATGTTGCATTTCGAATACCATCTGCATGCAGTACAGAAAATTTGAACATTATAGTCAAACATCGTGGAAGCCTGGAGGCTAGAGGGTCAAGTTAGTTCCAGTGAGTTGGAAAAGTACAATATAACATTCAGTGAGTGACAAGCAATGGTTGTTCAAGTCATAGAGTCTGACAGCATAGAGACAGGCCCTTCGGCCCAAAGTCGTCCATTCCAAACAAAATCTCCACTCACACTAAACCCATTTCCCTGCTATTGCCCGATATCCTTCTAATCCTTTCCTGTCCAATTATTTGTCCAAATGCCTGTTAAATGTTGTTAATGTACCCACCTCAACCACTTCCACTGTCAGCTCATTCCATATGCATACAAACCTGTATTTTTAAAAAAAATTGCTCCTCAGCTTCCTTTTTAATTCTGTCTCCTCTGACCTTAAACGGATGACCTCTCGTCCGGGAGTGCCCAAACATGGGGTAAAAAGACTGAATGCATTCACTCTGTTATATACTTCCATCAGATCCCCCACCATTCTCAAACTCTCTGAAGTCAAAAAAAAAAATCCTAGCTTGTCCAACCTCTCTTTAAAATCCAGATATTAGAGTCCTTAGCAACATCCGTGTAAATTTCGTATGCATTCTTTCCAATTTAATAACATCCTTCCTAGAGCAAAGTGAACAAAACTGAACATAACGCGACAAGTATGGCCTCACCAACATCCTGTATAACTGCAACATAACTCCCCAATTTCTATATTCAATGCCCTGACTGATGAAGGTCAGGGTGCCAAAAGCCTTCTTCACTGCCCTGTCTATCTCTGAATCAACTTTCAGAGAACCGTGCACCTGAATTCCAGGGTCCGTCTGTTCCACTACAACCGTTAAGGCCCAAACATTCACCATGAAACTCCGACCTTGAATTGACTTTGCAAAATGCAAGGACTCACATTTATCCATATTCAACACCATTTGACATTTCTTGACCCATGTCCCAAACTGATCAAGGTCCTGCTACAATTTCTGATAATCTTCCTCACTGTCCACGAGACCACATTATTTAGGGCCATCTGCAATCTTAATAATCATGCCTTGTACATTCTAAACTAAATCATTCTACATAAAACAAACAGTAATTGTCCCAGCACCGACCACTGAGGCAAACCACTAGTGACAGGCCTCCAGTCCGACAAGCATCCTTTCACTATTACTCTCTGCTTCCTACCATCAAGACAATTCTGTATCTAATTTGCCATGTTCCCACTCCATTCCATGCAATATACCCTTCCAAAGCTGCGTACCATGTGAACCCTTATTGAATCCCTTACTAAAATCAATTGGGCTACGTATACCACCCTGCCCTCGTCAACGTTGCTGGTCACTTCATCAAAGAACTCTAATAATTTTGTGAACCATGATCTCCCATACACAAAGCCATGCTGACTGTTCCTTATCACACCCTGCCTTTCCAAATGTATGTTTATCTTATCTCTCAGCATCTTCTCAGGTATCTTACCAACAGATGGCCAGTTTACTGGTCTATAGTTCCCAGGTTTTTCTTTGTAGCCCTTCTTGAAAAAGGGCACAACAATCCCTGTCCTCCAGTCATCTGGGGCCTCACCAATAGCCATCGATGATGTAAAAATATCAGACAGGCCCCCCGCAATCTCTTTTCTGTCTTCTTGCAATGTTCTTGTATATATCTGGTTTATAGAAATACTGCAAAGTCTGAAACAGAAGTCGATTTCTTTTAGGTAAAAACACCCAAGAGTGAGAAAGTGACTTCATGATGGTTAACATTATAAATTAAAGATGATATTAATCATAAGAAGTGACTTCAGAAGAAATCCAGACAGTATGGAAACCTGAGAAATGTCAGAAATTTATAATCCAGGAAAGAGGGCCATGAAACTGATAAGGAAATCAGAAAGCGAACATGCATGCTAACAAACAGGAACACAAAGACTGCATAAATCTACGATATTTATTTCAAAGGCAATAAAATAAAAGCATGGTCAAATGTGGAAATTTGTAACCGGAAGAGGATTGCTTATTGGGGAGAACAGGGAAATGGCCGAGAAAATAACCAGTTACTTTGATGGAGGAAGACCCAGAAAATCACCCAGAAAATCACCCAGAAATAACAAGTGATCATATAGGACTTGTGGAACTAAAGGCACAAAGTCAATTCATATCAGTAACAAGAGAAGACTTGAACATGGGGTTGGGTGGAGCATTGGTAAGTCTAACGAAACATATGTAATTCATTTCAAAAGGTCAGAAATAAATCAGCAATAGAAGTATTAATCATTGTGTGTCTGTTCGCCGAGCTGGGAATTTGTGTTGCAGTCGTTTCGTCCCCTATCTAGGTGACATCCTCAGTGCTTGGGAGCCTCCTGTGAAGCGCTTTTGTGTTGTTTCCTCTGGCATTTATAGTGGTTTGTCTCTGCCGCTTCCAGTTGTCATTTCCAGCTGTCCGCTGCAGTGGCCGATATATTGGGTCCAGATCGATTCGTTTGTTGATAGAATCGCTTCACAGAAGCGCTTCACAGGAGGCTCCCAAGCACTGAGGATGTCACCTAGATAGAGGACGAAATGTCTGCAACACAAATACCCAGCTCGGCGAACAGAACCACAACAACGAGCACCAGAGCTACAAATCTTCTCACAAACTTTGAAGAAGTATTAATTGCACTGCCAATGGCTGTGTTTTACCTTCCTGTACACTCCAAGAGGTCCGGAAAGCCATTGTAGATAAATGGAAGGTAGTAAACGTGATCCAGCATGGTAGGTAGATGAATGGAATGGATCCAGGCATCGAGAAAGGGAAAAAGCGATCGTGTAAAGAAATGCAGTCCAATTAACTTGACATCTGTAGAGAAAGTTTTGAAATCTACGAGGCAGGATGTGGTTTGGATATTTAGAAATTAACAGCAACATTGGAGAGAATCAGTACGCATTTTCAAGGAAATTATGCTTGATAACTTCGGAATTTTTTGAAGGGTATTGGGAAGAATATATGTAAATGGAAAGTTAAGTTGGGTTCACGTTCAATGAAAGGCGTCAGAATATCGATGCAACAAAATGTTGAAGTAGTTTCGTAGTGCATTGGTGAGACTGTACCTGGAGTACTGTGTACAGGGTTGGTGAGACTATACCTGGAGTATTGTGTACAAGGTTGGTGAGACTGTACGTGGACTATTGTGTACAGGGTTGCTGAGGCTGTACCTGGAGTATTTTGTACAGTTTTGGTGACCTAATCTGAGAAAGAATATACTGACCACAGAGGAAGTGCAATGGACATTCTCCAGATTCATCCCTCCGATGGCGAGATTGGCTGATGTAGAAACTCAGACTGTGTTCTCTAGGGTTCAAAGAATGAGAGGTGATTACAGTGAAATTTAGAAAATACACGAAACATATCTCAAGGTGGAAATAAAAGGGATGTTTCTCTGGCTGTCTACTCTACATTTAGGGTAAATACTGACAGTATAAGGGACAGGCCATTTAAAACTACAATGAAGAAAATCTTCATCAAAGAAGACTGACTAATACAGGGGCATGGCAATCTGCCGGCAGGCAATTTTAGGGAGAAGCCCCAGGTATTCAACAAGTGCGTCAAGTGGACAAGAATAACCAGGGAGTCATTAGTGGCTTGCCAAGTTGCATCTAAATCACCTTTAGTGGTCGGAGTCAGAGGGTGGTGGTAGAAGCCTGTTTGTGTGACTGGAGGCCGGTGTCCAATGGTCTACGACGGGGAGCAGTGTTGTGTCCATTATTATTTGTGATTCGGATGTGCCAGTGTTGGACTGGGGTGGACAAATTTAAAAATCTCGCAACAATCAGATTTATTCGGAGGCATGAGCTTTCAAATCACACAACCACCTGACGAAGAAGCAGCGCTTCCAAAGCTAGTGCCTCCAAATAAACCTGTAGGACTATAACCTGGTGTTGTGTGAACTGTAACCTTATCATTTGTGATATTCATAAATGGTGCATCTGTGAATATGGACGAGGGGTGGAGAGAGTGTGATAACTAAGTTTGTGTTTGATACAACGATTGACCGGGTGTTTGGCAGCGAGGAGGAAGGTCTTATGTTACAGGAAGATACAGATGGAATGGTTAGATGGACAGATCAATAACAGATGGAATGTAACCCTGATAAATATGAGGTGATGCACATTGGAAGAAGGAAGCAGACAGGGGAGTACTCAGTGAATGGCAGCACACAAGGGAACTCAGAGGGAGCTTCTCCACACATCCCTGAATGTGACCAGACAGGTTAATACACAAGTTGAGAAAGCAAAGGGGAGCGTAAGCATAGCCCTTATTTTTCGAGGCACAGATTATAAGAGCTATGCGGAGCTTTGGTGAGGCCGACATGGAATACGGTTTGTAGATCTGGGAACCACATTACAGGAAAGACGTCATTGCGCTGGAGGGGGTTGCAGGAGAGATTCACCACGATGTTCACTGGGATGGAGCATATCAGCTATGCAGAGAGGCAGGACAAGCTCGGGTTGTTTAGTTTGGAGCAGACAAGGCTGAGGGGGACGTGATTCAGAAGGATAAGTTTGCGAGGGAATTGGACAGAGTGGATAGACAGCAGCTGTTCCTTTAAGTCAGAGGGAGAAGAACAACGGGGTGCACACTATTAAAGTGAAGGCTTTGAGATTTAGAAAGCACTTGAGGATCGTTTTTTTAACCAGAGGGTTTTGGGGTCTGGAATGCACTACCGGAGAGGGAGTTATCACGGGTAGCCCCACAACTGGTACAAAGTACTTGACGACCTCTTGTAGTGCCATAACATTTCCAGCTCTGGGGCTCGTGTAGAAAACTGGGACTAATGTAGACCGTGCTGTATTTCTGACAGTGCAGAGTCTATGCTTCTTTGAGTGAAGGTTGTGCAATGTCAATCATTGAGAAGCTTAAGACAGAAATTGATGTGCTTCAGAACACTCTATACGCACACGGGTAATAAGAGTAAACTTACAATAGCTTCAAAAAGTACATCAATGGTAAAATTAAAGGAAAATAACGTGCAGCTTCTTTACAGTCTGAAACCAGGGAATGGAGAATTGAGAAGAGGGAAATGGCAGAACTATGCAGCAAATATTTCAGTTATGTCATCACAGAAGAAAACAAAACATAAAAACAATCTTCGCAGCAATACTAGGAAAGTTTAATCTGATAAGAGAGAAAAAAGGAATAAAATAAAATTAGCAAATAAACGTTATGGAGAAAGTATTTTAATTGAGAGTAATGGGCTGAGAAAAAGGCAACAGAGATTTATGAAATGGCAATCGTATTTGAGAAACTGTCTTTTATCAAAACTATGGAGAAGCAGTCAATGCAATACGATCGGATTTTCAGAAAGATTTTTGATAAAGCCCCAAGCCTACTATGCAAATTTGAATCGTATGGGACTGGGGCTAACAGAAGGGCATGGATTTAGAATGGGAGAGCTAACAGGAAACAGTGAGTAGGAATAAATCAATGTTATTTAGAGTGGAGGACTCGGGGGTGTAGCAGGATTCAGTGCTTGGGCCCTAGCTATTTCAAATACACACCAAACGTTTGTTAGAGGGAATAAAATTCAATATTCCCAAGCCTTCAGATGGCATTAATCGATGTCGGATCGTGAGTGGGTGAGGAGGATGTAAAAAAGATCCAAGGTGACTGAAGCAAGTGGAGTGTCTGTGCAAATACGGGGCAACGAAGAGCAATGTGGGTAGTCGTGACGTTGTACCCTTTGATGGGAAAAAGAGAACGGTAGCCTACCCTTTGAAAAGGTTGGAAAATGTTACTCTATAAAGGAAAATATGCTTCTTTTGTTTCATTCATCACCTACCTTCGCCATCCATACAAGATCGTGAGTTCTGAAGCCAGAAGAAAATACTGGGAATGACATTCGGTCATTTACCAGTGTACATAGACCCACCAGGTGGGTAGCTGTAACATTGAAAAGGATCTGGATCGCCCTGTACACTAGTCACTGAAAGTAATTTTTGCAAGAACAGAAAGCCGTTAGAAAGGTAAATGGTGTGTTGACCTTAATTTCAGGGGGATTTGAGTTCAGATGTAAGGGTGATTTACTGCAGCTGTTCAGGGCCTTGGTGAGACCCCATCTCGAACATTGTGCTGTATTGTGTGCAGTTTTGGTCTCCTTACCTAATAAAGGACAAACCTGACATTGAGGATGCGCAGCGAAGGATGACCAGACTGATCTCTGGGACGACAGGTTTGTTGTGGGAGCAGAGTTTGGGTTAACTGGGCATGTATTCTATGGGCTTTAGGAAAATGAGTGGAGATCTCAGTAAAATATGTCAAACTCTGACAGGGCGAGAGAAATTAGAAGCAGTGATGATAATTTTGGAGCCATTTCAGAGACGATTTATCATATGTCTGTGCGTCTGGAGTGACTTTTAGGCCTGACCAGGATAGCACGGGAGATTCACTTCCTGAAAGTACATTAGGGAAGCAAACTGCTGTTTACAATCGACATTGGCTTCAGGGTAACTATTACTGGCATCTGATTTTAAATCTCGATATTTTATGATTTTTTTTTTAACTTCCGCGATTGCCAGAGCATTAGCCTGGTCTGAATTAGTAATCCAATGACATTTCCACAGCAGCACCATCTCCACATAGGGACCTATCTGAAACTGCGCAGGTTATTTCTGTGTGCTTGGCAGCTCTGTCAAAAAGAACTCCCACCAATTTGACTGTCGTGGTGGGACTGAGGGGGAGGTAATTGGTCAGATTGTAATTATACTCCTCTTAGTGGACTGGACATAGCTGAGTAATTTTCCGCATTGCCAGGGAGATATCAGAGTTGAAGCTGGAATGAAGCAGCTTCCTCAGGGACACGACTTGTTGTGCAGCACAAGTCTTCAGTCCTATTGCAGGAATGGGGTCAGGGCCCATTGCCTTTGTCGTATCTACTGTGTTCAGCTGTTTCTTCATGTCACGTGCAGTGAATCAAATTGGTTGGAGGCTGGCATCTGTGATGCTGTGGGCATCATGACGAGGGTGAGATGGATAATTGATTCAACACTTCTGGCTGAGAATGGTGTAGGTACTACATCCTTGTCTTTTACACTGATGTGCAGGGCTATTCCATGATTTAGGATTGGGATGTTTGTGGACCCCTTTCCTCCGTCATTTATTTCATCGTCCATCACCATTTATGACTGAATGTGGAAGGACTGCAGAGCTTCAATCAGATCTGTTGGTCAAGTACTGTAGTTTTAATGGGTTAGCACGAGGTTGAGCTTCAGATGGTTCTGACCCTGACACTTTCACCCACACTCGTCACTGAACCGTAGATCGTGTTGATGGTAATGGCTGACTGAGGAGATTATCCCGAAAAAATGTTACAGCTTGTGGTTGAATGCAGGTCTGCTTCTCCTGCTGCTGTGGTCTACAGCACTACATAACTACGCAGTTTTGAGCTGCAATATCTGCAATGCAATTCTGCTGTCTGTCCCTTAGTTCACATCGTGACCCATTCACCAATCAGCCCTGTACTCAGTGACCTACTCTGGTTTCTGATGTGCTAATACTTTCATTTTCAAATCGTCATTCTGCTGAGGGTCTCTCCCTGGGTCGTGCTTTCAATCTGACACATTCCGCAAAAGCATTTAACTGATTTTAATTCAATGATTTAATTCATCTGCAGTTTTCCTTCCGTAATGCCATCTTATGTTTTTTAATTGAATTTGTTTCCCTCTGTTTCTCTCCCTGACCATGACTAAGAGCTCTGTAGTGTCACTGATGCCAGCCTTATGTACTTTCAGAGCCAATGAATTCTCTGGATTCCCAATCATCTTCACCTTATTGTATGTTTCCTCTTTTGGTTTGATGCCTTATCACTCATGGCTGCCTTGTCCTCCCATGACTATGTTGCATCTCCTTTGAGATGAACTCCTGATATCCTCCGAATTATCCCCAAAAACCCTTGCCATTGCTGCTCCATGGTCTTCCCTGTTCGGCTCCCCTTCCACCTAATTCTGTCCAGCTCCTCACACATGCCTCTGTACTTACGTTACTCACTTATAATCACATTACATCGAGAAGAGAGCAATAGATATAAACCGTAAGAAGGGGCTTTGAGAGATGGGACACGAAGAATAATTGGGGGATTTCTTAACTAGATAAAAAGAGAGAACGAGAGACAGAATATAGATGTGGAGATCAGAAACATGAAAAAACTAGATTATCGACAGAAGTAAATGTCCATCCCTCAATGTTTTGGCTATTCCTGTGTGCCGTGGTCCTTTGCACAGTACATGTAAAACAGAGTAATATGTTCAAATGCTGATTCTGATGCCAGAATGTTTCTCTCCAGTAATGTGACAGACGCTAGCTCTGGAAAGAACCCAACAGGCCAATATATTTAATGTCTGGTAGAAAGGGGATTAACCGAAATAAGTTGGGACACCATAACCAAGATTTATAACGCACATTCTGAAAAGAATGAGAGACAAGAGTAGGGAATCCCAGAAAAGGGGGAACGTTGAGAGAAGGGGAACATATCACTTTAGATGAGGACCAGATAATGTGTTAATGCATTATAAATGTTATACATCATGTGCACCATTTTTCGTTAACTGTGTCTCCGTTGTTCATTCAGCATGTGTTGTACACATATGAACAATCTTCCTTATCTGAAGACACTCTGATTAAGCAGTGTACATAAAATCATTTTTCCTCCAATTCAATCTGTCCTGTTGTCGTGTTACCTGGATACATGAACACCAACTGGCCGCCCAAAAGACATGACCCACTATCACTAGTTTCCGTACACACAGGCAGAGAAGGGCACTACTTTGACTGGGACTATACACGCATCCTTGGACACGCAAAACAAAAACACGCACGAAAGTTCTGAGAGGCATGGTCTTCTAACCAGAAGTACATTAATAAACACATCATTTTAGATCCTATCTACCTTCCCTTGAAAAAAATAACTGGAAATGACATCACCCAACTTAAGAAACCAAAACCTATAAATGGAGAGGTGGGACATAGCACCAGTGTATCACCGGAGACTCTCACTGATGATTTTACCTAGTCATGGTGACGAAGCATCTGAAAACAAACCTTCCAGCACATCGAGTTAACCTACATACTTTTAAATTGTTATTTTTCTTTTAATAGTGGAATTTGGGACTACTTTGTCACTCATGTTTTAACAGAGAACGAGGCGAGGTAAGCTTTTCTTAGTGTGTGGTTTTAATTAACAGAGGGGTTCGACATTGACATCATAATGGTTTGACGACTCGTTGTATGGGATTGAACAGATTTGGGTACAAAAGGACCCAGCAGAATCCATCACTTGGCAGTTAGTGACCTAGGCCTTCAACTAAAACAGGTGAGAAATGCATTTAATTTTGTTTCATTGAGGCTGGTTAAATTAAAATAAATTACTAAAGAGGTTCTGGGGTTTGAAGATGATTCCCAAATTTGCCAAGGAGGCATAGAAAGACAAAATAAGGGCAGATTTTTAGAAATAACAAGTAGATTAGAAATGGGTTACACCAGGGACAAAAGGAAAGCTGAAATTGTATTGGAGATGGTCATGCACTTTGGTGTATCAGAGGAAGAGGCAACTGTAGGCGAGTAAGAAAATCTTAAATTGCACATGTGGCAACAGGTGTTAGCAGATAAAGAAAGACAGAAAGAGAGAGAGAAAAAAGAGAAAGAGAAAGAGAGGAAAAGAGAGGGAGAGTTTGAAATTCAGAAGTTTGGAATTAGGTAAAAAAGTTAAATTAGCAGAATGAAGATGAAAGGAGAACGTAGGGATGTATACAACTATGTTAATATATTGTCATATTTCGGTGAGGAAAATGTCAAAATCTTTTTTATTATATTTGCAAAATTGTTTTGGCAGATGGCGTGTCCAGTGAACTTGTGGGTAATGCGAGTTCAGACTAAGATGGTGGGCATAGCTTGAAAGATATGTGCAGTACATGTACATGAGGGAGCACGAGATTATGCAGAAATCAAACAGGCTATTTAGAGTACTTATGGATTGGTACTAGAAACATATGGACAGCTGTTCAGAAATATAGAGACGGAACCAGATCAGGCTGATGTTGAATTTGAAAGAGGTAACCACAGATATTTTGAGAATTGAGTGCAGGCCTTAAAAATGGACAAGATCTGTGAGGCCCGAAGGGAGATTATTCTGCTGGAGGAGTTTAAAGACTCACTTCTAGAGATGGTAAGAATTTACGTGAATGAACAGAAAGTTCAAGAAATGAGAAGAACGGCAGAAATGGCAGGTAAATATGCATTGGTGCATGAGATGAAATTTAGCTTCTGGGAAGATTTTCATCCTGTGAGCGATAGAAATTGGGAGAAGGTGAGATCCTACACTACAAAGTGAACAGTAGAGCACACTGACAATAGTTTACCACAGGTGAATAAAATGCCCAAGGGGGTTGAAAGGAGGTGAAAGGCCTCAGGTGTTCTCACTATAAGGGAGTGGAACACATAAAATTACAGTGCCGATGGTTTAAGAAGGGCACTGGGAAAAGGTGTTTTCACTGAAGTAAGCTAGGACACACCGTGCGGGGCATTGAAGGAAGACACTTTGGGAAAAGATGCTGTAAAAGAAGTTAAGCCAGTTGCATTTGTGAAGCTGGAAAAGGAGACTCCAAGTGGAGCTGAGGAGCTGCAGGAGAATGCACAGCAGAGACTGTGGTTGGGTGTGGAATCAGTGCCTGATCTCCATAAAGAATTCGCCTCTGTGGATGAACTTTACAACGAGAAAAACGGAGTGGGGGAAGGAGGACAAGTAGTTATAAATATGTGAGTTAGGGATCTGCTCAGTTTCTAATAGTTGAGAAGTGAGGCGCCAGAAAAGCACAACAGATCAGGCAGCATCCGAACAGCAGGACAATGGACATATCAGGAATAAAGCTATCGTCAGGAATGTGGCGGGGGGACAAGGGGGCTGAAACATAAATAGGAGGGTAGGAGCTGGGCTGGTGAGAGTGTCACTGGGAAGGCAATAAGAAGATATAGGTGGGAGTGATAGTGATATGTCGGAAGGGAGGGTGGAATGGGTAGTTGGGAAGGAAGATGGACAATCAAGGCAGTTCAAGAGGGCGGTGCTAATTTGAATGGTTGGATCTGGGATGAGGTTGGGGAGGGGAGATGTGGAAATTGGTGAAGTTGATGTTGATGCCGTATAGTTTGAGGGTTCCAGCTGTCCCACCACCTATCCACTTCACCCTCCTCTCCGACCTATCACCATCAAGAGCGTGATAATTTGTTGAATGTGGACAGAAACTAACCATTCCCTTGTGTAACATCAGGTTAGACTGCCAAATCTACATTCAGGAAGTAATAGGGTGAGTGAGTGAGAGGGTGTCCGTTCCAGGAATACAGTTTGTTGATGAGAATGATTTAGCAGGATCCAAGGTGGGAGAGGTACCCCTTGTGGTGGAGAGGTCAAAGGAAGACTAGGGAACTGGATAATTAAAATAAAAATACCCAGGGATTTTTCCAGACTGTGTAGTAATAAGATCCCACTGTCATAAGTTACAGTAGGAAGGAAAAACGAAAGAAAAAAAAAACAAGGAGTTGATGTTCAGTGAACTCACACCATGTTCGATGTAACGATGCAGGAAATTTGTATATATTGTACACACACAGACACCCATGCACACACGCACACACATACACACATGCACAAAAGGAATTAGAATATATTGTCGAACATTATTAAAGATAGAATCCTAAAATTTAAATGGAGACCACTACAGATTAGTGCAGAAGGTAAATGGACTGAGGTGCACCAGATTGTGTTACGGGTAACACATAAACTAACTGCAGGCGGTCACCTAGGTGTACAGACTCAGGCTAAGGAAAAGAAGCATTTCTCGTGGCCTGGAATGCACACGGACCTGGTTAATGTATGTCGTGCTTGTCATACATGCCAAATTGTAGGTACGCCACAGGCACTATTAAAACCAGCACCTTTGTTGCCAATTCCTGTATTCGAAGAACCCGTCACGTGGGCTATGATTAATTGTGGAGCTCCCCTTTCTAAAATAAAACTGGAAACCAATATCTGCTGACAATAATGGATGTGTCTACCAGATTTTCAGGGATAATTCCATTATGGAGTGTTAAGGCAAAAGGGGAGGTTGAGGATTGGTAGCTTTCTTTACTCACTGTGGGCTATGCAGTGTGATTCAGTCAGACCAAGGGTCGCATTTTACCACTCAACTGTTTAAGGAAATCATGGATAGCTTTCAGCATACAGCAGTTTAAATCACGTGCGTCCCATGCCAAATTACAAGAAACCTTGGAAAGTTGGCATTAGACACTGAAGAATATATTAACAGCGTACTTTCAGAATTACACGAATTATTGGAATAAAGGAGTCTCATTATATTGTTTGCCATTAGAGATGCCCCAAATAAACCTACTTACTTTACTTCCTTTGAGTTAATATTCGTGCATGAAGTGAGAGGTCCTTTGAAATTAATTAAATATAAATTGACAGGACCGAAGTCAGAAATCTCACACTTGGATTATGTATCTGAAGTGAGGGAGAAATTAGATGGAGTAGGTGAGTTAGCTAAATAGCACCTGAAGACGGCACAGTATAGAATGAAGCAGGTGGCAGATACAAACTCTGAAACTTTAACGATTTCCCGTGGGGATGATGCATGAGCATTGCCACCAGTGGTAGGAAATCCCTTCAAAGCCAGGTTTCGTGGCCCCTTTAAAATTAAAAAAAAATGTTGAGTCAGTTAAAATATCTGGTAAAGATACCGGATATCACAAAAAGAATTAGAGTATGTAATGTGAATGAATAATGCTCCAGCCACATTTAAGACTCAGGAACAGAGTTATGGACAGATGAACAAATTGTGCAGTTTATCTGTATGATGTAGTGATCTTTAGCAAGTGATTGAAAGCTCAATGTTACTTTTGGCAGAGCATGTTGAACGATTACAAGAAGCAAACTTGGTTATACATGTAAGAAAACAGAATTCATGAAGGCAGAAGGACCGTTGCTGGGACATTACATTGGCCATGGAAGGTTGACACCATGAAACACAAGGGATCTCCAAAACTATCCTCGAAGAAAGAACTGGTTCGATTTTTGGAAATGAGTGAACTCTATCGGAACTGTGTTCCAAACCACAGCAGCGTGTTAGTACCCCTGATGGATTTACTAACGAGAACTCAGAATTGTGGTTGACAGAACAATGCAGGGAGGCATTTGTGAATTTTAAAGCAGGATCAATCACCGCACCAATTTTAACTGCATCAAATATTTTGAAACCCTTTGAATATTGTGTTTGATGCGAGTCATATAGGGGTCAGAAATGTACTGATACAGAATGATAATGATGGAATTTAATGGCCAATTAGTTACTTGTTGAAAAAACTCAATATCCACCAGAAAAAAAATGCAAAATCTCCAGTATTGAATAAGTAAGATTGAGTTTCATACTACTTTAAGTTTCGTACTGCCCTGACAATATTTTAATGTTTATATGACAAACAAATTGTCGGAGACGGATGTGGACAACAACGACAATCCTCTCGCATTGGTTGGAATATTTAAAGACCAGAATATGAGTCTATTTCATTGGGGTCTTATGTTACAGACTTTAAACAGTCTGTGGGTCCTATAAATGTGATAGCAGATGTGTTATCACGGATTTAAAGGAAAATGTGTAGATAAAATTTGACTTATTCCAGTGTTATATATGTTTGCAGAATTAATATGAATGGTATAACTGAGGTTAATACTTTTCTACTTCATAATAATGGGATTAAGAGTTTAAGGAAAAGAAATGAAGCCATATTTTCAATCTGAAGGTTCATTATATTTCTGAAGGAGGGAGGTGTTATGAAGCTGAAAGCGTGTCTGGTCACTTTAAGACATAACTAGTTTTGCTGAATAGAAAGTACAGCCACAGTTGCCAGCGAAAGGTCAGACTGTTCCAAATGTCACCATTAGCTGGGAAATGGATACCTGAGTTTTGGTTGCTGTTTTGACAACAATTCAAATACAACCAAAGTGTTGAAATAACGATTAGCATACCAGAAGCAAACGGAAATCGATAATAGTGTTTGGACAACTGGAAAGTATGAGATTTATTGTAACATGGCAAGTATATGAACCCAGCATTTTGAATACTAGACAGAGAACAACTGCCATCCAACAGCAGAGTAACTGCTGTAGAGCAGGAGTGCTAACTGGTCATCTCAAACACTCTCTATCAAAGATACATTTTCATGTCAAACCTACTTGCAGTTATAAAAAAAATGTCCCAAGGACGTCAGCAGTTGGAAGAGTGAACACAGCGGGGAAGATAGAGACTGTATGCTCTTGAGTTTCTAATGTTTAATATGTTGGTTGTTGGAATAGCATAATTTGATAGAATTGGAGTCAGATAGTAAGTAGTTAAGGAAAGAGTGGCTTGTATTTGGGAATAGTTGTTATTTAATTTTCACTATTAAACTTAAGAAATAAACTTGTTAATTTTTCCTAATAGTGGAAGGTAGGAGATCTGTGTCACTCATATTTTAACAGATTACGAGGTGAGGCGATCTTTTCTGGGTGTGTGAATTTAATTAACAGAGGGGTTCGACTCCACCTTGTAAATGTCCATCCACGCTAACCCCATTTCCTGCAGTTGGTCCATATCCTTCTAGTCCTTTCCTATCCACATATTTATTAAAATAGTTTTGAAATGTTGTTAATGTACCCCCCTCAACCACATCTGCTGGCAACTCATCCACGTACCAGCCTCTGTGTAAAGAAGTGGCCCTCAGGTTCCCTTTTATTCCTTCCCTTTGAACATTAAACTGGTCCCTCTAGCCCTTGATTCTCTAAACCGTGGAAAAAGACTGAGAGCATTCACCCTATCCATGCCCCTCATGATCTTTTACAGCCCTATAAGGTCCCCCCTCAGTTTCCTACACTGTAAAGAAAAGGTCCTATCTTGTCCAACCTCTCCTTATACCTCAGACCATTGAGTCCTGGCAACGTCCTTGTAAATTTCCACTGCACTCTTTCTAATTTAATAACATCCTCCCTATAACAAAGGTGACAAAACTGAACACAATACTCCAAGTGTGGCCTTACCAAATCCTGTGTAACTGCAACAAACATCCTCAACTGTTATACTCAATGTCTTGCCTGATGAAGGCCAGTGTGCCAAATGCCTTTTGCACTGCCCTGTCTGCCTGTGATTCCACTCTCAGGAACCGTGCACCTGAACGCCAAGGTCTCTCTGCCCACTCCACCCCGTAGGGCGCTCCCATTCACCATGAAACTGCTACCTCGATTTGAGTTTCCAAAATGCAAGACATCGCATATCTATATTAAATTCCATTTGTCATTTCTCGGCCCACTTCCCCGCTTGATTAAGATCCTGCTGCAATTTCTGATAACCTTCCTCATTGATCACGCTACCATTTATTTTAGTGTCATCTGTAAACTTACTAATCATGCCGTGTACATTCTCAACCAAATCATGGATAACAAACAGCTATGGTCCGAGCCTCCAGTCTGGCAAGCATCCTTCCACAAAACCCTCTGCTTCCTACCATCAAGCCAACTGCGTATCCAACTGGCCAGTTTCCCCAGCATTCCACGCGATGTAACCTTCCAGTGCAGCCTGCCCTGTGGTACCTTATCAAAGGCCTTACTGATATACATAGAGACTGCGTTAACCGCTCTGCCCTCGTCAACCTTCTTGGTCACTTCATCAAAGAACTCTAACAAATTTGGGAAGCATGATCTTCCACTCACAACTCTATACTGACCGGACTGAATCAATAGGGAGTGTTGTTGAACAAAGTGACCTTGGAGTGCAGGTTCATAGCTCCTTGAAAGTGGAGTCGCAGGTAGATAGAATAGTGAAGAAGGCATTTGGTATGCTTTTCTTTATTGGTATTGAGTACAGGAGTTGGGAGGCTGTACAGGACATTGGTTAGGCCACTGTTGGAATATTGCATGTATATCTAGTCTCCGTCCTATCGGAAAGATGTTGAGAAACTTGAAAGGGTTCAGAAAAGATTTACAAGGATGTTGCCAGGGTTGGAGGATCTGAGCTACAGGGAGAGGCTGAACAGGCTGGGGCTGTTTTCCCTGGAGCGTTGGAGATTGAGGGGTGACCTTACAGAGGTTGACAAAATTATGAGAGGCATGGATAGGATAAATAGGCAAAGTTTTTCCCTGGGGTTGGGGAGTCCAGAACAGGAGGGCATAGGTTTAGGGTGAGACGGGAAAGATATAAAAGAGACCTAACGGGCAATCTTTTCATACAGAGGGTGGTACGTGTATGGAATGAGCTGCCAGAAGATGTGGTGGAGGCTGGTATAATTGCAACATTTAAGAGGCATTTGGATGGGTATATTAATAGGAAGGGTTTGGGGGGAGCACAGACAGAGTGCTCCATGATGTTCCTCTTGGCTCCTTTGCTTATGATTCAAACGTGGACTTTAATGTAGTTTTCTCGTGGTGAGCAGGGAAGCCATATGTCTTGTGTGAAGTCCCAAGAAGGCATCTTTCATCTCTGAGAAGACAACCTGGTGTTCTCTATGTAGGGTGGAAGCTGGTTAGACTGGCTACCTGTTTCAGATGGAAGGGATTGTGGCTGCTGTCGGGGATTGTGAGCAACCTGACGTTCAGTACAGGGTTCACACGCCGACTGCACAATAACGTGGCGGGGAGTTAATTAAGGCATATAAGGTATTAGGAAAGCCACATTAGACTGATTAATTGACTCTAAGTTCAAATAATGCTTATCTTGCTCATGTTAGTCTTTCCAGTTCATTTCCTGTGCAGTGTATCCTGTATGCCTTACTTTGTCCAAGTCTATTTCCACCCTATGATCTACCTGACCATCCTTACTATGATCTGCCTCCACTGATCAAAAACAAAGTGTTTCCCTGTACTGAGGGACACGTGACAATAAATCAAACTAATCAATCCTGGGTAAAGAATGGAATTTCTCTCCCTGTCAACGTCTGTTTTGGAAATAAGTGATTGCTGCCACTCCTCGTGTTTCATCATCACCATTTCTTCGTCTCTCACAGCTCGACAGATTAAACACTCAGCTTATTCACTCGATCCTCATGTTACCAACACCCGTGTCTGTGGTAAGGAGATCCTTCCTTACAAAGAAGATCAAATCTGTACAGAGTGCCCCAAATGCTATCTCAGCAAGGCTCTGCAACAGCAGGAAGATCACTTTACTTATGTACTCGAATCATCTTACAATGAAGGACAGCATACCATTGACTGCACCCGTTACTTAGTCATAGAGTCATTGAGATGTACAGCATGGAAACAGACCCTTTGGCCCAACCCGTCCATGCCGACCAGATATCCCAACCCAATCTAATCCCACCTGCCAGTACTTGGGCATAAGACATTCATCAGGAATCAGTATAATTTACCTCATTCTGCCCCCCGGGTAAGTGCATTGAGGTGGGAATGGCCTCCTCCTGTTCCTGTATTAGTGAGTCAATGGAATGAATGGCTTCTTCCTCTTCTGATTGGACAGGGCCCAAGTGCCTGATTAGTTACACCTGGTTCCTGTTTGACAGCTCGTTGTACTGACTAGTGTGACAATGCTGCAGCTTTAAGAGGTTATTTTGTCCTGTTTTCTTTTAAGAGAGAGATTGAACCCTCCTTTCTAAGCTGGCTAGTTAAGACCGCTTGAGTAACAGGGAGGCCTTGTGTTTATTTTAATGCAGCCTAAATGGGTGTGACCAGCTCTCACAGATTAGGATCTCTGGGTTTTGGTTTCTCAGTAACATCTGAAACTATTGGGGTCTCCACAGAGTTGAAAGCTTCAGTGAATGTCTCCTGGCTGCTACTCTCACTGAATTTTCTCTTGGTGCTGTCATATTGCATCTGGGACAGACACTTTACGTTCCCTTTAAAATAAGTAAACATTAGAATCAAGGCTATTGCCTTTCAATATTTTCGAGGGGCTCTGGTGTGGTCCATCACACTAGACTCCTTCTCTTCCTGAGTAATAGGCTGGAGGCACAGAATGGGTTGTCCTTGTTCTTCTCCAATAGTGTCAATGGTCTGAATGACTTCTTCATATTCCTGTGAAACCAGCGTGAGGTGCTGAATGAACTCTTGTTTTACTGTGGCAATGTGCAGTGTCCAGCAGTGCTGTTACAGACACTTTAACAGCACAAGCCTAAATGGTGTCCGGGTCTTTCTGCACATGGACACAGACCAGTTCAGGAGCTGAGTGGGGATCAAAATGTTCTGAACAACGTGGAATCTTTGGTGACCATCCCCACTTCTGATCTTATGTTGTGGAGTTGGGGGCGGGGAGACATTGATGAAGCAGCTGAAGCTGTTCGTGAAAAGGAAGCTCCCCTGAGGATCTCCCACAGAGTTGCCCCAGGACTGAGATGATGAACATCTTCCTTTGTGCCATGTTTGACTCCAAACACTGCAGAGTTTACTCGTATTCCCATTTGCTCAGCTCCTTGATGTCAGCAGAAGGCAACCACTGCCTTAATATCAGGGCCAGTCATTTTTACCTGAACCCTTGAGTCAACCTCTTTTGTTCATTTCAATAAGCCATGATATAGGAGCAGCAAGTGTTTTCTTCAAACAGATGGGATTGAATGTCAGGATTTCTGTTCTCAAGAGTGAGCTAGAAATTATTTGAAGAAGAGGTCGATGGATATTTACCTGTCAGAGAGTTGAGGGCAATGAAGAATTAGGTGTAAAAGAGGATTTGAGACCAAGAGCAGATCAGTCATGATTTTAGTGAAGGGCAAGGCAGGCTTGGGAATGAACGACCTGCTCCTGTTTCTGATGTTCTCACATTCTGTTATTGGAAATTTACTGGGTGCTATTTTGATGAATGTTATGTTATTGAATATTGCAGTCAGGAAGAACAGATGATTGTGTGAGCCATCTCTGGGTGAGGTATATGGGCTGTATTCACAGTGAATCTGTGTCTACAATATGACCCACAAATGAAGCACAAGTTGCAGATAGGGGAAGCTCTGTGAAGAGAAATGAGGGGCTTCTTTCACACCCGTGCCTGGATTACATTTCCCAAATCACTTCAAAGCGTGTGTGACCGTCTTGAGAGGCTGAATGTTCTCCTCTGTTTCTGTGCACCAGCTTATATGAGTAAGTGGCCTCCAACTGTTCCTGTCTAGCAGGTTTGGGCGGCTGAATGAAACACAGAAGCATGGGACTGAGGAGCAGGAGCAGGTCCTTAGATACTTTGGGCCTTCTCCACAAAGCACTAAGATTGTGGCTGATCAGGTTGGGTCTCAGCTCCATTTTCCTCGCTGCATCCCATTATGCATGATTCACTTCTCTGTCAAATATTTAACTCATGCAGCTTTCAATCAAAGTGAACATAGAGGCACGATAAACTTCCAATGAAGACAATTCCCATTGAAAGGTCCTTTCAGAATTATTCGTCATCCTTCTTATAGAATCAGACAGTCATGCAGAACGGAAACAGACCCGTTAGTCCAATCTGTTAACTCCGATCATATATCAAATCTGATCCAGTCCCATTTGCCAGCATTTGGCCAATATCCCTCCTCTCAGATACTTTTTAAATGTGCGACTGTTACCGCCTTCAGTACATCCTCTGACAGCACTTTCTCTACACACACCACTCTCTGTGTGAAACATTTATTTTCAGCTCCCTTCTAAATTATTCGCCCTCTCGCCTTCAACCTCTGCCCTCTTGTTCTGGACTCCCCTATCCTCGGGATCAGAACGTGGCTATCCAGAATAACCGTGCTGGTTTTATAAACATCTATAAAGTCACCCCTCAACCTCTGACACTCCAGGGGGAAACACCTCAAATTAATCAACCTCTCCCTAAAGCTCAAACTTCCAGTCCTGGAACATTTGTGTGTCAGTCATTTCTGCAGAAAACCGAGTTGTACGCTGTAATCTTAAAGTGACCTCACCAACATCCTGTACAGATGCAACATACCACCCAACTCCTATACTCACCGCTCTGACTGATTAAGGCAAATGTGCCAAATGTGTTCTGTCCCACGAAGTCTACCTGCGACTCCACTTTCAAGGAACAATGTACCTGCAGCCCTATGTCCCTTTGTTTCACAACACGCCCCAGGAATTACCATTATATGTATAATTCATACCCTGGTTTGCGTTCCCAAGATGCAAAACCTCCTATTTATCCATATTAAACTTCATCTGTCAATCCTTGACCCTTTCTCCCATCTAATTGTGGTCTCATTGTACTCTGTGATACTCTACTACACCACCTTTCTGATTTAATCTGTAACCTTACTAACTATGACACCAATATTCACATCTAAGTCCTTTACATAAATGACGAAATGCAGTGAACTCAGTACTGATTCTTACAGCACACTGCTGCTCACAACCCTCCAGTATGAAAAATATCCCTCGTCCTTCAAGCCAATTGTGACTAGCTTCTTCTGTATCCCATTTGACTGAAACTTACTAATCTGGCTACCAATCGGAATGAAATACTAGCTATGAAGAGATGCTGAGTAGGTTAGGTTTATTTGCACTAGAAAAAAAAGGAGATTGTTGAAGGACCTGGTTGAGGTTTGCAAAATGATGAAGGGTATTGACAGGGTGGATAGAGACAAGCTTTTTCCGACGGTGAAGATTTCAATAACGAGCGGTCGTCCTTTCGAAGTGATGGGTGGAACGTTTAAGGGGGATACACGCGCTAAGTACTTTACACAGAGAGTGGTGGCGTTTCGAACGCGTTGCCAGCAGAGGTTGTAGAGGCAGGCACGGTCGATTCATTTAAGATGCATCTGGACAGATGCATGAGTAGGTGATGAGCAGAGGGATCCAGATACTTAGGAATTGATCGACAGGTTTAAAGAGTACATTTGGATCAGCTCAGGCTTGGAGGGCGAAGGGCCTGTTCCTGGGCTGTAAATTTTCTTTGCTCTTTGTTTTTTAAATGAACACCTTGCTGAAGTCCACATAAACAATATCTACCACAACGCCTTCATCAATCTTTTTTGTTACCTCTTCAAAGAACTTAACCAAATTAATGAGACATGATTTCCCTTGCAGAAAGCCACGTTGTCTATTCCGATCAGCCCTTGCCTTCCCAAATGTAGGTAAATGCTATCCCTCAGAATCCCCTCCAACAACCTACCCACCATTGACATCAGGCTCACCGGTCTATAGTTCCCTGGCTTTTTGGGTCACTGTTTCTTTTTCTCGTCCCACTCCTCCACTGCTCCCAACAAATGTTAAATGTAACCAGTTTTGTGATATGGCCGATGATATCGGTCTCAGACTGGGTCAGGGTTAGTTTTCGGAACAAGTCAGGCTAGTTTCTTTAATCTGATAAAACAAAACGTTTGTGATCCAGAGCAATGTTACTCAAACTATGATGGAAAGATGAATGGCAAACGATTTGTGTATTGCAATAATATAACAATATTTCCCTTTCTAAAAACAGTCATACACACACACACACACACACACACACACACACACACACACACACACACACACACACACACACACACACACACACACACACACACACACACACACACACACACACACACAAACAAAATCTCTGCAATTTTAACTTGAAAGAACTTTGTCCGGATATTATTGTAACTCATGACAAAAGGAAACATTGCGAGATTGTCCAAAATGTTATGCTGGTTCTGAAGAAATTGTACTCACAAAGATGCTAGTAATGGGATTTCACCCTGGGAGATTTGGATTTCGCTGAATTCCCTTTGCTTTCGGCAGTGAGGAGATTCCAGTGAATTCTGGTCAGGGATCACCCAAAAGGTAGCACAGTGGTTAGCACTGCTGCCTCACAGCACAAGGGACTTGGGTTTGATTCCAGCCTTGGATGACTGTCTGTGTGGAGTTTGCACATTCTTCACTTTTCTGTGTGAGCTTGTAATGGGTGATCCAGTTTCCTATCACAAACTGTGTAGGTTAGGTGGAGTGGTCATGCTAAATGGTCTGTAGTGTCCAGGGATTTCTAGGTTAGGGGCTGTAGTCTGGGGTAAATATAGTGGAAGGTTGGTATGGACTTGTTGGGCCAAAGGGCCTGTTTCAACACTGCAGGGATTCGAGAAAAATAAGAATGGTAACGATGAATGTAGACGCATTTTTTTTTAGCTCGCACACATTGCTGTGATGAGGAACAATGAAGGAGCGAGAGTGTAATAGGCCCTTCCTTTCCGGCAGATTACATTTTCTCCCTCTCTGAGCTGAATCACACAATAATGTCATCCTCTCCCAAACTGGATCATGTGAGATCTCCTTGTACATTGTCCAAACTATGTCTCCATCATATTCCATGTTCCATGTAGGTGCATCATTGCTGTTGTTATGCACAGAGCCATACTCTAAGCAGAAAATGATCTCGGCTGATTTGAAATATGTTTACATGGCCCTGCATCATTAAAAAATAAAATATTTAATGTATTCAGAATACCTGTGTTAAAATGAATGCATTTTTTACAAAGGCAGAAATTGCTGGAAAAGCACGGCAGGTCTGTCAGCTTCCAGATGCCTTTTACATGCTGTAGTTGTACCAGCCTCCACCACTTCCTCTGGCAGCACATTCCATACGCACACAACCCTCTGTGTGGAATGGTGCCCTTTAGGCCTCATCAAAACCTTTCCCCTCTCACTTTTAAACAATGCCTTCTAGATTTGGACGCACCTAACCTGGGGAAAAACCCTGACTACTCACCCTACCCGTGACCAATCTGATTTATTACCCTTTACTGCTGCGAAATGTCACCCCGATCAACATGAATGCCTGTGTTTTAAATCATCCTGGGCCTAAATTCTGAAATGCAATACTGACACCTCTTCCTTCTCCATCAAGTCACTATTCTAAATCTGTTTGAATCAGTTTGTTCAGATGTATCATGAGACACTTCTGTGAGCTTTACACCCAGACATTTGTGCTCAGAGGTAGGGACACTAGCATTACTCAGCAATACCCTTCAAGCTGTAACAGTATTCTCCTGTGTCTTTGTTCATCAGCCTGTTCTGACATGCTGGGACATACCTCTGCAACATGCAGGAGTTCAATCCAGGCCTTCTAGTCCAGAGCTAGGAACACTACCACATACATTCAGGAATTGGAATGAAATACAGAGCTCTGACCGAGAGGCAGGGGACACTACCCACTACACTCCATTCCCAGATTTTGGGTCTTATTTTAAGTGGCAGCTTTCAGCTCGGTGTGGATTTATTATAATCAGGTTACCATTACTGAGCTATACAAAACACTTTGTATTGTTAAACAAATGCAAAATATTTATCTCAACTGTAGGATGTTGAGTGCACGTGCTGTGCTATCGCAATTAACTATAAACATCTTTAATTGTTATTATCTGTAGTCTGCAATATTAGGGAAATAAATCCCCCAAAGAAGGGTCTCGAATAGATATTTATCACTGAACACCAGAGACGAAGGAAGAGCATAATTTCTGGCTCCAAAACTCATGCGTCATTGTCCACTTCCTGAAAGCATTAAATGATTACTGTCCAGCCTCTCCTCCGCACTGACTGTGTCTGCAATCTGTCCCACCTCCCCGTAACCACACAAGGCAAACCAAGCTCAGAGTTTTGTGAAAATCAAGGCCGGAGTGTGAAGGCATCCTGGAGAGGGGGTGGGAATTTCAGAATTAAACGATGAAGGTGAGGGGGTGATAATATCACAGACTGGGCTGAGGGGTGGCAGATGGAGTTTAGTTTGGATTAATGAGAGGTATTGGATTTGGTAAATCAAACAAGAGCAGGACCTATACAATTAAAAGTAGGGTCTTTGGCAGTGTTGTAGGACAGAGACCTAGGCCGTCAGGTATAATTCTTTAAAATTTACATCTCATATAGATAGTGTGGTTAAGAAGGTGTTTAACACACTTGTCTTCATTGATCAGACCTTTGAGTATCGGAATTGGGACGTCATGTTGAGGTTGTACAGGACATTGGTGAGACCACTTCTGGAATACTGCGTCCAGTCCGGTCACCCTGCCCACTCATTCCATAGGCACACCACCCTTAGGTCACTTTTAATTGTTTCCCCTGTCACCTTAAAACTATGCACTCTAGTTTTGGTCTCCCCTACCCTCATAAAATACCTTGAATCTTCACTTTGATATTATTGACCTTGATATTATTAAGCTGGAGAGGGTTGAGTACAGATTAACTTGGATGTTGTTGCGAATGGAGGGAGTGAGCTATAAGGAGAGGCTGAGTAGGCTGGGATATTTTTCACTGGAGAGGATGGGATTAAGGGGTAACTTTACAATGGTTTATAAAATAATGAGGGGTACAGATAAGCTGAAGGGCTGATGTCTTTTCCCTCGATTTGGGGATTCAAAACTGAGGGATATTTTAAGGTGCAAGGAAAAAGATTTACAAAAGTCATGAGAGGTAATTATTTTAGACAGAAATTGGCATGTGTATGGAATGAACTTCGAGATGAAGTGGTGAAAGCAGGGACAGTTACAACGTTTAAATGATATTTAGATCAGTATATGAATAAGACATCCGTTTGGATTGTGCTGTGAGCAGTTATCCTCTCCCTCCCCCGCTTTGAATGAATCCCTGTTGGTTTTCACCCTCTGCCAATGCCTATGCAGTGGCGTGTGGAGGCCAGCAGAGGGTAGCATTGCATCACTTTAAGCACCACAGAGACTGCCAGACCTGCCCCACACAGAGACACACAGATTCACACACAACAATTGTTAGGACACGGCATTGAGCTCATCTGGTAACTTAAATGAAACATTAAAAAAAATCAATTCACCTCGTAAACTGTTAAAACATGTGTGACAGAGAACTCCCAACTTCCACTGTTTAAATAAAAACATCAATTTATTTTTTTAACTATTCACAACTCTGGGACCCCCTTTCTCTTAACCGCTTATTCCCCAATTCCAACTCTATAACAATATACTCTTTCAATAAGGTGCTTATTAAAATTTCAAAACCACACAGCAGCTGTTGCTTTTGTCTCTTCTTCTGTGAGAAGATCTACCTTGGACATCTTATTTCGTTTTACTGCTGATATGTTTCAAAGGAAAATGTTCCTTTGATAGAAAGTGTTTCCTAATTTTGTGGATCTGTGTTGCTTTGTCTTCAATTTTCAAAATTCCTGCATTCTTAATATCCATAACATCGGATTATCTCATTGGTTCGAGTTTTGAAAAACAATAAACTCAAACTTGATTTGGTTTTATTTTCCTGGGGTATTATTTAAACAGATTCAAATTGTTATCCAAACAGCAACCATCTCAGTGATCTATTTCACGGCCAAATGTGACATATTTTCAGTTGTCCTTGATACTCTGGTTCTTCCATCCTCTCATGTGCACAGGCACTTGTAAGCTCTCAGTTCAGAACAGCTTTAACTCTATCTTAAAGGTACAGTACACACTTTCAACTTCATTACATGAATACCCTGAGATCATTACAGATACTTGGAGCCAATCCGGATTTCTATTTCTCTGTGGTTTGTCAATATTTCATTCACTCAGTCTGGGCCGGGGCAAGGAGGTCCTGGTTGATTCGCTAGTACAGAGGAGGATCATTTTCTTCCCAGAGAAGGCCACATCACCAGAGCCACCGAGCATGGTCTGAGCTCACCTTGCAGCTCAGTGGAGTATCTGCGGTCTGAAGAAATGTCCAGCAATACAGGAAAAGCTTCAATAACCTTCCCCGCTCTGTCAGGATAAGGGTCACTGTATTTTCTCTGCTCGCTCACACTCACTGTATATCTGTTATAGCACCGACCCCCAAACAAGGCTCCACCACTCTCACTGCTGCATGCAGCACCTTCCCTCTCTCTCTCCGTCTCTGTCTCTGTCTCTCTGTCTCACTTTCTCTCTCTCTGTCACCCTGCACACTTTACACCCCCCCCCCCCCCCCAATGGCATCCACTGCATGGATACAACACTTCGACCGACTCCCTCACCATTTGCCACTATCCCCAATTACAGCAGCAACAACAACATGGCCACCTACCCCCACCCTCCCTCTCTCCCTCCTTTTCTCCCATTCCAGGAGAAACAGCCTGGAATAGGACAGAAAGGGCCAAGCCGGGTGTTGGGGTGACCGATATCCATTCCCTCACCGCCCTCTCCCCCTGCCATGTGGGGAGGACCCTGATAGGAGCTGTAGAGGATCGGGACACCTCGTGTGGAGATTCTGAAACATCCACATCCCACCGACCGAGTAAGGAGCAATGTTCAGTGAAGGGCAATTCTCACTTTAAACCCACTGGTACCTCCGTTTCCCCCCAGCACAACTTAGAAGCCATGGGCCTGATGCCATCTCCCCTCTCTCTCTCTCAGGACTTTTGTTGCTGCATTGACAGCATCTCCTTATTGGACTTCGTCCGTGGAATATATCAGTATTTCACTTATTCACACCAGTGAGTGAGGCAGGATTTCAGTTGTTCCATGGGGAGTGTGACACGATGACAATTTCCATGTTTGTACATGGCACCAAACCTGGAAGAATCGTAAAGTCTATGGAGGCCAGTGGAGAAATCTAACATGACAGTGACACATTGGTGTCGTGTTCAGGTGTATGGCAGATGTGGATCAACGCAGAGCAGTGTGAGGTGATGCACTTTGGTAGGAAAGACAATGAAAGACAATATAAAACAGGCTGTGCCATTATAAAGCGAGTGCAGGAACAGAGAGCACTGCGTGTATATGAGCGCAGATTGTTGAAGATGTCAGGACAACCGGGGAGAGCAGTAACTATCACAGACGAGTTTCAGTACCTGAGCTGTTTACAGCGGGAGGTGTAGGTGGTGGTGACGATGTGTTTTGAGCCCACCCTCCTGCCCACTGAGACCGTGGGGATTCCATTTGTACCAGCTCGATACAAAAGGGAGATGGCATCAGGCCCATGGCTTCTAAGTTGTGCTGGGGGGAAATGGAGGTACCAGTGGGTTTAAAGTGAGAATTGCCCTTCACTGAACATTGCTCCTTACTCGGTCGGTGGGATGTGGATGTTTCAGAATCTCCACGCGAGGTGTCCCGATCCTCTACAGCTCCTATCAGGGTCCTCCCCACATGGCAGGGGGAGAGGGCGGTGAGGGAATGGATATCGGTCACCCCAACACCGGGCTTGGCCCTTTCTGTCCTATTCCAGGCTGTTTCTCCTGGAATGGGAGAAAAGGAGGGAGAGAGGGAGGGTGGGGGTAGGTGGCCCTGTTGTTGTTGCTGCTGTAATTTGGGATAGTGGCAAATGGTGAGGGAGTCTGTCGAAGTGTTGTATCCATGCAGTGGATACCATGGGGGGGTAAAGTGTGCAGGGTGACAGAGAGAGAGAAAGTGAGACAGAGAGACAGAGACAGAGACGGAGAGAGAGAGGGAAGGTGCTGCATGCAGCAGTGAGAGTGGTGGAGCCTTGTTTGGGGGTCGGTGCTATAACAGATATACAGTGAGTGTGAGCGAGCAGAGAAAATACAGTGACCCTTATCCTGACAGAGCGGGGAAGGTTATTGAAGCTTGTCCTGTATTGCTGGACATTTCTTCAGACCGCAGATACTCCACTGAGCTGCAAGGTGAGCTCAGACCATGCTCGGTGGCTCTGGTGATGTGGCCTTCTCTGGGAAGAAAATGGTCCTCCTCTGTACTAGCGAATCAACCAGGACCTCCTTGCCCCGGCCGACAAACCATCGTATATTTGCCCCTTATCTGTCATGGTCAAGGTAAGCTGTGCAGGACAGCTCTGAACTGAGAAAGCTGAACCGTGTGTCCTTTGGCTTTTTAAAGATGGCACCAGTGGCAGGGACCCGTGCCAGGATCTCATGTGTTATGCAGGGATATTCTGGAGATGGTGAGTACCTCCAGCCATGATGAGTGGAAAATCGGGCTGGCATTGAATGAGAAGGATACCATGGGATTGGGGTGGGTAGTAATGAGGTGAGTTCAATAAGATAGCACCAGGAAACTAACACGACCCCGTGCAGACAACCCCTCAGTCACACTCAATGAAAATGTCACTGTGACAAGTTATTGTTAGATTTAGCCCAATGAATCGAAGTCTGTGCTGACCCTCCTCCAAGTTACAAAGCTGCAGACAAATGCTCATCCAATGCTCTCCATAATCTGACCACACACCAATATCCCGTTCAGCATCATTCCTGGGAACACTGGCTTCTGTTGCAGGATACTGTTGAAAAGTTTACATTTCAACATTCTGGAACCCGGGAACACATCCATCTAAGGCATTTTCTCTCAATTTCGGCCTCTCTGTCTATAACCCAAACTCCTTCCATTTGTTGGTATTTTACCTGATTCCCAGGCGATCACTCTCTGGCAGTCATGTTCACACCCACAGTACCCCTTATAATGGCACAGTGTAGATATGGAGCTGTAAATGGATGGGAGCTGCACATTCTGTCACTCCCAGCATGGGCTGCAAGTTTCCCCACGCTGGCCAGTGATCTAAAACAGTGTTACTGAGCAATGTACTGAGGTGGTGGACACAGTTCCACATCATTGTCACATGTCTTACCTGTGTTTATAGATCAATGCACTGCGGTAGTCTGCATACCTTTCCACTCTGGGTAGATTGTGGCTTTCATTGTACAGTGCACCAGACCGGTCTGCACAGTGTTCCATGCTGAAAACATTTCTGATCTGGGTTTATAGATCAATGCACTGCTATGGTCTGCCCAGATTTCCACGTTGGAACAATTGCAGGGTTGTGTTCAGCAGATCACGAGCCTGGTCTGCACAGTGCTTCATGCTGAACAGTACCTCTTTCGGAATTATGGTGTCATGCTGGTTCTTTGAGGTGGATTGAGAATGTGATATAACTAATCATTTCAGTCGATATGACGATGCCTTTATTTTTGATCTCATTCTTGTGATTGGACCCTCCAAATTCTGAATTTTCCAGCCAGTCCCATTCTTCAATTTACTTGCATGTTTCGGCAACTTGCCCCTTGAGTAATTATTCAGTTATTATGTAAATAACTGCCCTGTCTATTTCGCTAGTTTTTGACGTTGTTCACTTTGGAGCATCGTGATTCAACGCTATAAACCTCAGCAAGGTCATTCCTCAGACTCTATGCTCCCGGGAATATAACCCCAACCTCTTCATTCTCTCTGTGTAGGTCAACATTACCCGTTCCCCCAACATCTGCAACATACTTGTAAATGTTTACTGCACCCTTTCAAGTTTACCAACGTCTTTTCTAGAGCAGGGAGAATAGAATTCAAGGCAGTATTGTGGATGTGGCTGAACCTCGTGTGCAGGCAGAAGTGAATACTGCTGATGCTGGAGATTAGTGTGGTCTGGAAAAGCACATCATGTCAGGCAGCATTCGATGAGCAGGAAAGTGAATGTTTCGGGCAAAATCCCGAGTCCTTTTGAAGGGGTTTTGCTCAAAATATCGATTTTCCTGCTCCTCGGATGCTGTCTGACCTAGTCCGCTTTTCCAGCACCACACTGTGATCCCAGTGTATATCTCAGAAGGCCTCCTTCTTCAAAAAAACGCAATTTCCCCTCCCACATGGTCGCCGATGCCCTGCAGCGCAACCTATCCAATTCCTACACCTCTGCCTTCGAATCCCACCCCTCCAAATTGCAACAGGAAAATAACATTCCTGTTCCTCACCTTCCACCCCACCAAACCTCCAGATACAATGTATTTTCCTCCGCCATTTGCGCCACCTAAAAACAGATCCCACCACCAGAGATATATTTCCCTCCCCACCCCTATCTGCATTCAACAAAGACCGTTCCCTCCGTGACTACCTCATCAGGTCAACACCCCACAACCAAACACTCTCCCATTGCAGCTCCTTCCCCTGCCACCGCAGGAATTGCAAAAGCTGCGTCCTCACCTCCCCCTCCCCTCACCTCCGCCCAAGGCTCCAATGGATCCTTCCATATCCATCGGAATTTTACCTGCACTTCCAGACACAGGACTTACTGTATGCATTGCTCCCGAAGTTGTCTCCTCTACATTGGGGAGACAGGACGCTAACATGCACACTTCAGAGAACATCTCCAGGACACCCACACTAACCAAGCCCACTGTCCATGGCCGAACATTTCAGCACACCCTCCCACTCCGCCAAACTCCTGGGCCTACTCCACCATCACCCCCAACCACCTGATACCTGGAGAGCGAAAACCTCATCTTCCACCTTGAAAACTTGCAACCACATGGAATCAATATGGATTTCACTAGTTTCCTCATTATCCTTTCCCACATGTTAACCTTCCAACTCAGTAGAGCCCCCATGACCTGTCCTACCTGCCCATCTTCCTTCCCATCTTTCTGCTCCACCCTCCTCTCCGACATTTCACCTCCACCCCCAACTTCATCTACTTATGACATTCTCAGCTATCTTCGCCCATTCCCACCCCCTTCCCATTTATCTTTCAGCACCTTAGGGCGACAAGCCTCATTCCTGATGAAGGGCTGACATATGAAATATGCATTCTTCTGCTCTTCGGATGCTGCCTGAAGGGCTGTGCTTTTCCAGCACCACATCCTCGACTCTGACCTCCAGCATTTGCAATCTTCACTTTCTCCCTTGTGTAGTGTATCCAGAAATTAGCAGGTGAAGAAAGCCATCTGAAGTGTATATGAGTTGTGCCAGAAGTCTACAGACAGTGTTTCCGGAACCTAAAAAAAGGCGTCCCTGGTTAATTGAGTTTGAAAGAATCAAACAAAGTAATTTTGAAAGGTGGATAAGGGTATTAAAAACAAAGCAACCTATGACAATCTTGGAGATATTCTTACTTGGGAGGAGTTCAGAAATTCACTTTCTGCAGTCGTGAGGACTCATGTGGAAGAGTTGAGAGTTAAAATGGCAAGCCTAGGAGCTGAAATGGCTAATGATTCGCAAGTGGTCCATAAATCAAAGTTTGGCTTCTGTGAGGGATGGAGAAGTATGTGCGAGATCTTAAAATATACACCTGTGAGATTAAGGTTTACTGGCATAGACCAGGAGTAGCAGGTTTCCGCATTGAGCGGTACAGAAGCATGTAAATCTTGTAAACTGAGACATGAGGAGACATGTCATTGAGAAGGACTATTGGAGAGATGGGATTTGCTCATTATGTAATGTGTGGTTGGAGTGTTCGGTGAAACCATCAACAGGAATATTTCACAATTGGGGAGGAGGCCTTGAGCTTGGTGTTGGCGTTACAACATTTCAGCATTTAACTTGTAAATAATGTGCCTGAGACAAATCTGCATACGATCATAACTCCTGAACGGTTTTGGAGAAATTTAGGGAGACAACTTCTGGGCTATTCAGGTAGAGGTTATTATTGTTGCCATTCAATTTGGAAGTTACACAGGTGACAGGACGAGAAGCTGTACTTGCTGCCAAGTTGTCGAGACTTGGATGAAGAAAGACAGACGTGTTCTGTGGCCGGAGTAAACTGACTGAAATAAAAGGGAGTTGCGAATGTTTGCATGCTTCGTGTCAATATAATATAAATGTATTGTAGTCTACTGAAACAGTAAGAATAGGGAGTTTAAAATGAAGTCACCTTTGCGTATTGATTGTTCATGTTTTATAAAGAGGTAGTTGTGACTTCTATGATCCTAAACTTTCCAGGCAGGACTGGTGAATCCCCATCATTTCCCAGACATATCCATCATTTCCCAGTATGTCGACATCAATGTCAGTATTCAGAGACGGAGGATATCTATGGTGGATGGGGTGAATGCAATGCTTTCTCCCTCAGCAGGGATCTGCCGAGTGTATCCTTGTTTTCCCAGTAATTTTCCCAATGATGTTCATGGCTCTGTGGGTCCCCATGTCATTGAGGAGATGGAGGGGAACTGAAGGACATCTCACTCCATTCATGTTACAGTGCGCCCATGCACAGTACATAATGTTGGTGAATACCCACTGTCCTCACAGCAGCCACAGCCTCTTCGTTCAGACGCAGTCAGACCATTCCTTCATCATCAGTCTCCATGTAGAAAGAAATGATTGTATCTTAAAGGCCGTCCCCTTGCTAAACGTTTCAATACATGTCCCCACTGCCAACCAACAACATTGGGCCCTGGGAATGGCACGGAGCAGACCATCAGAGAGATGGAGCAAACCCTCTCATGTCTGAACTGGTGTGAGTGAACTCCCCAATACACAGTATTACTAAGCCCGGTAATCTCTCTCCATTTCAGTAACATTCCATTCTTCCTGTGAATAAAATGAAAGGTTATATCATGTTATATTCTACTGCCTCGCTTAATAATTTAATGTCTTGCTTAGCACAGATTCATCACCAAACGTAATTACAGTACATCTGTTCCGTACTCCTGATCATTGATATAGATACTTGAGGATCAAGCACTGGTCATTACGTGACTCCACTGGTGATATTTTGTCAAACTGATTTACGGAGTGCCTGCTTCCTGTTTGATAACCAGTCCTCCCCAATTCCTGTGTAACACATTCGAAGGGCTAAATAAGAACAAGGAACATCAGTCAGTAATTCAGCCGCTCCAGCCTGCTCCACCACTGAATACAATCATGGCTGATCTCATCATGGCCTCAGTTCCAAGTTCCTGCCGATCTCCATCCTGAAACACTGGTCTGTTGTTGCAGATTGCTACACATGATAAAATATCCACTCCACATCTACACTGTCAATTACTTTTAGCATTTTACAGACCTCAATGACATCTCCTTTCATTATAATAAACTTGAGCCTATAGACCTGAACTGCTCAATCGTTCTTCATAAGACAACCCCCATCTCTGGAATCAATCTAATTAACCCATTCTGTATTACCTCCAATGCAAATGCATCCTTTCGCAAGTCAGGCCACGCAAACTGTACTCCAGTTGCAGTCTCACTAATGTATTGCACAGCTACAGCAACACTCCTTACCTTTCTACTCTCTCCTTTTACAAATAAAAACTGAACCTGCGATTGCCTTTCCCATTACTTGCAATAGCTGCATGCAGGCTTTCTGTGAATTGCACGAGAACACAGAGACCCCTCTGCATCTGAACACATTGATGTTTCTCTCTATTTAGATAATAATTTGTCTTTCTATTTCGCCGGCCAAATTGAATAATCTCATAGCTATCCACTTACATTTTCATTGCCAAATGTTAACCCATTCACCCAAACTATCCATATTCATTTTTGAACCTCTTACAACTTCATTCTGAAGTAATTTCCCGCCGATGTTAGTGTCATCTGAAAAATTGGTTATAGTATTTTCTATCCTGTCAACCGAGTAATAATATGGATGACAAATAGTTAAGGCATGAGTACTGAAATCTGTGGCACTCTACAAGGCACATTCGCCAGAACAAAATGACACATCTATTCCACCTGAATGCATTTTGTTGGTTAACCAATCCTCCATCCAAGCTAATAAATTACTCCTAAACCCATGTTGTCTGATCTTAACACTTACTCCTTAGAGAAGCAATATATCCAATGCCTTCTAGAAGACCAGATACATTCCATCTCCAGGATTCCCACCATCCACCTTGTTTGTGACATCTTCAAGTAAGTCAAGCAAACAAGTCAAACATGAGTTAGCCTTTGTAAAACCACGTTGACTCTGACGGATTGTCGTTTAACTTTACAAATGTCCTGAAAATGGACTCTAACAGTTTGCTTAAATTGCAATTGTTTATTGTTACACTTTAGTCCCTAATGTATACCATTATTATAGATTCTTCCCTTCCCAAAACCTTTCAGTTTTCTTTGAATCCCTGTTTAATGGGCACACGTTTTTTAAGAGATCTGCTCTAGTTGCTGTGCAAGAGGCATGTTACTGAACTCATCATCCTGCTGGTGTACAAACTCGATGGACTGACGTATTTCTGGTGTTCCCATGTTGTCGTCTCCAAAGACAGAATAACCTCCGCCTGTTGATGTGATTGAGGGTTGAGGGTTTATGGAATCTTCCTGTTGCTGTATAACAGCTCAAGGGGATGATGGGTCTTCTCATAATCTCCATCATAGGCTGGAGATACCGAACGGTCTCCTCATGCACCGCTGAGATGGGAACGAGGGAGTGATTGGTCTTATGTCCCCTTACAGCAGACACATGCCTCAATTACTTCTTCCTTTCTGATGAAAAAAGGCTCCGATCTTTTATATCCTTATCCAATTCACCTGCAATAGGCTCAGTGGGACTGAATAGCCTCCTGTTATCTCAGCATAACAATCTCCATTCACTGTGTGGTATCTTCCAGTTCGTGAGTAACAAACTTGACGGGGCTGAATGGACTGATCCTGTTAATGCTTAAGAGGGTACCGGTCCGTTATGGCCTACTCTGGGTCCAGGGTTATAGGCTCGAGGGGCTGATTGGCCTCCTCCTGTAACTGTATATCAGGACCCAGGGGCTGAACAGCCTCATCTTGTTCTGGTGTAGCAGTGTTGAAGGCCTGAATATCCTTCTGTTGTTCCTGTATAACAGTCTGGAGAATGGCATGGATTTCTCTATTATGTGTGTAATTAGCTTCTGTGGCTGACTCCTTCTGGTCATCGATGCTGAAATAAGACCATCTTTCATTTTTCTGAAGTCCAATGTGTCTTAGATGAACTTTACCATTTTTTCATTATAAACTAAAAGCCCCATTACACGAATCAGTTGAAGCAACCATCTCTGAGCTACTTCAAATGTAACAATATATTTTCTTCAATGAGGAGATTAAATCTGTACACATTACTCCAGATGTGATTTCACTAAGATCCTGTACAGAAGCAGCAATGCTTCATCAGCCTGTCGTAAGGTTCCAACCCAGGTTAGAGCAGTCTCAGCTGTCGCAGGGATACACAGGGCAAAAGTGAGGACAGCAGATGCTGGAACCCAGAGTTTAGATCAGACTAGTGCTGGAAAAGTACAGTAGGTCAGTCAGCATCAGAGGAGCAGGAAAATGAATGTTTCGGACAAAAGCCCTTCATCAAGAATTGACCTTGAATGGCTTTTGCCCGAAACGTCGATTTTCTTGCTCCTCGGATGCCGTCTAACCTGCTGTGCTTTCCAGCACCACTCTGATCAAAATACAGGGAATAGACAGCATTATTGAAAGAGAATTGTCCTTCTTTATTCCATCAGCATAACGGGAGATCCGGAGAAAATCTCACAATAAAGCTTGAGAAGAGCATAAGTGATGTGATGAGATGATTTCTACCATTAATCTCCCAGAACCCACTTCACTGAGATTTCATTGAATCATATAAGGTGGAGCTCAGAAACAGTAAGGAAGAACAAACATTGATGGGAGTTATATATCAAAGTGAAAGCTGCAATACATATGTTGGGCATGTTATAAAACAGGAAATGGGATATACACGTATCCATGTACTGCAGTAATAATGTACTGTTTAAATTATATCTAAGCTGTGCTAACCCAACTGAATGTTAATGCTCAGAAAAATGGCTTTCATGAGCACGTGTGAGATGGATTGCATTAACATTATTTCGAGCACCGAGCTCGAGATCAGGTTATTTATGAATTCGTGTTGGATGATCAGAAGAGCTAAGTGAAAACTTTGCTGTAAATAATGTTTTGGGAACAGTGACCACAACTTTTTATTTGAGATTAGATTCCGTACAATATGGAAACAGGCTCTTCGGACCAGCAAGTCCACATCAACCCTCCAAAGAGTAATCCACCCAGACCGGTTTCCCTCTGATTAATGCACCTGCCACTGTGAGCAGTTTAATATGGCCAATTAACTTGGCCTGCACACCCTTTGGACTGTGGCAGGAAACTGGAGCACCCGGAGGAAACCCACGCAGACGCGGGGAGAATGTACAAACTCTACACAGACAGTCGCCCGTGACTGGAATCAAACAGGGGTCCCTGTTATTGTGAGGGCGGCAGGGCTAGACAATGAGCCACGGTGCTGTCTCTATTGGTTTTCCTGTATGCTGTTTGAGTACACGACAGTTTCTGTTTCATTTAAAGTAACTGTTATGAAATAACGGTCATGTAAGCCCTGAAGGTGCGAGGAGAAAGTGGAGACTGCAGACATTGGAGATCAGAGGCGAAGAGTGTGGTGCTGGAGAAGCACAGCCGGTCAGCCAGCATATTAGTAGCATGAGAATCGACATTTTGGGCAGAAGTCCTTCATCAGGAATGAGGCTTGTAGGCCAAGGGGGCTGAGAGGTAAATGGGTGGGGGGCGTGGCGTGCGGACATAGCCGGGAATGTGATAGGTAGATGAAGGAGGGGTTGAAAGTGATAGCTGATGAAGGGAGACACAACGGCTCAACTACTGCATCAATTCAACCGATGTGGTGTCCTCAACATCGGCGAGACAGGACATCAACTTGTGGATCGTTTCAGAGACACACTTTGATACAGTCACACAGACAAACTTCACCACCTTGTGGTTGCACACTTTAACTCCCCCTACCATTCCACCAATGACATGCAGGTCCTGGCCTCCTCCATTGCCAAACCCTAACCACCTGATGCATGGAGGATGTACGCCTCATCGTCCGCCATGGGACGCTCCAACCATAGGGGTTAAATGTCGATTTCACCAGTTTCCCCATTTCCCCTCCTCCCACCTTATGCCAGTCCAATCTTCCAACTCGGCACCGCCCTCTTGAATGCTCATATGTGCCCATCTTCCTTCCCGCCTATCCACTCGACCCTCTGCTCCGACTTATCACTTTCACACCCCCATCCTATCTACCTATTAGAGTAAAGGAAGCAGCTTACAAAAATGCCAAGTATTGTCGTAAGCCAGTGGATTCAGAGTAATGTCGGACCCAGCAAAGGAGGACAAAGAAACAGAGAAAAAGATCAAAAAGAGAAAAAGCATGCCAACAAAAAAAACATAAAAACTGCTAAAAAGCTTCTATCAATGTATGAAACAACAATAAAAACAAAGTTAAATGTGGAACAGTGTGTGTGCGGACAGGATAATTTATTGTAGAGAACAGAGACATTACAGGGAAAATAAACAGTTTCTTTGTGTCTGTCTTTATGGTCGAATATCCAGAAATTCTCCCAGAAATACCAAGTGACCATGGGACTTCTGTAAGTAAAGTCTAAGATCATTCATATCTGTGATGAGGTAATATTTGAAAAGATAATTGGATTGAGTGTTGATAAATCTGACAGACCAGATTTACTTCATACAAACATTTCAGTGGAAGCATAATAGTCATAATGTTTGCAATACGGATTTTCAAATTATTTTTCAATACATTCCCGAAAGGCAGAAATAAATCGGGATAAGGGACGGTTATAAATATTATCCGCCAGTTTAAGTAAGGATGAAGATGGAGAGTGGTGAACTACAGACCAGTAATTTGTCATCCGCAGTCGGGTGTCTGTTGGGCTCGATTACAAAGAACATGCGACTAGGTATATAGAAGGTAATGAAAAACTGGGGAGTATGATAATGCATTTATGAAAGGAAAACCATAAGTGGCAAACATTTTTTTGGAATGGTTTGAAGATAATTCTTGTCGACATGAGCAATGAGGAGCCAATGGATAACGAATAGTTGGATATTCAGGAGCTTTTTTGTTGAAGAACTCACACACAAATATCACAACAAAAGTTAAAGCAAAAAGTATTGTGCAGATAGGAGAGTAGAAATTAGGTTTACATTCATGTGAATTTAATTGGAATGTAGAAGATATCGTGCATCCGTTGCATAGCGTGTTGCTGAGACAAAACTGAGAGTATTGTGTACTGTTGTGCAGTCTCCACCGAAGAAAGAATATACCGAGTACAAAGGAACTGCAAAAGGCATTCTCCAGATTAATCCCTAAGATGGCAAGATTGTCTGATTGGAAAACGCAGCCTGTGATCTCGAATTTCAAATAAAGAGAGGTGATTGTAGTGAATGTTAGAAACTTAGAAACATAGAGGGGACTGAATAACAGAGGGGCATGGAGAAGTGCAAGCAGGCGAGATTAGGGAGAATCCCATGATATTCTACACGGACAACAAGTAGAACAGAGTAATCAGTCAACAGTTCTTGTCCATTTGAAACCTAGGGGTAGTCTGTGTGCGCAGCTGGAGAACATTGAGAGATTGTGACATGAGAGCTTCACATCTGCTTTACATGGGAGAATGAGGAGGCAGGTACAGAATTCGAGAGGATGGATGGGGCAGCTCTTGAACAGATAGATGCGAAATGCGAGCAGGAATTTGAGGCTTTGGCTGATAGATAATTGGACTGATTGCCAGGTCTGACTGAGTTGTATCACAGGCTGTTGTAGGAGACAAAGGAGGAAAAACCCTGACTGAATATTTTAATTAGAATTTGACCAGAGGGTAGGTGCCAGAGGATTGGAGAACAGCTATTGCGATTGCACTTTAGAGTAAGGATGGAAGAGATAGACTGGGAAGTATGGACAAGCAAGTATTAGATCACTGTTCGGGAAACTACTGGAGAAAATAGGGAAGGAGAAAATTGAACCCCAATCAGAATGGCAAGACTTGATCAGGGATAATAATCATACCTTTATCAGAGGGAAGTCACACCTACTGAATGTGAATTAGTTTGAGGAGGTCGCTTAATTAGTTTTGCAGCAAGGCCTTTGACAAAGCTCCACATGGGAAAATGAAAAATAAAGTAAAATCTCATGGAATCAAGGATAATTTGACAAGTTACAACGAAAATTGTTTCAGTGACAGGAGTCAGAGGGTGGTGGGAGTTGGCTGTTTGTGTGACTGGAGACCAGTGTCCCCTGGTGTACCACAGTGATCAGTGCTGTGTCCCTTATTGTTTGTGTTATTCATAAATGGTGCGGATGTGTATGGAGGGAGGTAGATGAAGGGGGTGGGCGTTATAATAAGTAAGTTTGTGTTTGCCTGGTTGGTTGGTCGTGCGGAAGAAGGTCTTCTGTTACAGAAAGATACAGATGGAATGGTCAGATGGGCAGATCAATGGCAGATGGAACGTTAACCTAATAAATATGATGTGATACACTTTGGAAGAAGGAACCGGACAGGGAGGACTCAATGAATGGCAGCACAGTAGGAAGCTCAGAGGGTGCTTCTCCACACATCCCTGAATGTGACTGGAAAGGGCAATACGTTCGTTAAGAAGTGGACCTTGGGTAACAATTATTAAGAGAGGTGTAGATTATAAGAGCTGTACAGGGCTTTGGTTAGGCCAATATGGAGTACTGTGTGTAATTCTGGGAGGCACATTACAGCAAGAACGTGATAGTCCTGGAGGGTGTGCTGAGGAGATTCACCAGGATGTTCCCTGGGAAGGAACATAGCAGATATGGAGAGAGGCTGGGTAAGCTCGGGTTGTTTAGTTCAGAGCAGAGGAGGCTGAGGGGAATGTGATTCAGAAGGACAGGATGATGAGGGGCATGGAGAGGGTGGATAGACAACAGCTGTTCCTTTTCGACAGAGGGTGAAGAACAAGGGAGCACACTTTTAAAGTGAAGGGGTTGAGGTTTAGTGAGGATTAAAATATAGTTTTCTTTCACCCAGAGGATTTTGGGGTCAAGAATTTAATTCTTGAGAGGAGAATTATCACGAGTGTCCTCACAGGCATTAAAAAGTGCTTGGGCGAGCAATTGGAAGTGTCATAACATTCCAGGCTATGTGCCTGTTGTAGGCAAGTGGGACTACTCCAAATCGTGCTGCATTTCTGACAGTACAGAATATATGCTCCTGTGAGTGTATGGCTGTGCAAAGTCAGTCACCGAGCAGCCGAAGGCAAGAATTGATGGGTTTGTGAAGAGTATATTCACAATGGTTATAAGAGTGAAATGTGATAGCATGTTAAGTCATATCAACGTGAGAAGTATGAGAAAACAATTGTAGCTTCCTTACAATCTGAAATCAGAGAACAGGGAAATGGCAGAACTATGAAGCCACTACCTCAGTTCCGTCTTCACAGAACTTTCTAACAATTCTAGGAAAACGAAGTCTGGTGTGAAAAATGGTATAGTAAATGGAACATAGAACATGAGAAGTAAATGGTTTTGGAGAAATTATTGGGTGTGAAAGTAGTGGTCATAGACAACACTAACATGGATTTATGAAATGGGAATTATGTTTGAGAAACAGACTGGGAAACAAATGAAACAGAAGCAATGGATGTAACACATTTGCATTTTCAGAAAAAAATGGTAAATCTCCAAGCCCTGTTAACGAAATTATATCTTAGTTGATTGGGGCTAATATATGGCCACGTTTCTAGAATGGGACAGCTGGCAGGAAACAATGAATAGAAATAAACAGACTCGGCAAGCAACAGCATGACATTGTCCGTAAGGTATGATTCTGTGATTATGACTATGTCCCAGACTCCACATCACCTTCCCCAGATATCTCCTGTCTCACCAGCAGGAGAGACACAGCAGATGTGGTGGCACAGTGGAATATAGTTGGAAGGGAATTGCTCTGGGAATCCTCAACAGTGACTCCGTATCCCATGATGTCTCATGGCGTTAGTTTATACATGGGAAAGGAAACCTCCTGCTGATTACCATGTACCAGCATCATGCAACTGATGAGTCCATACTCCTCCATACTGACCAACACTTGGAGGAAGCACTGAGCGTGGCAAGGGCGCAAAATGTACTCTGGTGGGAGGTTTTAACGTCCACCACCAAGAGTAGCTCAGCTGCAGCATTATTGATTGAGCTGGCCGGATACTAAAGGATGTAACTGCTAGACTGGGTCTATGGCAGGTGGTGAAGGAACCAACAAGAGAGAAATACATACTTGACCACAGCCTTACTAATCTGCCAGTTGCAGAAGTATCTGTCCATGACAGTATCGGTAAGAGTGACCACCGCATAGTCATTGTGGAGACAAAGTCCCACCTTCACATTGAGACTAATCTCCATCGTTTTGGGTGGCACTATCACCGTGCTAAATGGGACAGACTTCAAGAAGATCAGGCAGCTCAACTCTGGGTTTCGATAAGCGGCTGTGTGCCAGCAATAGCAGCAGAATTGTATTCCCGCACAACCTCATGGCCTGGCATACCCCCTCACAACAATTACCATCAAGCCAGAAGATCAACCTTGGATCAATGGAGAGTGCAGGAGGGCAGGAGCAGCACCGGGGATACCTGACAATGAAGTGTCAGCCTGGTGAAGCCACCAAGCAGGACTATGTGTGCGCCAAACAGGATAAGCAGTAAGTGGTAGACAGAGCTAAGTGATCCCACAAGCAACGTATCAGATCTAAGCTCTGCAGTCCTTCCACTTCTAGTTGAGAGTAGTTATGAACAAATAAACAAGTCATTGGAGGAGGAGATTCCACAAGTATCCCCATCCTTAATGACGGAATAGGTCAGGACTTCAGTGCAAAAAATAAGGCTGATGAATTTGCGACAATCTTCAGTCTGAAATGCTGAGTGGATGATCCATCTCAGCCTCCTCCAGTGGTCCTCAGCAAATCAGTTACAAGTCATCAGCCAATTCGATTCAGTCCACGTGATGTCCAGATTCTGTTGGAGACACTGGATTCTCCAAAGGGTACATACCCTGACAACATTCTGGCTATAGTACTGAAAACTTGTGCTGTAGAAAATGTCACTGACCTAACTAAGCTGTTCCAATATCGTTACAACGACATTTCCCCAATTAGGTGGAAAATTACCCAAGTATCTCCTTAACATAAAAAGCAGAACCAATCCAATCCGGTCAATTACCAACCCATCAGTAAAGTGATATGAAGGCCAGTGCTTTCAAGCAGCACCTGATCAGCAATAACCTGGTCAATGACGCTCGGTTTGGGCTCCACCAGGGACACTCGGCTCCTGATCCCATTACCTGAGTGCAAACATGGTCAAAAGAGCTGAATTCCAGAGGTGGGGTGAGAGTGACAGCACTTTAAAACAAGGCTGCCTTCGACCAAGTGTGGCATCAAGTGGCCTTAGCAAGACAGAATCAATGGGTATCAGGGGCAAACTCCCTGCTGGTTAGAATCATACCTGACACGTAGGAAGATTGTTATGGTTGATGAAGGTCAGGCAACTCAGCTCCAGGACAAGTCTGTTGGAGTCCCTCGGGCAGTGGCCTCGGCCCAAACATCTTCAGGGCTGCTTCATCAATGACCTTCCCTCCATTTTGAGGTCAGAAGTGGGGATGTTTGCCAATTATTTTACAATGTTCAGCAACATTTGTGGCTCCTCAGATACTGAAGCAGTCCATGTTCAAATGCGACAAGATCTGGACAGGATCCAGGCTAATAAGTGGCAAGTAATATTCAGGCCACACAAATGCCAGACCGTGACCATCTCCACTAAAATGCAATCGAACCAGTGCCCCTTGGCATTCAATGGTGTTACTATCACTGAATCCACAGTGAACTGCAGCAGTTCAACAAGGCAGCTCACTACCACCTTCTCAAGAGGCAACCAGAGACAGGTCCAGCCAGTCACACCCAGATTCAAGAAATAAATATTAGAAAAACATAGGAACGTTGCTTAGATATCATAGGGATCGGTACTCAGGCCCCAGCTGTTCACAGTATCCATTAAACATTTGGTTGCGAGAATCAAATACAATATATCCCAGACTGCGGACAGAACTAAAGGATGTTGGATTGTGAGTGGGTGAGGAGGTTGCAAAAAAGCTTCAAGTTGACTAAGACAAGTGGAGTGAATGGGCAAATGCGTTACAAATGGAGAGCAAGGTGGGTAGAGGTGACGGTGTGCCCTTTGGTGGGAACAATAGATTGGCAGGCTATCGTTTGAAAGGGATTGTTTGAAACATGTTGGTCTACAAAGGGACGCAAGCTCCTTTTTGTTGTTTCCTTCTGCGCAGCCCTCCGAGGTCCCTGCAGCACAGTGAGGTCTGAACCCAGAAGTCAATTGTGGGAATGACATTTTAACGCTGACCAGTGTACATAAACCCACAAAGTGGGGAGCTGTGACATTGCAAAGATTCTGGATTTCCCTGTATACCAGTCACTGAAAACAATATTGCAGGGACGAACGCAGTTAGGAAGATAAATGGTGTACTGACCTTCATTTTAGGGGGATTTGAGTCCAGGAGTAAGGGTGTCTTACTGCAGCTGTACAGGGACTTAGTGAGACCCTATCTCGAACATCGTGCAGTATTGTGTGCAGTTTTGGTCTCTGTACATAACAAATATCAAACCTGACAAAGAGAGAGAGCAGTGACGGATGACCAGACTGATCTCTGCGATGACAGGCTTGTTGTGGGAGCAGTGTTTGGGGCGACTGGGACTGTATTCCATGGGCTTTAGGAAAATGGGTGGAGATCTCAGTGAGACATATAAACCTCTGACAGGATGAGACAGATTGGAAGCAGGGCTGATAATTCCCCAGGCTGTGGTGTCTAAAACAAGGGGCCGCAGTATTAGGTACAGACAGGCCATTCTGCAATGAGATGAGAATAAATGTCTGCACTCAGAGACTGGTGAACCTGGGCAATGCGCTGGTACCTGGAAGCCAACACACTGAATATAAATACGGATTTAGAGATAGTAAAGGGATGGTGGGAGAGCAGGAGAACGGTGTGATAATAAAGGGCCAACCAATATTATATTGAATTGGGTAGCAAACTCGATGGACCAAAGGGACGACTGCACTTCCTATTTTATAGCTTCCCACAATATTCATTATGTGGGATAAGTGCATTGCAGAGATGTTTGAACATGGAAGACAATGAGGAAGCTCAAAGTGTTGTATGGCCCACTCCATTCCTGATGCTTCTGTGGGAAAGCTCCGTAAATGCTGTCACAAGCTCTCAGATGTTCGGAAGGAGGTCTCTGCAGTGTCGATAGGACTGTTTTCCGTTTCTTTTCCGTTATTGAAGCTGGGATTGGGTGTTCTTTTTTTTTAGATTAGATTACATTACAGTGTGGAAACAAGCCCTTCGGCCCAACAAGTCCACACCGACCCGCCGAAGCGCAACCCACCCATACCTCTACATTTATTCCTTACCTAACACTATGGGCAATTTAGCATGGCCAATTCACCTGATCTGCACATCTTTGGACTGTGGGAGGAAACCGGAGCACCCGGAGGAAACCCACGCAAACACGGGGAGAACGTGCAAACTCCACACAGTCAGTCGCCTGAGGCGGGAATTGAACCCGGGTCTCAGGCGCTGTGAGGCAGCAATGCTAACCACTGTGCCACCGTGCCACCCGTTCTGTCCGGGTATATCCTTTAAGACCTCGGAGCAGTTTGATACAATAGAGTGTCTTGCTTGGCCGATTCAGAGACCACTGAAGAGTTTATGACGTCTGTGTGTCTGCAGTCACGTTTAGGCCAGACCAGGAAAGCATGGAGACTCACTTCCTGAAAGTACATTGGGGAAAGAAATTGATGTGTACAATCGACATTGGCTTCAAGGGCACTATTACTGACACCAGATTTTGCATCTTAAAATTTTGTCAATTGTTTTTCATTTCCAAAGTATTAGCCTGGTCTGGATTAGTAATCCAGTGACATTTCCACAACAGCACCATCTCCACATGGGGACCTGTCGGAAACCACACTGAGCAGGTTATTTCTGTGCTGCTTGACAGCTCCGTCAAAAATATCTCCCACCAATTTGACTGTCGTGATGGGACTCAGGGAGTGGTAATTGGTCAGATTGTAGTTATTGTCCTCTGAGGGGATTGGACATAACTGAGTAATTTTCCACATTGGCAGGGAGATGTCAGACTAGAGCTGGAATGAAACAGCTTCCCCAGGGACACAGCTTGTTGTGCAGCACAATTCGTCAGTCCTATTGCAGGAATGGGGTCAGGAACCATTGCCTTTGTATCCACTGTGTTCAGCTCTTTCTTCATATCATGGGCAGTGAATCGAATCGGTTAAATTCCCAGAATGCACTGGGTTGGTGTACACAGTCCTACATGCTGAGACGGTAAGTGTTCCTGGTTTACAGATGAATGCACAGGGGCGTTGTACTGAGCTCTACATGCTGGGAGGGTAACTGCCCCTGGTTTATAGATCAATGCACCGGGTTGCTGTACACAGTCCTACATGTTGGGATAGTAACTGCTCCTATATTCCAGATCAATGCACTGGGGTGGTGGACACAGTCAAACATACAGGGAGGGTAACTGCTCCTAGTTTACAGGTCAATGCACTGGGGTGTTGTACAAAGCTCTACATGCTGGGACGGTAACTGCTCCTGATTTACAGATCAATGCATTGGGTTGGTGTACACAGTCCTACATGCTGGGAGGGTAACTGCTCCTGGGTTACAGATCAATGCACTGGGTTGGTGTACACAGTCCTACATGCTCAGACGGTAACTGCTCTTGGTTTACAGATCAGTGCACTGGGATGGTGTACACAGTCCTACAGGCTGGGAGGGTAACTGATCTTGGTTCAGAGATCTGTGCACTGGGGTGTTATACAGAGCTCTACATGCAGGGAGGGCAACGGCTCCTGATTTATAGATCAATGCACTGGGGTGGGGTGCACAGTCCTACATGCTGGGATAGTAATTGCTCCCGTATTGTAGATCATTGCACTGTGTTGGTGTACACAGTGCTAAATGTTGGGACGATACCTGCTCCTGGTTTACAGATCTGTGCACTGGGGTGTTGTACAGAGGTCTACATGCTCGGACGGTAACTGCTCCTGGTTTACAGATCAATGCACTGGGTTGGTGTACACAGTCCTATATGCTGGGTGGGTAACCGCTCCTGGGTTACAGATCAATGCACTGGGTTCGTGCACACAGTCCGACATGCTGGGACGGTAACTGCTCCTCGTTTACAGATCAATGCACTGGGTTGGTGTACACATTCCTACATGCTGGGTCAGTAACTGCTCCAGGGTTAGAGATCAATACACTGGGTTGGTGTACACAGCCCTACATGCTGGGACAGTAACTGCTCCTGGGTTAGAGATCAATACACTGGGTTGATGTACACAGTCCTACATGATGGGAGTGTAACTGCTCCTGGTTTACAGATCAATGCACTGGGGTGGTGTGCACAGTCCTATATGGTGGGAGGGTAACTGCTCCTGGTTTACAGATCAATGCACTGGGTTTGTGTACACAGTCCTACATGCTGGTACGGTAACTGCTCCTGGTTTACAGATCAATGCACTGGGGTGGTTTACACAGTCCTACAGGCTGGGAGGGTAACTGCTCCGAGTTTGCAGATCAATGCACTGGTTTGGTGTACACAATCCTACAGGCTGGGAGGGTAACTGCTCCTGGTTTACAGATCAATGCACTGGGATGGTGTACACAGTCCTACAGGCTGGGAGGGTAACTGATCTTGGTTCAGAGATCTGTGCACTGGAGTGTTATACAGAGCTCTACATGCAGGGAGGGCAACGGCTCCTGATTTATAGATCAATGCACTGGGGTGGGGTGCACAGTCCTACATGCTGGGATAGTAATTGCTCCCGTATTGTAGATCATTGCACTGGGTTGGTGTACACAGTGCGAAATGTTGGGACGATACCTGCTCCTGGTTGACAGATCTGTGCACTGGGGTGTTGTACAGAGGTCTACATGCTCGGACGGTAACTGCTCCTGGTTTACAGATCAATGCACTGGGTTGGTGTACACAGTCCTATATGCTGGGTGGGTAACCGCTCCTGGGTTACAGATCAATGCACTGGGTTCGTGCACACAGTCCTACATGCTGGGACGGTAACTGCTCCTCGTTTACAGATCAATGCACTGGGTTGGTGTACACATTCCTACATGCTGGGACAGTAACTGCTCCAGGGTTAGAGATCAATACACTGGGTTGATATACACAGTCCTACATGATGGGAGTGTAACTGCTCCTGGTTTACAGATCAATGCACTGGGGTGGTGTGCACAGTCCTATATGGTGGGAGGGTAACTGCTCCTGGTTTACAGATCAATGCACAGGGTTTGTGTACACAGTCCTACATGCTGGGACGGTAACTGCTCCTGGTTTACAGATCAATGCACTGGGGTGGTTTACACAGTCCTACAGGCTGGGAGGGTAACTACTCCTGGTTTGCAGATCAATGCACTGGTTTGGTGTACACAATCCTACAGGCTGGGAGGGTAACTGCTCCTGGTTTACAGATCAATGTACTGGGATGTTGAACACAGTCCTACATGCTTTGACAGTAACTGCTCCTGGTTAACAGATTGATTCACAAGTGATCACTGCACAGGTTACTGTGCTGGTCAGACTATAGGTAATGCAATGATAGGGCCGGTTCAGCTCCCCATGCTGGATAGATATTTGTTTCAGGTTCAGACATTAGTGCCATGTTGTGCTCTGCACAGCTCCCCGAGCTGCACAGGTATGTAGCCTGTGCAGAGGACATCATGTTGGTGGGGTCGATAGGAGGGAAAGCTAACGGACAGGTCAAGCAGCTGCCCGGAACGTTCTGTCCCCAACATTCTATAACTGACATTCCCCGGAACATTCTGTCCCCGACATTCTATAACTGACATTCCCTGGAACGTTCTGTCCCTGACATTCTATAACTGACATTCCCCGGAAATTTGTGTCCCCAACATTCTATAACTGACATTCCCCGGAATATTCTATCCCTGACATTCTATAACTGACACTCCCCGGAACGTTCTGTCCCCGACATTCGATAACTGAGATTCCCTGGAATATTCTATCCCTGACATTCTATAACTGACACTCCCCGGAACGTTCTGTCCCCTGACATTTTATAACTGACATTCCCTGGAAGGTTCTATCCCCAACATTTTATAACTGACATTCCCTGGAACGTTCTATCCCTGACATTGTTTGTGAATGGCCGGACGTCCGTGAATTGAACAAACGATAAGATCCCGAGGGAAGAGATCCCGTTCCAGAGAGAAGGACACACTGTTCCGAAGGACCCTCAGGCAGTTACAGGGGTGAATACGTTTTCCCTGCGTTTACATTTTTCACGCCACAGGATCGCCCACAATTTAGACCAAAATACAGGAATTCCCAAACTCCGTTTGTCTTCAGGAAACTGGGAGAGAATCCTTCAGGACAGCAACGTTTCCAGCCCCCGTATTAGGAATTGGGAAGGAGTGACCTGTGTCTGGTCTCGAGTGATCGAGTGTGTGGGAATGTTCTAGAAACCATCTGTCCTTATGGATGTGTCTCTGTGTGTTTGGGGAGGGAGGGTTTCCTGTGATTTATGTCACATTTTTGTCAGGAATTCAGACCTTCCCATTTGTTATTCCAGCTCCAATTAGTTAATAAATCCCTGAATACAGGAACACATTTGGAAATCTCACTGGGTCCCGGATCAAACTGGTCCCTTTGCCTCCAGGCTGATGGATAATGGGTTTGTTTTCCTTCCTCACAGTTAACGTAGTGACCATCTACGTCCTGCTTTATAAAGATTGTGGATTGTCTCCATGTGTCAGACGTTACCTGGGGGCCATGGCAGCGGTGGATCTCCTGGTCATTATCCTCGACCTGATCCTGAGACACATTCCCATTGTTTATCGGGAACAGTTTTATTTCCTGAGCGACTCGGTCCCCGTGTGTAATATCCACGCCGTCCTGCTTTATGCAGCCACTGACTGCTCTGTCTGGTTCACCGTCACTTTCACCTTTGATCGGTTTGTGGCCATTTGTTGCCAGAAGCTGAAAAGTAAATATCGCAGTGAGAAGACGGCGGCTGTGGTTCTGGGAGCAGTGATTGTGCTGAGCTGTTTAAAGAACATGTTCTGGTATTTTATGCTCACGGCTCGCTATCGGCTGGGGAACGTCCCCTGGTTTTGTGTTGGAACAGCCGCTGTTATATTCTCCAGTGTCTGGGTCACAATCGAGTTCCTCCACCACATTCAAACCCCGTGTGTCCCATTTCTCCTGATTCTGCTGCTCAATGTTCTCACGTCAGACACATTGTAGTGACCAGCAGAGCCCGCAGGAGACTCCGTGCTCACACCAATGGGGACGATCAGTCTGACACAGAAATGAGAAACCGAAAAAAATCCATCATTTTACTGTTTGTGATCTCGGCAAATTTCATCCTGTTATGGTCAATGTTAATGCTGTTTACTATATGTTTCCGGATGTGTTTGATTGGGTATCAGTCTGTGTATTTCGATTGGTTTGTGCAGGAATTGGGCTTCATGCTGCAGCTCCTCAGTTGCTGCACAAACACCGTGATTTATGCCGTCACCCAGACTAAGTTCAGGCAGCAGCTGAAGAATGTGCTGAAATATCCCTTCACCCACGTCCATCGATCCATCAAATTCCCTCATTAATCAATCCATCCGGGATTTTCTCATTTCAGTTCAGTGTTTCAGCGATGGAGCAGCCTGTCGTTATGGTAACAGATTGAGGGAAGCATTGGTTTGTCCATCCTTATCCCACAATGGGGGGTTACAGGGAAACATTTCAATGTTTCTCACAACTCAGGGGTCAGTGAGAAAAGGCACCATCCCAGTGACTGTATCCATCACTTCCATTTGTACACAATAAAAATGTTCATTAAAGCGTGCCGAGCAGCAGAGTGACTGATGTTGTTGTGTGTCTTTGTGTTGGAGAAACTGAGCTGGAGAGAGACAGACTCAGCCCAAAGTCCTGGTCCTCAGGGAAAGGGACGGCACTGCGTCCTCAGCTCAGGAGATGGATTTAATTCCCTCTGTCCATACTTTCCCTTCTGGGTCTTCCACTCCAACTTGGCTCTCAGCAGAATTCACCTTGCTCCCTTTGTAACTCTCCCTCCTTATACCCCTCCCACTCTCACACTGCACTGCTATTTCTCTCTCCTTTTCCCATTTACACATTCAATTCCACTGTCTTTTCCTTCCCCAATCTTATACACTCTCTCTCCATCCTGAGATCATAAACTCCCAATGTTACTGTCTTCCTCCGAATCCTTCGGTGCTGGGGGAACAGAAGAGGGTTGTCGATCTTCAGGCCGATGTTAGGGAACAGAGATTGGGACGGCATATCAGGCCATTGCCAGGGCAACAGTATGGAGCTTGGGCCAAACACCATTGCTCAGGGACATAGTGAGTGTGAGAACACCAGTCGTTACTAGGGGGTAACCGTAGGCTGTGGCTGAGACTGGTACAACAGGATATCACAAACAGAACACATTGTGTGGAACATACTGTCTGTTACTCAAGGAATAGAATGGGGATGGGGTCAAAGGCCATTCAGAGGAAATCAACTGGGTCGGTGTTCACAGGTAGGAGCTCAGTTGAAGTTGTGTGAGGAGTGTGATGGTGGGAGGCTGCGTGGGCGTGTGAGTGTGATGCTGTGGCAGTGTGCGAGGGACTGAGCGTCATGGTGGGGAAATGTTTGGGGAGAACGTGACTGAGTGGGAGAGTGTGAGGAAGTGAGAGTGACGGTGGGGGCGTGTTCAGGGGAGTGAATGGACAATAGGAGTGATTGAGAGAGGGAGCGTGATGGAGGGGGAGTGTGCGAGGGAGTGAATGGTACAATAGGAGTGTGTGAGAGAGGGAGAGTGATGTGGGGGAGTGTGCAAGGGAGTGAACGGGACAATGGGAGTGTGTGGCAGAGGGAGCACGATGGTGTGGGAGTGTGCCACAGTGTGAACGGGACAATGGGAGTGTGTGGGAGAGGGAGGGTGATGGTGGGTGAGTGTGCGAGGGAGTGAACAGGACAATGGGAGTGTGTGGGAGAGGGAGCGTGATGGTGGAAGAGTGTGCGAGGGAGTGAAGGGGACAATGGGCCTGTGCACAAGAGTGAGCGGGACAGTGGGGGCGTGTGCGAGGGAGTGAACGGGACAATAGGAGTGTGTGGGAGAGGGAGTATGACGGTGGGGGAGTGTGTGAGATAGTGAATGGGACAATGGGAGTGTGCGGGAGAGTGAACGTGATGGTGGTGGCGTGTGCAGGGGAGTTAACGGGACAATGGGAGTGTGTGGGAGAGTGAGTGTGACGGTGGTGGAGTGTGTAAGGGATTGAACGGGACAATGGGAGTATGCAGGAGAGTGAGCGTGATGGTGGGGGAGTGTGCGAGGTAGTGAACGGGACAATGGGACTGTGCGAGAGAGTGAGCGTGATGGTAGGGGAGTGTGCAGGGAAGTGAACACGACAATGGGAGTGTGCGGGAGAGTGAACGTGATGGTGGGGGAGTGCACGGGGTCTGAGAATCAGGTTGGGGCTGTGTGTGGGGAGTGAGCGATACAGTGGGGGAGAGTGTGTTTGAGTGAGTCTCATGGTGAGGTTTTGTGCAGGATGAGTGAGCATGACAGCGCGGCATTGTGTGGTGGAGTAAGTGCGATGGTGGGAAAATGTGCAGGAGAGTGAACGTGATGGTAGGGTAGTGTGGGAAGAATGGTGGATTGTATGGGGGTAAGCGTGACGGTGATGGCGGTGTGGGGTTGTGTGTGAGAAGGTGGTGGAGTGTGTGCGGTTGAGCATGACGGTGGGGGTGGTGTGGGGCAGTGTGTGGGATGATGGTGGAGTGTGTGGCTGTGAGCGTGACGGTGAGGGTGGTTTGGGGCAGTGTGCATGAGGTTGGTGGAGTGAGTGGGTGTGAGTGTGACGATGAGGGTGGTGTGGGGCAGTGTGTGTGATGGTGGTGGAGTATGTGGGGATGAGTGTGACGGTGAGGTTGGTGTGGGGCAGTGTGTGTGATGGTGGTGGAGTATGTGGGGGTGAGTGTGACAGTGAGGCTGGTGTGGGGCAGTGTGTGTGATAGTGGTGGAGTGTGTGGGTTTGAGTATGACAGTGGGGGGTGTGGGGCAGTGTGTGTGATGGTGGAGGAGTGGGTGGGGGTGAACATGACGTGGGGGTGTTGTGGGGCAGTGTGTGTGAGGGTGGTGGAGTGTATGTGGTGAGGGTGGCGTTGGAGGTGGTGGTGGCAGTGTGTGTGATTGTGGTGGAGTGTGTGGGTGTGGGCGTGACCGTGAGGGTGGTGTGGGGCAGTGTGTGTGATGGTGGTGGAGTGTGTGGGGGTGAGTGTAACGGTGAGGTTTGTGTGGGACAGTGTGTGTGATGGTGGAGTGTGTGGGGGTGAGTGTGACGTTGAGGCTGGTGTGGGACAGTATGTGTGATGGTGGTGGAGTGTGTGGGGGTGAGCGTTACGGTGGGGGTGCAATGGGGCAGTGTCTTTAGGGTGGTGGAATGTGTGGGGGTTAGCTTGGCGGTGGGAGTGTTGTGGGTCGGTGTGTGCGATGGTGATAGAGTGTGTGTGGGTGAGGGTGGCGTTGGAGGTGGTGTCGGGCAGTGTGTGGTTTTGTGTGGGGTTGAGCGTGACGATGGGTGTTGAGCGGCAGTGTGTGTGATGGTGGTAGATAGTGTGGAGGAGAGCATGACGGAGGGTGTAATGTGTGTGGGGGTGGGCGTGACAGTGGGGAATGAGTGGGACAGTGTGTAATGGTGGTGGAGTGTGTGAGGGTGAGTGTGACGGTGGGGGTGGTGTGGGTCAGTGTGTGAGAGTGCGGTGGAGTGTGTGGGGGTGAGCGTGACGGTGAGGGAGGTTTAGGGCAGTGTGTGCGAGGGTGATGGAGTGTGTGTGTGACTGTGACGGTGGGAGTGGAGTGGGACAGGGTGTGTGAGGATAGTGGAGTGTGTGGGGGTGAGTGTGACGGTGTGGGTTGAGTGGGTCAGGTGTGTGAGGGTAGTAGAGTGTGTGGGGTTGAGCGTGCCATTGGGGGTGGTATGGGGCAGTGCGTGTGTGATGGTGGTGGAGTGTGCGGAGGTGAGAGAGATGGTGGGGTGTTTTGGGGCAGTGTATGTGATGGTGGTGATGTGTGTGGGGGGGGCATAACGGTGAGGATGGTGTCGGGCAGTGTGTGTTATGGTGGTGGAGTGTGGGATGTGTGCGTGACAGTGGGGGTGGAGTCAGGCAGTGTGTGTGATGGTGGTGGAGTGTGTGAGGGTAAGTGTGATGGTGGGAGTGGTGTGTGGCAGTGTGTGTGATGGTGGTGGTGTGTGTGGTGGTGAGCGTGATGGAGAGGGGTGTGGGGTTGTGTGTTTGATAGTGGTGGTGTGTGGGGTGAGCATGATGGTGGAGGTCGTGTGGGGCGGTGTGTGTGGTCGTGGTGGTGTGTGGTTGGTGGTGGCGTGGGGATATGTGCGTGATTGTGGGTGTGAGCGTGATGGTGCGGGTGGTGTGTGGCTGTGCGTGTGACAGTGTGGTGTGTGTGGGGGAGCGTGACGGTGGGGTTGTGTGGGGCTGTGCGTGTGATAGTGGTGGTGTGTGATTGGGTGAGCGTGACGGTGGGGGTGGTGGGGCTGTGTGTGTGAGGGTGGTAGAGTGTGTGGGTGTGATCGCGACACTGAGGGTGGTGTGGGGCAGCGTGTGTGATGGTGTTGGTGAGTGTGGGGGTGAGCGTGACGGTGGGGTTGGTGTGGGGCTGTGTGTGTGAGATAGTGGAGGCGTGTGCGGGGATGAGAGTGATGTTGGGTTTGGTGTGGGGCTGTGCGTGTGAAGGTGGTGTTGTGTGGGGACGTGGGCGTGATGGTGAGCGTAGTGTGGGGCAGTGTGTGTGATGGTGGTGCAGTGTGTGGAGGTGAACATGTGGCTGGGGCTGCAGTGGGGCAGTGTGTGTGAGGATGGTGGAGTGTGAGGTGGCGAGCATGACGGTGAGGGCGTTGTGGGGCAGTGTATGTGATGGTGGTGGATGGTGGGGGTGTGAGCATGATGGTGAGGGTAGTGTGGGCCATTGTGTGTTATGGTGGTGGTATGTGGGGGCGTGGGTGTGACGGTGAGGGTGGTGTGGGGCAGAGTGTGTGATGGTGGTGGAGTGTGTGTGGGTGAGCATGAGGGTGGGGGCTGATGTGGTGAAGTGTGTGTGAGGGTGGTGGATTGTGTGGGGGAGAGCGTGTCGGTTGGGGTAGTGTGGGGCAGTGTGTGTGATGGTGGTGGAGTGTGTGGGGGAGAGCGTGTCGGTTGGGGTAGTGTGGGGCAGTGTGTGTGATGATGGTGGAGTATGTGGGGGTCAGCGTGAGGTGAGAGTGGTGTGGGGCAGTGTGTGTGATTTTGGTGCAGTGTGTGGGGGTGAGCGTGACGGTGGGGGTTGTGTTGGGCAGTGTATGTGATGGTGATGGAGTGTGTATAGGTGAGTGTGATGGTGGGGGTGGTGTGGGGCAGTGTGTATAATGGTGGTGGAGTGTATGTGTGTGCGTGACGGTGGGGATGGTGTGGGGCAGTGTGAGTGATGGTGGTTGAGTGTGTAGGTGAGTGTGACGGTGAGGCTGGTGTGGGGCAGTGTGTGTGATGGCGGTGGAGTGTGTGAGGGTGATTATGATGGTGGGGGTGTGCGGCAGTGCGTGTGATGGTGGAGGAGTGTGTGGTGGTGAGCGTGACACTGGGGGTGCTGTGGGGCAATGTGTGTGAGGGTGGTGGTTTGTGTGGGGTTGAGCGTGATGGTAAAGTTGGAGTGGGTCAGTGTGTGGGTTTATGTGGGGTTGAGCGTGACGGTGATGGTGGAGTGGGGCAGTGTGTGGGTTTGTGTGGAGATGAGCGTGACGGTGGGTGTGGAGTGGGGCACTGTGTGTGATGGTGTTAGATAGTGTGGAGGAGAGCATGACGGATGGGATGGTGTTGGGGGGGTGAGTGTGACGGTGGGGTATGAGTGGGACAATGTGTGTAATGGTGGTGGAGTATATGAGGGAGAGAGTGATGGTGGGAGAGGAGTCGGACAGTGTGTGTGAGGGTGGTGGAGTGTGTGGGTGTGAGCATGACGGTGAGGGTGTCGTGGGGCAGTGTGTAGAAATGTGTACACCACCCCAGTGCATTAATCTGTAAACAAGGAGCAGTTACCCTCCCAGCATGTAGGACTGTGTACACCATCCCAGTCTATTAATCTGTAACCCAGGAGCAGTTACCCTCCCAGCCTGTAGGACTGTGTGCACCACCCTAGTCCATTGATCTGTAAACCAGAGCAGTTACCCTCCCAGCATGTAGGACTGTGTGCACCACCCTAGTCCATTGATCTGTAAACCAGAGCAGTTACCCTCCCAGCATGTTGGACAGTGTACCCCACCCCAGTTCATTGATCTGTAAACCAGTAGCAGTTATCCACCCAGAATGTGAGACTGTGTATCCCACCCAAGTCCATTGATTTGTAAACCAGGAGCAGTTACCCTCACAGCATGCAGGACTGTGTACACCACCCCAGTGCATTGATCTCTAAACCAAGATCAGTTACCCTCCCAGCGTGTGGGACTGTGTATACCATCTCAGTGCATTGATCTCTAAACCAGGAACAGCTACCGTCCCAGCATGTAGGACTGTGTACACCACCCCAGTGCATTGATTTGTAAACCAGGAGCAGTTACCCTCACCAGCAAGTCGGACTGTGTAGCCCACCCCAGTGCATTGATCTGTCAACCAGGAGCAGTTACTCTCCCTGTATGTAGGACTGTTTACTCCACCCGAGTGCATTGACGTGTAAAGCAGGAGCAGTTCCCTCCCAGCATGTAGGACTGTGTATACCACCCCAGTGCATTGATCTGTAAACCAAGAGCAGTTACCCCCACCAGCATGTAGGACTGTGTATATCACCCCAGTGCATTGATCTGTAGAAAAGGAGCAGTTATCCCCACCAGCAAGTAGGAATGTGTACACCACCCCAGTGCATTGATCTGTAAACCCGGAGCAGTCACCCTCCCAGCATGTAGGGCTGTGTACACCACCCCAGTGCATTGATCTGTAAACCAGGTGCAGATACCCTCCCAGCATGTAGGACTGTGTACCCCACACCAGTGCATTGATCTGTAAACAAGGAACAGATACCCTCCCAGCATGGAGGAATGTGCCACCAACCCCAGTGCATTGATCTGTAAACAAGGAGCAGTTACCCTTCAAGCATGTCGAACTGTGTACCCCACCCCAGTGCATTGAACTGTAAACCAGGAGCAGATACCCTCCCAGCATGTAGGACCGTGTACACCACCTCAGTGCATTGATCTGTACAAAAGGAGCAGTTATCCCCACCAGCAAGTAGGTCTGTGTACACTAGCCCAGTGCATTGATCTGTAAACGTGGAGCAGTTACCCCCCAGCATGTGTACACCACCCCAGTGCATTGATCTGTAAACCCGGAGTAGTCACCTCCCAGCATGTAGGACTGTGTACCCCACCCCAGTGCATTGATCTGGAAACTTGGAGCAGATACCCTCCCAGCATGGAGGAATGTGTCACCCACCCCAGCGCATTGATCTGTAAACCACGAGCGGTTACCCTCTCCGCATGTAGAAATGTGTACACCACCCCAGTGCATTAATCTGTAAACAAGGAGCAGTTACCCTCCCAGCATTTACAGCTGTGTACACCATCCCAGTGCATTGATCTGTAAACCAGGATCAGTTACCATCGCAGCATGTAGGACTGTGTACACCACCCCAGTGGATTGACCTGTAACCCAGGAATGGTTACCCTTCCAGCACGGAGTGCTGTATACACTACCCCAGTGCATTGACCTGTAAACCAGGATCAGTTACCCTCCCAGCATGTAGGACTGTGTACACCACCCCAGTGCATTGCTCAGTAACTGTGTGTTAGATCCGGGCGGCACGGTGGCACAGTGGTTAGCACTGCTGCCTCACAGCGCCAGAGACCTGGGTTCAATTCCCGCCTCAGGCGACTGACTGTGTGGAGTTTGCACGTTCTCCCCGTGTCTGCGTGGGTTTCCTCCGGGTGCTCCGGTTTCCTCCCACAGTCCAAAAGATGTGCAGGGTCAGGTGAATTGGCCATGCTAAATTGCCCGTAGTGTTAGGTAAAGGGTAAACATATGGGTGGGTTTCGCTTCGGCGGGTCGGTGTGGACTTGTTGGGCCGAAGGGCCTGTTTCCACACTGTAATCTAATCTAATCTAATCCTGGCCAGCATGGGAAAACTTGCAGCTCGGGCTGGAAGTGACAGTATGTACAGCTCCCACCCGTTTACATCTCCATATCTCCAATGTTTCATGATAAAGGCGTGCTGTGGTTGTGAGCATCACTGCCAGATAGAGATGGCGGGGGAATTAGTTTAAATATCACCACATGGGAGGGGTATGGGAAATAGACAGAGAAGGGGAAACTGAAGGACAGTATCATGGAAGAATGTGTTTCCAGGTTTCAGAATGCTGAAATGTTGATACTTCGATAACATCCTGTAGCATGTCTTCCCAGGAAAGATGGGAAAAAGGGATATTGGTGTGAAGTCAGATGAGCATTTTTTCTGCGTCTTTGTAACTGGAATTGGTTTCAACAGAATCTGTGACTCATTGGGCAGATTCGAACAATAATTAATCTTTGTTTGATTTTCCTTGAGTGTGACAGAGGGACTATCTGTACGAGGCTGAGCTAGTTTCCTGGTGCTATCATATAGAACTCACCTCATTAATTACCCAGCCCACCCCATGGTGTCCCTCTCATACAATACCAGCCCGATTCTCCCACCCATCATGACTGAAGGTACTCACAATCGCCCGGATACCCCTGGGTATTCCGTGATCCCTGGCACTGGTGCCATCTTTAAAAGGCCAATGGGCACAGAGTTAAGCTTTCTCAGTTCTGAGCTGCCCAGCACAGTTTACCCCGAGCATGGCAGATAAGGGACGATTACACCACCGCTCGTCGACAGGGACACGGAGGGCCTGGTGGATGGGCTACTACAGAGGGGGACCATTCTCTTCCCAGAGGCGTCCACACCACCAGACCCACCGAGTATGGTCTGAGCTCAACACCCAGCTCACTACACTATCAGCGGTATGAAGCAATGTCCAGCAGTACAGGACAATCATCAATAACCTTGCCCACTCTGTCAGGGTAAGGGTCACCGTATTCTCTCTGCTCCCTCACACTCATTGTTTTTCTGTTATAGCACCGACCCCGAACAAAGCTCATGTTCCACCACTCTCACTACTGCATGCATCACTTTCCCTCTCTCTCTCTCTCTGTGTGTCTCTCTGTTGCTCTCTCTTTGTCTCTGTCTCTGTCTCTGTCTCTGTCTCTCTCTCTCTCTCTCTCTCTCTCTCTCTCCATCTCTCTGTCTCTCTGTCACCACATTCACTTTACCCCCCACATCAATAACACTGCATGGATACAACGCTGTCGACAGACTCCCTCTGAAACCCTCACCATTTGCCATTAACCCCACCAACACCAGCACTAATAGCAGGGCCAACCACTCCACCCTCACCCCCTCTCTCCCTTTCTCCCATTCCAGGAGAAACAGCCTGGAATAGGACAGGAAGGGCCTATCCGGGTGGTGGAGTGTCTGATATCCATTCCCTCACCCGCCATGTGGGGAGGACCATGGTACGAGCCGGAGAGGACGAGGACGCCTCGTGTGGAGATTCAGAAACATCCATGTCCCAGCGACCGAGTAAGGAGTAATGTTCAGTGAAGGGCAATTCTCACTTTAAACCCACTGGCAGTTCCGTTTCCCCCCGGCACAATTTAGAAGCCGTGGTCCTGATGCCATCTCCCTTTTGTGTCGAGCTGGTACAAATGGAACCCCCACGGTCTCGCTGGGCAGGAGAGTGGGCTCACAACATATTGTTACCACCACCTCCCAGAAAGGGAGCATGGAGGCTCCCTCCTACACCACCCCCTGTAAACAGCTCAGATACTGAAACTAATCTGTGATAGTTACTGCTCTCCCCACTTGTCCTGAGATCTTCAACATTTCGTGCTCGCATACACGCAGCGTTCTCTGCTCCTGCAGCCCCTTTATAACGGTACAGCCTGTTTTAAACTGTCTTTCGTTGTCTTTCCTACCAAAGTGCATCACCTCACACTGCTCTGCATTAATCCCCATCTGCCATCAACCTGAACACTACACCGTGTGATTGTCCTGTTAGAGTTCCACACTGTCCTCCATAGACTTCAGAGTTCTTCCAGGTTCGGTGCCATCTACAAACATTGAGATTGTCATAATGTCACAGTCCCCAGGAAACAACTGAAATCCTGCCCCACACACATGAGTGTGAGCAAGTGAAATACTGATATATTCCTATGGACAGAGTCGAATAATGACATGCTGTCAATGGAGCAACAAAAGTCCTGACACATATGAGATAGAGTAGATGAAATATTGACAAACCACAGAGCAAGAGAAATCTGGATAGGTTCCACTTAACTATATTCACCAGGGTATAATGTGATGAAGTTGAAAGTGTGTACTGTACCTTTAAGCGAGGGTGAATGCTGTTCTGAACTGAGAGCTTACAAGCACCTGTGATATGAGAGGATGGCAGACCCAGAAACAGTATATTGCTATAGAGCTGGAGTCGGGTAATAAGTGGTTAAGAGAAAGAGGGTCCCAGAGTTGTGAATAGTTGATGTAAAATGTTCACTTTCAGAGTGAAAAAATAAATCGATGTTTTTATTTAAACAGTGGAATTTGGCAGATCTGTCACTCATATTTTAACTGTTTATGAGGCAAATTGAGCATTTCTTTATGTTTCATTTAAGTTACCAGATGAGCTTCACGCCGTGTCCTTACCATTCCCGTGTGTGTACCTGTGTGTCTCTGTGTGGGGCAGGTCTGGTAGTCTCTGTGGTGCTTAAAATGATGCAATGCCACCCTCTGCTGGCCTCCCCACGCCACTTCACTGGCATTGGCAGAGTGTGAAAACCAACAGGGATTCATTCAGAGAGGGGGAGGGCAGATGCTCATATCATCATCCAAACTGATGTCTTAGCCAAAGACTGATCTAAATGTCCTTTAAACGTTGTAACTGTCCCTGCTTTCACCACTTCCTCTGAAAGTTCATTCCACACACAAGCCAGATTCTGTCTAAAATATTTACCTCCCGTGACTTTTGTAAATCTTTTTCCTCGCACCTTAAATTATCCCTCAGTTTTGAATCCCCAACTCTAGGGAAAATACATCAGCCCTTCACCTTATCTGTAACCCTCATGATTTCATACACCTCTGTAAAGTTACCCCTTAATCTCATATTCTCCAGTGAAAAAAGTCCTAGCCTACCCAGCCACTCCTTATAGCTCACTCCGTCCATTCACAGCAACATCCAGGTTAATTGTATAGGTCCTGCTCTTGTTTGATTTACCAAATCCAATATCTCGCATTAATCAAAATTAATCTCCATCAGCCATCCCTCAGCGCAGTGAGTGATATTACTGCCTCCTCCCCCTCCACCTTCAATTTTGAAATGCACATCCCTCTCCAGGAGGCCTGCATACTCCGGCCTTGATTTTCACAAAGACCCTGAGCTTGGTTTGCCTTATGTGGTTAGGGGACGGAGGGACAGATTGCACATATAATCAGTGCGGAGGAGAGGCTGGACAGTAATCAGCGGTCTGGTATCATTTCATGGTTTTAGGAAGAGGCAGTCACACGTTAGAGCTGGCTAAGAGTGATCGGTGTTTTGGGACCAGAAATTAAGCTCTTCCTTCGTCTCTGGTGTTCAGTAAGAAATATCTATTTGAGACCTTTCATTGGGCAGAGTGTGTCTGCCGGATTTCTGTCCCTAATATTGCAGACTACAGATAATAGCGATTAAAGACGTTTATAATTAATTTCGATAGCATAGCACGTGCCCTCAATATCCTACAGTTGAGACAAATATCTTGCATTTGTTAAACAATACAAAGTGTTTTTTGTATTTCAGTAATGGTAACCTGATTATAATAAATCCACACCGAGCTGAATGTGGGCACTAAAATATGACCCAAAATCTGGGTATGGTAGTTGTAGTGGGTCGTGTCCCTGCCTCTGAGACGGAACTTTGGATTTGATTCCAATTCCTGAATTTGTGTGGTAGTGTTCCTAGCTCTGGACTAGAAGGCCTGGATTCAAGTCCTGCCTGTTGCAGAGGTATGTCACAGCATGTCAGGACCGTCTAATGAACAAACACACAGGAGAATACTGTTACAGCTTTATGGGTATTGCTGAGTGATGCTAGTGTCCCTACCTCCGGGCACAAAGTTCTCGGTGTAAAGCCGACAGAAGTGTCTCAGGATACATCTGAACAAACCGATTCAAATCGATTTAGAATTGTGACTTGATGGAGAAGGAAGAGGTGTCAGTATTGCATTTCAGAATTTAGGCCCAGGATGACTGAAAGTACAGCTATTCCTGTTGATTGCAGTCACATTTCGCAGCAGTAAAGGTTTATAAAATCAGAATGGTCTTGGATAGGGTGAGTAGTCAGGGGTTTTTACCCAGGTTAGGGCATCCAAAACTAGAAGGCCTTTGTTCAAAGCAAGAGGGGAAAGGTTTTGATGAGGCCTAAATGGCACCTTTTCACACAGAGAGTGGTGTGCGTATGGAATGAGCTGCCAGAGGATGTGGTGCAGCCTGGTACAACTACAGCATGTAAAAGGCATCTGGGTCCTGTCAGACCTGCGGAGCTTTTCCAGCAATTTCTGTATTTCTTTAAAAAATGCATTCAGTTTAACACAGGTATTCTGAATAAATTAAGCATTTTATGTTTTAATGACGCAGGGCCGTGCAAAAATATTTCAAATCGACCGAAACCATTTTCTGCCAAGAGGATTGCTCTGTATATGACAGCAGCAACGGTGCACCTACATGGAACAGGGAACGTGAAGGACATATGGTTTGGACAATGTACAAGGAGATCTCACATGGTCCAGTTTGGGAGAGGATGACATTATTGTGTGATTCAGCTCAGAGAGGGAGAAAATGTAATCTGCTCAAGAAAGAACGGCCTATTGCACTCTCTCTCCTTCATTGTTCCTCATCACAGCAATGTGTGTGAGCTAAAATAAACTCTAAAGTCACCGTTACCATTCTTACTTTTATAGAATCCATGCAGTGTTGAAACAGGCCTTTCAGCCCAACAAGTCCATTGCAACCTTTCCAACCCATTCCTCTAACTATTGCACGTAACCTAGAAATCCCTGAACACTACAGACAATTTAGCGTAACCAATCCACCTAACCTACACAGTTTGTGGTAGGAAACTGGATCACCCATTAGAAGCTCACACAGACAAGGCGTGGGGGGGGGGGGGGGGGGGGATGTGCAAACTCCACACAGACAGTCACCCGAGGCTGGAATCGAACCCACGTCCCTGGTGCTATGAGGCAGCAGTGCTAACCACCGTGCTACCCTTTGGGTGCTCCCAGCCCACAATTCATTGAAATCTACTCACTGCCTGAAGCAAAGGGAATTCAGCCAAATCCAACTTTGCCAGGATGAAATCCCATTGCTAGCAGTTGTGTGCGTACAATATCTTCAGAAGCAGAATAACGTTTTGGTCAATCTCACAATTTTTCCTTTTGTCATGAGTTCCAATAATATCGAGACAAAGCTCTTTCAAGTTAAAATTGCAGAGATCTCGTTTATTGGTTTGTGACCATCATAGTTTGATATCATTGCTCTGGATCATAAACGTGCTGTTTTAGCAGATTAAAGAAACTAGCCGACTTGTTCCTAAAACTGACCCTGACCCAGTCTGAGACCGACATCATCGGCCATATTACCAACCTGGTTACATTTAACATTTGTTGTGAGCAGTGGAGGAGTGGGACTAGAAAAGGAAACAGTGACCCCAAAAAGCCAGGGAACTATAGACCGGTGAGCCTGATGTCAGTGGTGGGTAACTTATTAGAGGGGATTGTGAGGGACAGGATTTACATACATTTGGGAAGGTAAGGGCTGATCAGGGTAGGCAATGTGTCTTTTTGCATGGGAAATCATGTTTCATGAATTTAATTGAGTTTTTTGAAGAGATGACAAAGAAGATTGATGAAGGCAGTTTGGTAGACATTGTCTATATGGACTTCAGCAAGGTGTTCATTTAAAGAACAAAGAGTAAAGAAAATTTACAGACCAGGAACAGGCCCTTCGCCCTCCAAGCCTGAGCCGATCCAAATGTACTTTCTAAATCTGTTGGTTAACTCAAAAGCATCTGTATCCCTCTGCTCCCCACCTAATCATGCATCTGTCCAGACGCATCTTAAATGAATCTACCGTGCCTGCCTCTACCACCTCTGCTAGCAACGCATTCCAAACGCCCACCACCCTCTGTGTGAAGTACTTACCGTGTGTATCCCCTTTAAACATCCCACCTCTCATTTTGAAAGCATGACCTCTCGTTATTGAATCCTTCACTCTGGGAAAAAGCTTGTCTGCATACACACTGTCTATACCCTTCATGATTTTGTAAATCTCAAACAGGTCCCCCGTCAATCTCCTTTTCTTCTAGTGAAAATAAACCTAACCTACTCAGCCTATCTTCATAGCTAGTATTTCATTCTGATTGGTAGACAGATTAGTAAGTTTCAGTCACATGGGATACAGAAAAGCTCGTCACAATTGGCTTGAAGGAAGAGGGATTTTTTTTTTCAGACTGGAAGCTTGTGAGCAGCAGTGTGCTGTAAGAATCAGTGCTCAGTTCATTGCATTTCATCATTTATGTAAAGGATTTAGATGTGAATATTGGGGCCATAGTTAGTAAGTTTACAGATTACATCAGAAAGGTGGTGTAGTAGATTATCTCAGAATACAACAAGACCACAATTAGATGGGGCAAAGGGGCAAGGCGTGACAGATGAAGTTTAATTTAGATAAATACGAGGTTTTTGCACTTTGGGATGGCAAATCAAGGCAGAAATTATACACTTTATCGTCAGGTCCTGGGGGGTGTTGTGGAAAAAATGGACATAGGGCTGCAGGTACATTGTTCCTTGAATGTGGAGACAGAGTGTTGCTGAACTCATTTGGCACATTTGCCTTTATCAGTCAGAGCATTGAGAAAAGGAGTTGTGGTGGTATGTTGCATCTGTACAGGATGTTGGTGAGGCTATTTTAAGAATACTGCGTACAATTTGGTTTTCTGCAGAAATAACTTACACGGATGTTCCAGGACTGGAGGTTTGGGTTGTCGGGAGACGCTGATTAGTTTGAGGTGCATTTTCCTGGAGTTTCAGAGGTTGAGTGGTGACATTATAGAGGTTTATAAAACCATCAGGGCATGGATCAGCCACAATCTTCGTGCCTGGTGGAGAAGGCTCAAAGTGTCTAATGACCCACTCTTGCTCCTCAGTCCCATGTTCCTGTGTTCCATTCAGCCCCTAAAACCTACTAGACAGGAGCAGTTGGAGGCTAATTACTCCTATAACCTGTTGCACAGAAACAGAGGAGATCATTCGGCCCTTCAAGACCGTCCCACACGCTTTGAGGTGATTTGGGAAATGTAACTGGAATACCGAGACACGGGTATGAAAGAGGCCCATCATCTCTCTTTACAGAGCTTCCCCTCACTGCAACTTGTGCTTCATTTGTTGATCATGTTGTAGACCCAGACTCACTGTGAATACAGCCCATATACCTCACCCAGCGATGAATCACGAGATCCTCTGGTCTCCCTGAGTGCAACAATGACAGAACATTCATGAAAATAACACCCACTAATTTTCCAATAACAGAATGGGAGAACATCAGAAACAGGGGCAGGTCGTTCACTTCCCAAGCCTGCCTTGAACTTCATTGAGATCGTGGCTGATCTGCTCTTGGTCTCAAATCCTCTTTAATGCCCATTTCCTCATGCCCCTCACATCTCTGACAGGTCAATATTCATCTACCGCCTCCTCAAATGCTTTCAATCATCTAGCTCCGAACACTCTTGAGAAGAGAAATCCTGACATTCAATACCACCTGTTTGAAGAAAACACTTGCTGCTTCTATATCATGGCTTATTGATATGAACAGAAGAGGTTGACACAAGGGTTCAGGTAAAAATGACTGGCCCTGATATCAAGTCAGTGGTTCACTTTTGTTGACATCAAGGAGCTGAACAAAACTGAACTTAATGAGAATCAGAGTAAACTCTCCAGTGTTTGGAGTCAAACATGGCACAAAGGAAAATGTTCACCATCTCTGTCCTGGGTCACCTCTTTTGGAGATCCTCAGGGTAGCTTCCTCTTCATAAACATCTTCAGCTGCTTCATCAATGTCTCCCCGCCCCCTCCCTCACCACCATAAGATCAGAAGTGGGAATGGTCACTGAAGATTCCACAATGTTCAGAACATTTTGTCCCCCGTCAGCTCCTGAACTAGTCTGTGTCCATGTGCAGCAAGACCCAGACTCCATTGAGGCACGTGCTGTTAACGAGTCTGAAACATTCATGTAACAGCACAGCCTGACAGTGCACATTGCCACAGTAAAACAAGAGTTCATTCAGCATCTAACGCTGGTTTCACAGGAATATGAGGAAACCATTCAGCCCATTGACACTATTGGAGAAGATCAGGCACAGCCCATTCAGTGCCTCCAGCCTATTACTCAGGAAGAGAAGGAGTCTAGTGTGATGTCCACACCAAAGCCCCTCGAAACTATTTGAAGACAGTAGCCTAGACTCTAATGTTTTTTCACAAACTTTGAATTCTAATATTTTCTTATTTTAAAGAAAATGGAAAGTGTCTGTTCCAGATACAATGTGGCTGGTCAGACTACTCGGTGTGAAGCAAAACACCATTTATTTAAACACAAAAGATTAAATAAAACCAAAGAAAGAGGAATTTAGAATAACGTAATTCTATTGGACAGCTTAACAGAATAATAGATCTAGGAACTATTACTAATGAACTATTCCAACATAGGAAATTCCCATAGCCTAGCCCTTGGCAAAAAGGAAAATTCAGGAATTGAAAACAGCATCAAGAGAAAATTCAGAGATAGTAGCAGCCAAGAGACATTCCCTGAAGCTTCCAACTCTATGGAAACCCCAACCAAAACCCAGCGATCCTAATCTGTGAGAGCTGGCCACACCCATTCAGGCTGCATTCAAACAAACCTAAGGCCTCGCTAGCTGTTTACACAACTGGTCTTAACTAGCCAGCTTGGTAGCGATCATTCAATCTCTGTCTTAAAAGAAACCAGGACAAAAAAATCTCTTAAAGCTACAGCATCATCACACTTTCAGCACATCAAGCTGTCAAACAGGAAACAGGGGTAACCAGTCAGGCCCTTAGCCCTGTCCAATCGGACGAGGAAGAAGCCAGTCAGTCTCTTGAGTCACTTATACAGGAACAGTAGGAGGCCATTCCCACCTCAATGCACTTACACAGGGACAGAGTGAGGTAATTGATGCTGATTCCTGATGACCAGCTTATGCCCGAAACGTCGATTCTCCTGCTTCTCGATTGCTGACTGACCTGCTGTGCTTTTCCAGCAATCAACTCTCTACTCTGATCTCCAGCATCGGCAGTCCTCACTGTCTCCAGATTAATGCTCGAACATGATGAACAAGTGGAGCAGAGGCTGCACAGACAGACTGCTCCACGTTGTTCCTCCTGGCTCCGTTGCTTATGATACACACATGAGACTTTAACGTGTTTTTCTCGTGGTGAGGAGGGAAGCCATATGTCTTGTGTGAAGTCTCAAGCAGGCACCTTTCATCTCCAAGAAGACAGCCTAGTGTTCTCTATGTAGGGTGGAAGCTGGTTAGAATGGCTACCTGTTTGAGGTGGAAGGTATTGTGGCTGCTGTTGGGGATTGTGAACAACATGACGTTCAGTACGGGTTCAAATGCCGACTGCACAATAACGTGGGGAGAGTTAATTTAGGCATATAAACTATTAGGAAAGTCACGTAAGACTGATGAATGGACTCTCGTAAGTTCAAATAATGCTGATATTGTTCATGTTGATCTTGTCGAGTGCACGTCCTGTTCAGTGTAACCTGTATGCCTTACTCTGTGCAAGTCTATTTCCACCCTATGATCTGTCTGGCCATGCTTACTTAGATCTTCCTCCACTGCTCATAAATAAAGTGTTTCCCTGTCCTGAGGTACACGTGACAATAACTCAAACCAATCAATCCTGGTTAAAGAATGGAATTTCTCTCCCTTTCAATGTCTCTTTTGGAAATAAGTGATTGCTGCCACTCCTCGTGTTTCAGCATCACCATTTCTTCGTCTCTCACAGCTCTACAGATTAAACACTCAGCTTATTCACTCTATCATCATGTTACCATCACCCGTGTCTGTGGTAAGGAGACCATTCCTTACAAAGGAGATCAAATCTGTACAGAGTGCCCCTAATGCTCCCTCAGCAAGGCTCTACAATAGCAGGAAGATGGCTTTACTTATGTACTCCAATCATCTTACAATAAAGGACAGCATACCATTGTCTACACTCATTACTTACACAGGGTTTGATTCGGATCTGTCAGCATAAACTTGTGAGTGGGAGATCATGCTTCCCAAATTTCTTAGAGTCCTTTGGTGAAACGTCAAAGAAGGTTGATGAGGGCAGAGCGGTAAACGTGGTCTCTCCGGATTTCAGTAAGGCGTTTGATAAGTTTTCACATGGCAGGCTGCTCTGCGAAGTTCCATCACGTGGAATGCTGGGGGATTTGGCCAGTTGGATACACAGTTGGCTTGTTGGTAGGAAGCAGAGATTTTAGTGGAAGGATGTTTGTCAGACTGAGGCTGGGTGCATAGCTGTTTGTTATCTATGATTTGGTTGAGAATGTACAAGGAATGATTAGTAAGTTTGAAGATGAAACTAAAATAAGTGGTAGTGTGATCAGTGAGGAAGTTTATCAGAAATTGCAGCAGGTCCTTAATCAGGTGGGCAAGTGGGCCGAGAAATGGCAAATGGAATTTAATATAGATGTGTGAAGTCTTGCATTTTGGAAACTCAAATCCAGGTAGGGGTTTCATGGTGCATGGGAGAGTCTTAAGGGGTGTGGTGGGCAGAGAGACCTTGGCATTCAGGTGCATGGTTCTCTGAAAGTGGAGTCACAGGTAGACAGGGCAGTGAAAAAGGCATTTGGCACACTGGCCTTCATCAGGCAGGACATTGAGTATAGAAGTTGGGAATTCATGTTGCAGTTACACAGGACTTTGTTAAGGCCGCACGTGGAGTATTGTGTTCAGTTTTGACACCTTGTTACAGGGAGGATGCTATTAAATTATAAAGAGTGCAGAAGAAATTTACAAGGACGTTGCCAGGACCCAATGGTCTAAGTTATAGGGAGAGGTTAGACAAGCTAGGACCTTTTCTTTAGAGTGGAGGAGACTGAGGAGGGACCTTATAGAGCTGTATAAGATCATGAGTGGCATGGATAGGGTGAATGCTCTCAGTCTTTTCCAAGGTTTAGAATACCGAGGACGAGAAGGGATCAGTTTAAGGTTCAAGGGGAAAGAATAAAAGGGAACCTGAGGGGCCATTTCTTTACACAGAGGATGGTACGTGGATGATCTGCTAGCAGATGTGGCTGAGAGGGTACATTAACAACATTTCAAAAGCATTTGGATAAATATGTGGATAGGAAAGGACTGGAAGGTTATGGGCCAACTGCAGGGAAATGGGGTTAGCGTGGATGGACATTTACAAGGTGGAGTAGAACCCCTCTGTTAATTAAAACCAATCACCCAAAAAAGCTCGCCTCACATCGAAATCTGTTACAATATGAGCGACACAGACCTCCTACATTCCACTATTTAAACAAACATTAGCAAGTCAGTTCCTTAACTTTAACAGTGAACACTAAACAACAACCATTCACAAGTCCAAGCCCCACTTGTCTTAACTACTTACTATCTGACTCCAATTCTGTAAAGATATGATGTTCCAACAACCCACATATTAAATATTACGATCTCAAGAATACACAGTCTATATCTCCCCCCCCCCCCCCCCCTCCGGTGTTCACTCTTCGAGCTGCTGATCTCCCTGGACCATGTATTTTTTTTAATGCAAGGAGGTTTTACATGAACATGCATCTTTGATAGAGATTGTATGAGATGGCCAGTTAGCACTCCTGCTCTGCAGCAGTTACTCAGCTGTTGATTGGCAGTAGATCTCCCTCTAGTGTTCAAAATGCTGGGTTTATATAATCCACATGATATAATAATTCTCATAATTTGATTGCTTTCCAGGTATCCAAACAATAATATTCACATTCTGTTGGCTTCTGGTATCCTGAGCGTTATTTAAACTCTTTGGTTGTATTTGAATTGTTGTCAAAACAGCAAGAGAAAATGAGGTCTGCAGATGCTGGAGATCAGAGATGGAAATGTGTTGCTGGAGAAGCGCAGCAGGTCAGGCAGCATCTAGGGAACAGGAGAATCGACGTTTCGGGCATTAGCTAATGCCCGAAACGTCGATTCTCCTGTTCCCTAGATGCTGCCTGACCTGCTGCGCTTCTCCAGCAACACATTTCCATGTCAAAACAGCAACTCAGGTATCCATTTCCCAGCTAATGGTGACATGTGGAAGAGTGTGACCTTTAGCTGGCACCTGCGGCTGCACTTTCTATTCAGCAAAACCCGTTCTGTCTTAAAGTGACCAGACATGCTTTCGGCTTCATAACATCTCCCCCGTTCAGGAAAACAAATTTGAACCATCAAAATGAAAAGATGGATTCATTTCTTTTCCGCCAATTCTTAATCCCATTATTATGAAATACAAAATTATTAATCTCAGTTGTACAATTCTGCACACATATATAACATTAGAATAAGTCAAATCTTATCTACACTGCTTTCCTTTAAATCCACAATAACACATCTGCTATCACATTTTTCGGGCCCATGGCATGTACATTTTGTAAGTTTAAAGTCGGCAACATGAGACTCCAATGAAATGGTCTCATATTTTGTTCTTAAATATCCCCAAAAGTCCGAGAGGATTGTCGTTATTGTCCACAACCGTCTCCGACAATTTGTTTGTCATATAAACATTAAAAAAGTATTAGGTCAGTACAAAATTAAATCCTTCTTTTTCAATAATGGAGATTTTGTTTTTTTTTCTGGTGGATATTGCGTTTCTTCGACAAGTAGCCAATTAGCCATTCAATTCCATCGTCATCTTTCTGTATCAATACATCTCCGACCACTATATCCCGAACATCAGACAAAATTTTCAAGAGATTTCAAAATATTTGGTGCAGTTAAAACTGGTCCGGTGACTACTCCTGCTTTAAAATTCTCAAATGGCTCCGGGCATTGTTCTGTCCACTACTGTTCTGTGTTCTTTTTTACTACATCCATCAGTGGTGTCAATACACTGCTGACATTTGGAACAAACTTTTGATAGAATCCACTCAGTTCCAAAAATCAAAGGACTTCATTCTTGAAGGATGGTCGAGGAAATTCCTCAATGTCCTTCTTCTTTGTGTTCCATGGGATCAACGTTCCGTGTCCAATGTAATGTCCCAAGAACGTCACCTCTGCCTTCGAGGATTCTGTTTTCTTCAAGTTATTTTTACCAAGTTTGCTTCTTGTAATCGTTCAACATGCTGTGCCAACTGTAACATGGGAGATAGATAAGCTGCAGAATTTGTTCATCTGGCCACAACTTTGTTCCTGAGTCTTAAATGTGGCTGGAGCATTTTGCATTCACATGACATACTCGATAACGTTTTTATCATATCCGGTATCTTTACCAGATAGTTTAACTGACTCAACATGTTTCTTTTAATTTGAATGGGGCCACTAAACCTGGCTTTGAAGGGATTTCCTACCACTGGTGGCAATACTAATACGTCATCCCCACGGAAATCGTCAAAACTTTAGAGTTTTTATCTGCCACCTGCTTCACTCTGTACTGTGCTCTCTTCAAGTGCTGTTTAGCTAACTCACCTACTCGGTCTCATCTCTCACTCACCTCACATACATAATCCAAGTGTGAGATTTCCAACTTCGGTCCTGCCAATTTATGTTTAATTGATTCAAAGGACCTCACACTTCATGTACGAATATTAACTCAAAGGAAGTAAACTGAGTAGATTTATTTAGGACATCTCCAATGGCAAATACTTAAAAGGGACACCCTTATCCCAATCATTCAGGCAATCTTGACAGTATGCTGTTAACATGGTCTTCAGCTCTGATGCGAACTTTCCAAGGTTCCCTGGGTTTCAAAATGGGACACACTTGATTTGAAGTTCTGTATACCTCAGCTATCCATGATTGAATTAAACAGCTGAGCGGTAAAATGAGAGCCTTGGTCTGACTGAATCTCTCTGGGCAGCCCACAGCGAGTAAAGAAAGCTACTAACTCCTTCATCTGCCTTTTTGTCTTAACACTCCGTAATGGAATTGCTTTTAGAAATCTGGTAGACACATCTATTATGGTCATCAAACATTGGTTTCCACTTTTATATTAGAAAGGCGAGCTATGCAATAAATCATAACCCACGTGATAGGTTCTTTGAATACAGGAATTGGCAACAAAGGTGCTGATTTTATTACTGCCTGTGACTTACCTACCATTTGGCATGGATGACGTACAACAAAAATGAACCATATCTTTGTGCATTCCAGGCCATAGCAAATGCTTTTGTACCTTAGTCTAAGTCTTCCGTACACCTAGGTGACAGCCTGCAGTTAGTTCATGTGCTACCCATAACACTGTATGCTACCGGTAACACAATCTGGTGCACTTTGGCCCATTTCCCTTCTGCACTAACCTGTCGTGGTCTCCATTTTAATTTTAGGATTCTATCTTTAAATTAATAACGTTTGACAATATGTTCTGATTACTTTTCTGTGTGTGAATATGGTTGTAGTTCCATTAGCCTTTCAGCACTAAACACCTCTACCTGACCCTCTGCCTGTTCAGGTTTTGTTTCCTGCACCGTGACATCAAACAGGGTGTCAAGTAACTGAACATCAGCTCCTTCGTCTTTTTCTTTTGTTTTTCCTTTCTGCTGTAACTTATGACAGTGGGATCTTGTTATTACACAGTCTGGAAAAATTCCTCGGCATTTTTCTTTTAACTCCTCAGTTCCCTCGTCTTCCATTGGCTTCTCCACCACAAGGGGTGACTATCCCACCTTGGCTCCTGCTAAATCGTTCCCAAGAACAAACTGTATTCCTGGAACTGACGCTCTATCTCTCACTCTCACTGTTATTTCCCCAACCTTGACTTGGCACTTCTACCTGATGTTAAACAAGGGAATGCTTAATTTCTGTCCCCATTCCACAGATTATCACGCTCTTGAGTATCATGTCAGGAAGAGTGAAAATACTTCTATCACTTGCTATTAGAGTCTGAGAAAAAGTGAGGACTGCAGATGCTGGAGATCCGAGTTGAAAAGTGTGGGGCTGGAAAAGCACAGCAGGTCAGGCAGCATCCGAGAGATAGGAGAGTTGACGTTTCAGGCACAAGTTCTTCATCGGGAAAGTTGAGGCAAGGGAGAGGAAAGGGGACTAATAATTAATTAGGAGGGTGAGGGTGGAGCTGAGTGGAAGGTAGCTTGGAAGGCGATAGATAGATACAGGTGGGGGTGATGGTGACAAGTCGGAGAAGAGGGTGAAGTGGGTAGGTGGTAGGAAGCTGGAACCCTCAAAATATACAGCATCAACATCGACCTCATCAATCTCCAAATCTCCCCTCCCCCAACCTCATCCCAGATCCAACCTTTCAAAGTAGCACCACCCTCTGGAACTGTCTTAATTGTCCACCATCCCACCTATTCATTCCACCCTCCCCTCCGACAGATCACTGTCACTCCCACCTACAACTTTCCATCGACTTCCCACTGACCCTCCCGCCAGCCCAGCTCCTACCCTCCTATTTATCTTTCAGCCCCCTTGTCCCCTGACGTTGGCTTTATATCTGATATGTCAATTGCCTACTATTCAGATGCTGCATGAACTGTTGTGCTTTTCCTCCCCCTCACTTCTCAATTAGTAGAGACTGAGCAGATCCCATATGTCGCAAATTGTAACCTCCTGCCCTCCCCACCACCCCTCTTCCGCTCTTTCTGAAAAAACTTTATCCACAGAGGCGAATTCTTTATAGAGATCAGGCACTGCCTCCGTACACAGTCCCTGCCTAGGCTGTGCACTTTCCTGCAGCTCCTTGACTCTACTTATGGGCTCCTTTACCAGTTTCACTAATGTCACTGGCTTAGCCTCTTTTACCACAGCTTTTCCCAAAGTGTCTTCCTTCAATGCCCAGCACGGTGTGTCCCAGCTTACAGCAGTGAAAACAGTTTTTCCCAGTGCCCTTCTTAAACCATCGGCACCGTAATTTTATGTGTTCCACTCCGTTATAGTAAGAACACCTGAGGCCTTTCACCACCTTTCAACCCCCTTGGACTTCTTTTTTCACCTGTGGTAAAGTATTGCCAGTGTGCTTTACTCTATGATTTGCAGTGTATGATCTCCTCTTCTCCCAATTTCTATCCCTCACAGGATGAATGTCCTCCCACAATCTAAATTTCATCGAATGCACCAATGTATATTTACCTGCCATTTCTGCCGCGTTTCTCACTTCTTGAACTTTATTCATTCACATGAATTCTTACCATCGCTGGAACTGAGTTTTTAAACACCTCGAGCAGAATAATCTCCCTTAGGGCCTCACAGGTCTTATCCATATTTAAGGCTTGCATCCATCTGTCAAAATGACTGCGTTTAATTCTTTCAAACTCAACATAACTCTGACCTGGTTCAATCTCTATATATCTGAACTTCCGTCGATATGCTTCGAGTAACAATTCATAACCAATCAAAATAGCCAGTTTGACATCTGCATAATATCTTGATCCCTCATCTGACAGCGCTGCACATATCTCACCAGTTGTGCCCACCAGCTTAGTCTGAACCAGCATATCCCACAAGTTCACTGGACACACCATCTGCCGCGTCTATATTTCGAATGAAATAAAAAAGGTTTTGACATTTTTCTCACCGAAATATGGCAACATATTAACATAGTTGTATACATCCCAACATTCTCCATTTACCTTCATCCTGTTAATTTAACTTTCTTATCTAATTTCCAACTTCTGAATTTCAAATTCTCTCTCTTTTCCCCTCTAGTTCTCTTTCTCTTTTTTCTCTCTCCCTTTCTGTCTCTTTTCTTATCGTCTAAGTCGAGTTGCCACATTTGCAATTTAAGTTTTTTTCTCACTCGAATGCAGTTGCCTGTTTCTCTGATACACCAAAGTGCTTGACCAATTCCATTACCGTTTCAGATTTCCTTTTGTCCCTAGTTAAACCCAATTCTAATCTATGTGTTAATTTTAAAAATATGCCCTTCCTCTGTCTTTCTAAACTTACTTGACAAAAGTGGGAATTATCTTCAAGCCCCAGAACATCTTTAGTAATGTTAAAAGCTATTTCTTTTAACTTAATCAACCACAAGCAATCAAAATTAAATGCATTTTATGATCTTTTATTTGTAGATCTAAGTCACTAACTGCCAAGTGATGGAATCTGCTGGGACCTTTTGTACCCCAAATCTGTTCAAATCCCATACGACAAGCCCTCAAGCTGTTATGATGTCGATGTCGAACCCATCTGTTAATTAAAACCACACACCCAGAAAAGCTCACCTCGCCTCGTAATCTGTTAAAGCATGAGTGACAGAGAAGTCCCAAATTCAAGTATTAAAAGAAAAATTACAATTTATAAGTATGCAAGTTAGCTTGCTGAGCTTGAATGTTTGTTTCCAGATGTTTAATTACCATGACTAGGTAACATTATCAGTTAGAGTCTTCGGTGACACACTGGTGGTGTGTCCGTCCTTTCTATTGATAGGTCTTGGTTTCTTAAATTGGTTGATCTCATTTCCAGTTCTTTTCTTCAAGAGAAGGAACAAAGGATATAAATTGACGAGTTTATTAATGTACTTCTGGTTAGAATGCCTCGTCTCTAAGAACTTTGTGCATGTGTTTGTTTCGACTATCCTAGGATGTATGTGTAGTCCCAGTCAAAGTGGTATCCTTCTTTGTCTGTATGTATGGAAACTAGTGATAGTGGGTCATGTCTTTTGCTGGCCAGTTGGTGTTCATGTATCCTGGTAGTACGACAACAGGACAGTTTGAAATGGAGGAAAAATTATTTTATATACACTGTTTAATCTGCGTGTGTTCAGAAAAGGAAGATTCTTCATATTTGTACAACACATTCTGAATGAACATCGGAGACACAGTTAACAAAAATAGCTGCAAATGATGTATGAAATTTATGAAGCATTAAGACATTATTTGATCCTCATCTGAAATGATATGTTCCCCTTCTCTCAACGTTCCCCCTTTTCTGGGATTCCACACTCTTGCCTCTCATTCTTATCAGGATGTGTGTTAAAAATCATGCTTATGGTATCCCAACTTATTGCAGTTAATGCCCTTTCCCCCGGAAATTAAATATATTGGCCTGCTGGGTTCTTTCAAATGTTAGTGTCTGTCATATTATTGGAGAGAAAAATTCTGGCACCAGACCTAGTATTTGAACATATTACTCTGTTGTACATGTACTGTACAAAGGACCACAGCACCCAAGAATTGCCAAAACATTGAGGGATGTACATTTACTTCTTCCGATAATTGAGGAATGTAACTACAAAGACATGTGGGAGGAGCTGGCCAGAGTTAATTGGAAGGGGAGCCCAGCAGGGAAGACTATGGAGCAGCAAAGTCAGGAGTTTCTGGTGATGATTCGGTAGCTAATGCCCGAAATTCATCCCTAAGGAGATGAAACATACTCAGGGTAGGACAAGGCAGCATGAGTGATAAGGCATCAAACCAAAAGCGGAAACATACAATGTGATGAAGATGATTGGGAATCCAGAGAATTCATTAGCTCTGAAACTACATAAGGCTGGCATCACTGACACGACAGAGCTCTTTATCATGGTCAGGGAGAGAAACAGAGGGAAACACGTTCACCTCAAACACAGAAGATGGCATTACTGAAGGAAAATTGCAAATGAATTAACCGATTGAATTAAAATCAGTTAAATGCTTTTGCAAAAAGTGTCAGATTGAAAGCATGACCCGGGGAGAGACCCTCAGCAGAAAGAGACTTTAAAAATGGAAGTATTTCCACATTAGAAACCAGAGTAGGTCACTAAGTACAGGGCTGATGGGTGAATGGGTCTGGATGTGAACTAGAGGACAGACAGCAGAATTGTTTTTCAGATATTGCAGCTCAAAACTGCATATTTATATAGTGCTGTAAACCACAGCAGCAGAAGAAGTAGACCTCCATTCAACCACAACCTGTAACTTTTTGTCTGGGATAATCTCCTCAGTCTGCCATTACCATCAACACGATCTATGGTTCAGTGACGAGTGTGGGTGAACGTGTCAGGGTCAGAACCACGTGAGCTTAAACCTCATGCTAACCCATTAAAGCTACTGTACTTGACCAACAGATGTGACTGAAGCTCTGCAGTCCTGCCACATTCAGTCATAAATAGTGATGGATGATGAAAAAAATGACGGAGGAAAGGGCTGCACAAACATTCCCATCCTAAATAACAGCACAACCCTGCATATCAGTGTAAAGGCAAGGATTTAATATCTGCACCATCCTCAACCAGATGTGTTGAGTCAATGATCCATCTCACTTTCGTCATGATGCCCACAGCATCACCGATGCCAGCCATCAATTAATTTGTTTCACTGCACGTGACATGAAGAAATAGCTGAACACAGTAGATACGACAAAGGCAATGGGCTCTGACCCCATTCCTGCAATAGGACTGAAGACTTGTGCTGCACAACAAGCCGTGTCCCTGGGGAAGCTGTTTCATTCCAACTCCATCTCTCTGGCAATGTTGAAAATTACTCGGCTTTGTTCAGTCCCATAAAGAGGAGTATAATTACAATCTGACCAATTACCTCCCCTCTCAGTCCCACCACGGCAGTCAATTGGTGGGAGTTCTTTTTGACAGAGCTATCAAGCAGCACAGAAATAACATGCTCATCGTGGTTTCGGATAGGTCCCCATTTGGAGATGGTGCTGCTGTGGAAATGTCATTGGATTATTAATCCATACCAGGCTAATGCTCTGGCAGCTGGTGTAAGTTAAAAACAATTAACAAAAAATCCAGATTTAAAATCTGGTACCAGTAATAGTTACCCTGACGCCAATGTCGATTTTAAATTGGAGTTTGCTTCCCCAATGTAATTTCAGGAAGTGAATCTCCCGTGGTTTCCTGGTCTGGCCTAAAAGTGACTCCAGATGCACAGACATGTGACAAACGATTCAATGGTCGCTGAAATGGCTACAAAATTATCATCCCTGTTTATAATCTGTCTCTCCCTGTCAGTGTTTTATATATATTACTGAGATCTCCACTCATTTTCCTAAACCCTATGGAATACAGGCCCAGTCGCCCCAAACTCTGCTCCCACAACAAATCTGTCCTCCCAGAGATCAGTCTGGTCATCCTTCGCTGATCTCCCTCAATGTCAGGTTTGTCCTTTATTAGGTCAGGAGACCAAAACTGCACACAATACTGCACAATTTTCGAGATGGGGTCTCACCAAGGCCCTGTCCATCTGCAGTAAGACACCCTTGCTCCTGGACTCAAATCCCCCGGAAGTGAAGGTCAACACACCATTTACCTTCCTAACTGCTTTCTGTTCCTGCAAAACATTCCTTTCAGTGACTAGTATACAGGGAGATCCAGCTCCTTTTCAATGTTACAGTTACCCAACTGGTGGGTCTATGTACACTGGTAAGTGTCCCAATGCCATTCCCAGTATTTTCTTCTGGCTTCAGAACACACGGCCCTGTATGGATGGCGGACGTCGGTGAAGATTGAAACAAAAAGAAGCATATTTCCCTTTCTAGAGTAACATTTTCCAACCTTTTCAAATTGTAGGCTACCGTTCACTTTTTCCCATCAAAAGGTACAACGTCACATCTACCCACATTGCTCTTCATTGCCCCGTATTTACACAGACACTCCACTCACCTCAGTAATCTTGGAGCTTTTTTACATCCTCCTCACTCACTCATAATCTGACATCGATTACTGCCATCAGCAGGATTGGAAATATTGCATTTTATTCCCTCTAACAAACGTTTGGTGTGTATTTGAAATAGCTAGGGCCCAAGCATGCATAATGCTATACCCCCGAGTCCTCTGCTCCAAAACAAATATTGATTTATTCCTGCTCACTGTTTCCTGTTAGCTCTCCAATTGTAAAACCATGCCCTTCTGTTAGCCACAGTCCCATAGGATTCGAATTTGCATAGTACGCTTGGGGATGTGTCAAACTTCTTTCTGAAAACCCAATCGTATTGCTTTGATTGATTCTCCATAGTTTTGCTAAAAGTCTGTTTCTCAAATATATTTCCCATTTGATAAATCTCTGTTGCCTTTGTCTCAGCCCATTACTTTCAGTTAAAATACTCTCTTCATAACGTTTATTTGCAATTTTATTCTATTCTCTTTTTCTCTCTCACCAGATTAAACTTACCTCGTTGTTTTCTTCTGTGAGGACATAACTGAAATATTTGCTGCATAGTTCTGCCATTTCCCTCTTCTCCATTCTCCATTCTCTGGTTTCAGACTGTAAAGAAGCTGCGCGTTTTTCCCCTTAATTCTGCCATTGACGTACTTTATGAAGCTATTACAAGTTCACTATTATTATCCTTGTGCATACAGTGTTCTGAAACCCATCGATTCCTGCCTTAAGCTTTTCAATGATTGACCTTGCACTACCATGCACTCATAGAAGCATAGACTCTGCACCATCAGAAATTCAGCACTGTCTCCATTCGTCCCACGAGCCCCATAGCTGGGAATGTTATGACACTTCAAGAGGTCGTCCAAGTACTTTGTAATAGCTGTGAGGTTACCCGTGGCAACTCCGTCTCCGGTCGTACATTCCAGAGCCCAAAACCCCGGCGGTAAAAAGCGATCCTCAAGTCCCCTTTAATATTCAAACACTTCACTTTATAATGTGCTCCCCCTTGTTCTCCCTCTGACTCAAAGGAATAGCTGCTGTCTATCCAGCCTCTCTATGTTCCTCATAATCGTTTCCTTCTGAATGACACCCCCCTCAGCCTTCTCTGCTCCAAAACTAAACAACCCGAGCTAATCCAGCCTCCTTCCATAGCTGATATGCTCCATCCCGGGGAACATCCTGATGAATCTCCTCTGCACCCGCTCCAGTGCAATCACATCGTTCCTGTAATGTGGCTCCCAGAACTATACACAGTATTCCATCTTGGCCTAAATAAAGTTCCACATAGCTCTTATAATCTGTGCCTCGATAAATAAATGCTATTCTTACGCTACCCTTTGCTTTCTCAACTTGTATATCAACCTGTCCAGTCACATTCAGGGATGTGTGGAGAAGCTCCCTCTGAGCTCCCTAGTGTGCTGCCATTCACTGAGTATTCCGCTGTTTGCTTCCTTCTTCCAAAGTGCATCACCTCATATTTATCGGGGTTGCATTCCATCTGCTACAAAGACAGCTGACGGGCATTGGAAGTTACTTGATGGAAGGGAAATGTTAAACCAAATGATGATGCGAGAGATTATGGCTGTCCTACATCAAGGCATGTGGTCACTCCGGACCACAAGCAATTAGACCACTGCTCGAGGGTGAATAAACTCTGTGGGAAGCTAACGAAGTGATCGCTGGGTATCTTTCTGAGATATTTGTATCATCGTTAGTCACAGATGAGGCACAGGAAGACTGGAGGGTGGCTAACTTGGTGCCATTATTTAGGAAAGGTGATAAGGACAAGCCAGGGAACTATAGACCAGTGAGCCTGACATCGGTGGTGAGCAAGTTGTTGGAGGGGATTCTGAGGGACAGGATTTACGTGTATTTGGAAAGGCACAGGCTGATTAGGGTTAGGGATAGTCAACATGGCTTTGTGTGTGAAAAGTCGTGTCTCCCTAATTTATTTGAGTTTTTTGAACAAGTGATGAAAAACTTTAATGAAGGCGGAGTACAGTTTGTTGTCTGTATGGACCTCAGTAAGGCATTCGACAAGGTTCTGCACGGTGACTGGTTAACAAGGTTATATCACATGCAATGTAGGGAGAACTAGCCATTTGGATACAAAATTTGCTCAAAGTTGGAAGGCAGAGTGTAGTGATGGAGTGTTGCTTTTCGGACTGAAGGCCTGTGACCAGCGGTATGTTGCAAAGATTGGTGCTGTGTCCATTGCTTTTTGTCATTTACGTAAATGGTATGTATGTGAATATGGAGTATATGGTTGGTAATTTGCAGGTGACACCAGAATTGGTGGTTTCGTTGACAATGAAGAAGGTTACCTCAGAGTTCAATGGAATCTTGATCAGATGGGACAATGAGCGGCAAATGGAGTTTAGTCTACATAAATGTGAGGTGCGACATTGTGGTAGGGCAAATCAAGCCAGGATTGATATACTTAATGAAAAGCTTCAGAGGAATGTTGCCGAGTAAAGGGACCTTGGAGTGTAAGTTCATAGTTCCTTTTATTTTGAGTCCCACATCAACAGGTTGGTGAATGGACCTTTCATCATGTTTGCCTTCGTCAGTCAGATCATTGAGTACAGGAGTTGAGACGTTTGTTATAGCTGTACAAGATGTTGGTAAGGTCACATTGGGAGTACTGCATGCAATTCTGGTCTCCCTATTAAGGAGAGGTTATTATTAAATTTGAAAGTGTGCAGAGAAGATTTTCGAGGATGCTGCACTGACTGAAATGTTAGAGTTATAAAGAGAGGCTGGATTTCCTGAGACATTTCTCCCTGGAGCATAGGAGACTGACGGGAGGACCTTTTGGAGTTCAATAAAATCATGAGAGGCATGGATTAGATAGACAGACAGCAGCGTTTCCCTATGGTAAGGGAGTCTAAATGTAGAGAGCAGAGGTTTAAGGTGAGAGGGGAGAGATGCAAAACAATCCAAAGGGGCAATTGGTTCACATAAGTGTGATGAGTGTCTGGAACAGGCTAGTAGATGTAGCATTCATCATTTTAGAAACAATTGGACAGGTACATAGTTGGGCAATGTCTGGAGGAACATGGACCGAATATAAGTAAATGGGACTAGTTTATTTGTAAAAACTGGGTGGTGAAAATGAGTTGGGGTAAATGGCCTGTTTCTGTGCTAAGAAATTCCATGATTATATGACTCCGTGAGACCCTTGTAATCGAGTCAATCAGATTGCTTGCCTCCAGATCAAACCATTGAACGTTTGTGTTATCAAAGTGCTTGTGGCATCAGGTCTATGGTTTAACTGAACATGAAACCGCAGCACACGTCATCAGAATATGAGATCTCTCCCGACAGTGTTCAGAGATACCCGCACCAACCAACCTCTCTGCCACATGGCTGAATACTTTAATAACCCCTCCTCCTCTGCCATGTACATGCAAGTCCTGGGCCTCCTCCATCACCACTTTCGAACCACCCGACGTCTGGAGGAAGAACGCCTCATCTTCCGCTTTGGGGCCCTCCAACCACACGGCATCAATGTGGACTTCACCAGCTTCCACATTTCCCATCTCCCCAATTTATCCCAATTCCAATCTTCGAACTCAGCACTGCCCTCATGACTTGTCCATCTTCCTTCTCATCATCCATTCCACCCTCCTCTCCGACCTATCACCATCACCTCCACCGTCATCTACCTTTCGCAATCTTAGCTACCTTACCCACAGCCCCATATACCTCGCTCTACCCCCTCGGCTCACAAGCCTCATTCCTGATGAAGAGCTCTTGCCCAAGACATTGATTCTCCTGCTCGTTGGATGTTGCATGACCTGCTGTGCTTTGCCAGCTCCACAACTCTGTTGTTCAGACAGTTTATCCCCTGGAGTCTATTCTCTTATTCAATGATGCCGGGGCCATTGACTGCCATCTCCAAATGTTCCATTTCCCATCATTGCCAGAGCTCTTCCCAACCTCATTTAACCAAACTCTACTCATCTCAGATTTAAAAGAAAACAATGAATCTGGCAGGAATGGCCATGGACCGAAGTAAGCTCAAGCACTCCTGTATTATTTAGGTGTAGAAATGTTCCTTTCTTTAAATATTGGAATCACTGGATTCAGTTTACTTCTTTGTGTTAGCTCTGGATTGAATAACAGACTCCTCGATTGGTGTTAGCAGTTCCATGGAATATCGCAAAAAGGTTATTAAATCCCTCCAGAAACCACAAAAGAGGCAGTAACTGTTTTAACACCAGGCCTGAACGATAGTTTAGTCACTGGCTTATGCTGAAACAGTATCAAAAGGGAAGGGTAGTGCTCCATGTTCCTATCAAAGACCTTGGTAGGAAGGCGAGATGTGGTCCATTTCAGGCAGCAAATAATTACATTGAAAAGCAGGATCCAAAATACAGTAATTTCATAATTACTGTCAGTCCGATGTGCTGGTGAGAACTGAAGCAGCTGAATTGGATGGATGAACATGTGGCTGGAAAACTGTTTCAGGAGGGCAGACAGTATTTACCGGAGGCATTGGGACCAGCTCAGGAGAAGGTTAGACCTCAGCAAGACGGACAGTTTGCATCTTGTCAGGACTGGAATTAACATCCTCCCAACTTGATTCACTGTTGGGGAGGTTACAGACAAGATTTGGAAGTGGCTTAGGAATGTAACAGGGATTTTGTTTTCAAGAGCAGGCTGCAATCATATTCGGTCTGTCCCCTCATCAGGATTTGTGCCACCCTTTGCTGAGTCCTAAATTTCTCCGAATCGACACACTTACTATTGTTTCTGTCATTCTTATCTGCCATGTCATTTGATCTAATGCAATTTAATCTGCAACTTGTGTTTCTATCACACCAAAATGGTAACACTTACAGCACAGAGAACATCGAACACTTTCATCGAGAGTTTATAAAACAAGATTTACACCAGCCCAAGAAAACAAGGCAATCAAACTTTGGAATATTTGGAATACGAGTGGGAACATGAAACATAGAAAAGTACAGCACAGAACAGGCCCTTTGGCCCACGATGTTGTGCCGACATTTAATACTAATGTAATATATAATAACTAACCTACACACCCCTCAACTCACTGTTATCCATGTGCCTGTCCAGCAGTCGCTTAAAAGTCTCTAATGACTCTGCTTCCACTACCACAGCTGGCAACACATTCCATGCATTCACAACTCTGCGCAAAAAACCTACCTCTGACGTCCCCTCTATACCTTTCCCATAATATTGTTGTGGTTTTGGTCGCCAAGCTGAGAGTTTGTGTTGCAGACGTTCCGTCCCCTGTCGAGGTGACATCCTCAGTGCCTCCTGTGAAGCGCTTCTGTGATGTTTCCTCCGGCATTTATAGTGGTTTGTCTCTGCCGCTTCCGCTTGTCAGTTCCAGCTGTCCGTTGCAGTGGCCGGTATATTGGGTCCAGGTCGATGTGTTTGTTGATAGAATCTGTGGATGAGTGCCATGCCTCTAGGAATTCCCTGGCTGTTCTCTGTTTGGCCTGTTCTATAATAGCAGTGTTGTCCCAGTCAAACTCATGTTGCTTGTTATCTGCGTGTGTGGCGACTAAGGAAAGCTGGTCGTGTTGTTTCGTGGCTAGTTGGTGTTCATGGATACAGATCGTTAGCTGTCTTCCTATTTGTCCTATGTAGTGTTTTGTGCAGTCCTTGCATGGTATTTTGTACACAACATTGGTTTTGCTCATGCTGGGTATCGGGTCCTTCGTCCTGGTCCTTTGTTGCCTGAGAGTGGTTGTTGGTTTGTGTGTTGTTATGAGTCCTAGTGGTCTGGCTGTCAGTTCAGAAATATTCTTGATGTATGGTAACGTGGCTAGTCCTTTGGGTTGTGGCATGTCCTCATTCCGTTGTCTTTCCCTTAGGCATCTGTTGGTGAAATTGCGGGGGTATCCGTTTTTGGCGAATACATTGTAGAGGTGTTCTTCTTCCTCTTTTTGCAGTTCTGGTATACAGAGTGTGTGAAGGAGAGAAGGATGGAGGGATAAGATGTGTGTTTGTAGCTGACTGTCAGCAAACAGATTCCAGGCCCTGTAGACAGGTTTCTGTGATGTGTAAGGGGCAACCCGCAGGCTGAGAGATGCACAGCAAGATCCCATAGACAGTCGGCTGTGCGACCACTGAGGGATTTCCTGTACACTCTGACAGAACACTCCCCAACCACTCACACCACCTCCAGAACAACCCCCAGGCACCCCTCCCCTCACACAGACACACATAGAGGTTGACATTGGAATTCTGCTCAGCAAGATCCCATCATCCCATGCTGAGGGACATTGTGAGGGTGTCTGTACCTTCACCATCTACATTCAGAACCACCTCCCACCCTCATGCCTAAATTTGGGAAGTGTGGCCAACTGCTACTGGAAAAGAAAAGGATGAAGGCTGTTCCCGCACAGCAAGATCCCACAGACTGCAACGTGGAAACTGGCCTCCCTGTTAAGTTACCAACAAATACTAACCTCCCCCATTTCAACTCCGGGGCTGGATGGAGACACAGGGAAATCAACCCTCCCCCTACCCTGTCCCGTTACCCTCAGCTCTTCAATAAGCTACGTTCGAGTGGCGCCTGCACATTCCATTGAAACCTCACTGCCCCGTGGTCCTGTCCAAAACACAGATATGGCCGTCCAATGATCACAAAGCCTCACGCAGTCTCAGGACTCCTGACCTACCCATCCTCCCCACCCCCCAAAACAATCGCCCAGAATGGGCTAAAGTTGCAATGCAGGGACCACTGCACAGCAAGATCCCACATGTAGTCTCACTGCGTTCCAATAGGAACACATCATACCCACACATTTGGAACCCAGACGCTGCACCATCTCTGTGTGTATCTCTCTGTCTCGTTCTCTCTATCCCAGGCTGCCAACTTCACTCATGGGCTGAAATATTCAGTGTCTGAACACTGGAGACCCCCACCTCCTCACCCCCAGCCCTAGTGTCTATTCACTGCCCCCACATCACCCACCCCTCCCTACTCCAGCCCTCTGATCCCACTCCCATCCTTCCCTTTCCATGCTCTCCCTCTCTCCCTCTCTCTTGCCCCACACTCTCTCTGATTCCATCCTCTGTCTCTGAAATGTGGTCGCTCCCGTCATTTTGTAAACCTGACGCGTCACATCGCACCCTTGAGGGTTTAAAATGATCTGACGGTCTGGAGAGATTAAGGGGATCAGGGGACCGACCCAGAGTCAGGAATGATGATGAAGAGAGGGAACGAGGAAGACAGAGAGAGGAAGGCAGAAAGAAAGACCCAGACCATGGACAAAGAGAAAGGGAGGGAGACCCAGACTGAAGGAGGTGCAGAGGGAAGGAGATTGACAGAGCGAGAGAGAGAGAGAGAGAGAGAGAGAGAGAAAATGTAAAATCCAAGCCTCTGTAAACTACATTTTGACACAGAGCAACTTGTTGCAATGTGGGAGACTCTGCAGGTGATTTGAGACACAGCAAGATCCCACAAGTAGCAGGGTGACCGCAGACAGATTGTGTATTTCACTGACACTGGTTAAGGGTTCAAAGATCCTGTTGTTTGACAATTTCAAATCACTTCCCTCTCTCTCTCTCTCTCTCTCTCTCTCTCTCTCTCTCTCTCTCTCTCTCTCTCTCTCTCTCTCTCTCTCTCTCTCCCTTTCTCTTGCTTCTCTCAGTCTCTGTCTCCACCCTCCCCTTCTCCATCTCTAATTGTTTTCTGTCTCTCTCTAATTTAATCGTGTCCATGGTAATATTTATCTCACCTTTTAAAAGACAGCAGCATTTATATTTGACAATATTCCCTTTTATAAACCGACACTGTTTCCCAGTAGTCTCTGTGCCAGCAATGCTGTGGGCCATTGACGCACAGAGAGATCCCACAGCGTACCCCCTTCCTGCTCCAAAATGTGCTCCAAACCCACTTATCTCTTCAAAACGAGAGGATGGATTTCTTTAGAACTCCTGTTTTTTTTTTTTTAAATCAACCCCTCCTTCCCAGGATGTAATTTTGTGGATGGTACTTTTTAGAAGGAAGCGATTGGAGCTGGGTGGTGACGGGATATTGAAGAGCCCCGTTCTCTCCCCCCTCTCCCAGATCCTGTCTCCCTTTCCCAGCCCAGCTACAAAGACACATCTTATCCCTCTATCTCTCCCTCCTTCCCACACAGTCTCTCTGTACATCTTGTGTTCTTTTACCCCTTTGTCTCAAAAACAATCACCTTGTGCTGCAAAAATTTCCATCCCCCCACCTCAAATAACCACGAGTCATATTGCTTTGTGTGGGACGGTTGAATTGTTTAAAAATCAACAAAAGAAAGCTGGAGAGGGTGTGAGAGAGGGGACAGAGAGAGGGAGAGAGAGAGAGATCCCCTCCCAGATACTCAGGGATTGGGCCAACCTGGATCTTCTTTATGTGATTATCACATTTGGTCAGCCTTGCTACAATGTAGGCCACTCTGCAGGTGATTTGAGATACAGCAAGTTGCCACAAGTAGTATTACTCTGATATTAGAACAAGTCTTTGGAGAGAGTTTCTCATTTATGGTTTAATACCCTCCTTGGGAAGTCCTGTCGGTCAGACACTCCCTGGGGATTGATGTGTTTGTGTCAAATCCCAAGGCCCCAGTTACTTTAGCCCCAGGCTTCAAACCTGTTTTAAAATTCCCTCCAGTCTGAAACCCTCATTACCCTCTATCCTGTCTCCTGTCTCTGAGCCAATGGCGTACTCATTCTGTTACTAACCCTTCAGTCTCAACTCGATCCCACAAGTAGCAGTGGGACCACAGACATATTGTGTGTATCACTGATGCTGGTTGAGGGTTCAATTCTGGCTTAAGGATGACAAAGATCCTGCTGTTTGACAAATTCAAACCACTTCCCACTTTTTCTCTCTCTCCACCCTCCCCTTCTTCATCTCTAATCTTTTTTCCTTTTCTCTGATTTAACCTAGTGGATGGTAACCTTTTAAAATACTGCAACATTTATATTTGACAATATTCCCTTTGATAAACAGTTTCCCAGCAGTCTCTGTGCCAGCAATGCTGTGGGCCATTGACGCACAGGGAGATCCCACAGGATACTCCCTTCCTGCTCCAGAATGTGCTCCAATCCCACTTTCTGTCCAACAAGAGACTGTGGCTATCTTTGAGACTCCTGTTTTTTAAAAAACAATCACCCCCTCCATCCCAGGATTTAATTTTGTGGATGGTACTTTCGAGAAGGAAGTGATTGGAGCTGGGCGGTGATGGGATGTTGGAGAGCCCCATTCTCTCTCACCCCCTCTCCCAGATCCTGTCTCCCTTTCGCAGCCCAGCTACAAAGACACATCTTATCCCTCTATCGCTCCCTCCGTCCCACACACATTCTCTGTCTTTGTCTGCATCTTGTCTTTTTTTACCCCTGGGTCTCAAAAACAATCACATTGTGCTGCGAAATATTTCCTTCTCCCCCACTTTAAGTAACCACAAGTCACACTGCTGTGTGTGGGACGGTTTTATTTGTTTTAAAAATCAACAAAAGAAAGCTGGAGAGGGTGTGAGAGAGGGAACAGAGAGAGAGAGAGAGAGAGAGAGAGAGAGAGAGAGAGAGAGAGAGAGAGAGAGAGAGAGAGATCCCTTCCCAGATACTCAGAGATTGGGCCAACCTGGGTCTTATTTATGTGATTATCATATTTGGTCACCCTCCTTGCAATATAGGCCACTCTGCAGGTGGTTTGAGACACAGCAAGATCCCACAAGTGGTATTACTCTGATATTAGAACAAGTCTTTGGATAGAGTTACTCATCTAAGGTTTTAATTCCCTCCTTGGGGAGTCCTGTCTGTCAGACACTCACTGGGGATTTATGTGTTTGTGTCAAATCCCAGGGCCCCGGTTATTTTAACCCCGGGCTTCAAACCTGTTTAAAAAACAACAGTGCCCCAAACTGACAGGAGCCAGTTAACCAGAGGCCCCTAAATTCCAGGGTCCCCAAAAGGAGATTAATCCTTGGGGTAAGTAAACTCTCGACCAGGCCTCAGGACGGTGTCCCCTCTGGAGAAAGGTCTCCTGATCCTAAAGTTTCTCTCTTTGAATCTTCAAGTGGCCCGTGGCAGGATAGAGACAATATTAGTTGAAAGGCAAAGAAGGAAAATCATTACAGAGTGATAGCACAGCAAGATCCCCTCTCAGTGACACAATCTCTCAGCAACATCCAAACACAAACACATGGGCAATGAGCTGAGTTTTCATGCTCAAGCGTTGGAAAAACGTTGAAATGATGGGTTAGCTAATTAAACCCCTTACTGCCTGCAGTGACAGCATTGGGGCAGCAGGTGCACAGCAAGATCCCACATGCAACAATGCAGCAGCAGCTAATTACTCTGATCATTTTCCCCCCTCTGTGATGCTGCTTCAGTTTAATTATTTCCTGTCACCCCAGAATCAAACATTGCAACGGTTTCACAATCTCAAAATGCCTCTTCCTCTTGATCCCGTTCTGTTTCCCCAGCTCCCTCAATTTTTTTAATCTTTTCTCTCACTCTCTTTCTCTCACTGCAAAGTTTTCTCATCCTGCCCTCTCGATAACCCACCTTACTCTGACTTTATGACAAGTCTTCAGAGAAGGTCAGATCATTTGGGTTTTAATTCCCCCCTCAGGCAGTCCTGCTCTCAGATCCTGGGAATTGATATACTTTAGTAGCAGGCTTCAAACCTGTTTTTAAAATGACAGGGCCGCAATCCGACAGGAGTCAGTTAACCAGAGGCCCCTAAAACCCAGGGTCCCCCCCAGAGAATATTAAACCTCGGGGTCAATAAACACACAACTCAGGTCAGCCCCCACAGGGTGCAGCCTGTCAACCAGGCCTCAGGCCCGTGCTCTCCCTCTGGAGGTTGTTCTTTCCCGGCCTCGAACATTTTGGATCTTCACGTTGCAGATTTCCAAAGAAAGTTTCTTCAGGATAAAAGACAGAAAAGATTAGTTGAAAAGGGGAGCGAGAGCATTTTGAAGGAAAGTTACACAGCAAGATCAGAGTTTAAAAGCACCCATGCCCATTCCCAATATATTAATGTATCTAACACAGTCAGCAATTAGGATGGAACATGGTGTGGGAGCAGATCTTACCGGGGTTTGTAGGACGATCGTGAGGGAGAGGCATCAGATTATTACACTTTGCAGTGACCTGGGATCAATTGCCTTTTACTGAAAACAGCTCCTAACTTGTATGTGCCTGTCGCTCCCTCCAATCTGAAACCCTCATTACCCTTTATCCTGTCTCCTCTCTCTGAGCCAATGGCGTATTGATTCTGTTACTGACCCTTCAGTCCCACGGGCACCAATTTTCCTCACAATTCCAATTGGAGACCTTCTCTCATCCACGTGAAGGAATTGGACTCTGACAATTCCATTTACACTGTCTCCCATCAATCTTCAGAGGAACCATATCGCAGAGGTTAAACAGTGTTCCCAGCAAACAGTCCCAGCGCAGAGGGAGCACAGAGCTCCATGCAACGTAAAGCTCCCATTAAACTGTCCCCATTTAAATCTCCAGGGTAGGTAGAGGATGGGGATAGATACAGAGTAAACCCCCCTCTACACTGCAGAATTTCAAATTCCCAGGCCATTTTGAGCTAGACGTTAGGTATTGATTAAGTCTCCCACTTTCCCCATCCTGTTCACATCAAACTCAATCAGGATACCTCCGTCACTGGGTTAGATACAGAGTATGTGTATGTTTGGATTCAGCCCCAATTCAGTTGGTGATGATCACGGCCTTGTTAAGTGTGTTTGGGAATGGGGAGGGAGCTGCAAGCAGAGTGATGCTGGGATAGTGGTGAGCATAGCTGCCTTCCAAGCATTTGACCTGGGTTTGATTCCCAGCCATCGCAGTGTTGTGGTTTGTCAGTAGCCTCCTAAAGGTAAGGCACTGGGATAAATCGAGGAAATAAATCTTTCATTCCGTGGTAAAACGGATCTGACAGATTGCTCCTTGCTTTTCCTGGTGATCGTTTCTGTGAATTGCAGTGTGGGACCGGGCAGCAGTGCTCGGCATCTCAGAAGCTTTCCCCTCTGCTGCTTCCCATTTCTTATTGAAATCTTGGTTGCAGCACAAGGATGGGTTTGTTCTGTTCAAAAAGTGAGAGACTGCTCCCGTCAGGAACCTGAAATAATTACAGAAGCCGCTGGAAACACTGAACAGTTCCAACAGCTTCTGTAGTGGTGGGGAGGGAGGATTAATGTGTCAAATCTACGCAAGGATAAAATAAACTCCAGCCTCAAAACAATCAGAAATTCTGACTCTGCAAACATCTTTGTAAATCTTTTCTGAATCTTTACAAGTTTCACAACTTTCTCCCGATAGCAGAAAGACCAGAATTGTGTGGTTTGGAATATTACTATATTCGAATATTTGCTGTTTATGGTTAAATAATGTTCATTTAGTTAAGTTTTCCAATCGAGTTCGGTTTGTGCAATCTTTCTTTCTTATATTTGTGTAACAACGAGAGTGTGGAGTAAGATGTGTTTTGATTCAAGCCTGGCAGTTTGACCAATCGCATTATAACGCCTTACACTTGCCTTCAGGAAATCAAGAAAAGGGGTCTAGATCATTTTCTTAAGGCAGAGGAGTTTGGTCTGGTTCATAACATCCTCAACGTCTTCAATACATGTCCCCACAGCCCTGAGCAATGATGTTTACAGATTAATGGAGGATACACAGACACATTAATTGTTATTATCTTGGACAGGAGTCATTTGGGAATGATATTCCTCAGACCGTCTACTCTCAGCTCGGCCAAGGATAAAGGCCAGGAATCCGGCACAATTGGGAAACAGCCCATTTCCCGGGAGACTGAGAGGTCATTGACAGAGCGGGAGCTAGCGAGTCAGGAACAGAATAACAGGGACAGTCCGCTCTGTTCACTGACCCTTCACCCCTCACTGAATCCAATGCCAGGAATGACTGCTATTGGTCAGACTGACAGAATGTGATCAGATACACGCACTGTCCTTCCAAATCATCAATATCGCCCAGCTCCCACCCTGTCTCAACTCATCTGCCCCTCTGCCATCTTCAATATTTTAATCGGGGCAGCATTAAGCGCCATGCTTTGAGCCGAGCTGTCTTACCTTCAGTACTCTGTCTCTAAACAGCTCCAATTCCCCGATCACTCTCCGGTTTAAGATGCTCCTTGGCATCTGCCCCAGTGAATGATGTAGACCGTCACTTGATCCAATGTCCTTTCCGTTGGTCAACGTCTCTGGGTTTACAAACACAGTCCTGCAGATCCAGGAGAGCTGAACCCCAACATGGAGATTGCTGTAGAAACTCGGCAGGCCCGGCAGCATCTGTGGGGAGAAAGCAGGTGGAACCTTTCAAATCCAGTGATTCTTCTTCAGAACTGAGGAATTCTGCTGCTGATGCTGCCAGACTTGCTGAGCTTCGCCAGCTATTTCTGTTTTTATTTCAGCCCCAAATCAATTGGTGATGATGCCAGTGTTATTAAGTGTGTTTGAGAATAGCGAGCATCCAGCTGGCAGGGTGATGGGGGTATAGTGGGTAGCATTACTGCCTACCAAGCAGTTGGTATGGGTTCAGTTCTCAGCCATCGCACGGTGGCATCTTTGAAGTGATGTTCAATGGAAAACCCCGAGATGAAGTCAATGAGATCCATCTATAAGAAGTTTTCCAAACGTTTCAGGATGGGATACCAGCTGCTGTTACACTTCCAGAGCTGGCAAAACTCTGAGAGTTTCTCTAAATGGTTATTTCAACAGGGAGTGATTAATCCAGGAGAGTCAGCATGGGTTTCTCAGTGAAGGCTGTACCTTTCTCAATTTGGGAGAATTTCTTTGAAGGAAAAAAGATTGATCGATGGACAGAGTTTTTGTGATGGGGATAAAATGGATGATAGGAATCGTGCTGCATTTGTGTGTCTGGAAAAACTCAGTGAGGAGAGCTTAGACGCTCCGATCTAAGCTGGTTCAAGCATTCTTCAGGCACAACGTTGATTGGGCTTCACTGAGACAAACCCGAAACGCCGTGTGGCTGCTTTCCGTGCTGTCATCTGTCTCCAAGTCCCTGGCTCGATCTGACAGTGTGTTCAACAAGGGTAACTGACAGGTTACATTGATTATGGTGAAAGGACGGACTGGTGATGCCTGGCAAAGGAACCAATTGTCAATGAGGAAATAGGATTTGTTACACAACCTGTCCAACACTGACATTTGCATTGTCCTTTTTTACCATAGTCAGGTTAACTCAGGGAAATAAAACGGGGAATTACCGGGAATTAGAGCGAATTCAATGAAAGGTACGTGGTGAAATTAGCCAGGTTGTCACTGCAGAGAACCCTCACAAATACATGGAATCTCCTTCTGTGCTCCCAATATGACCTGACCTGACAAACATTTCTGAGCCAATACTGATGTCAGCAACTACTTATGAATTGGGGCCCTGAAGTACTTGAGGATATGCTGCACTTATTGTGTCGCATATAGACCTAAGCACCGAGCTTTCCAAAGGATGTATGAACACTGCACAGCTTTAAAAGAATTGTTCCAGGAATGTTGATAGATTGGAGAAGCTGGGCATTTCTGTTTCGTTTGGAAGTGATTTTATTAAAAAGATGTCCTCAAAATTGTGGGTCATCTGCCCCAATAAAATGGAGTTAAGCTAACCCCCTCCCAGAAAGGAGGAAGGCAAACGGAGATTAACCAGCATCTCTCTCGCGCGTGCTCCTTAAAGTAGGAAGGAGGAAATGTGCTGCTACCAATACAACAGCACAAACACAGATTCACGCAGGAATGTGAGAACACTGGGTTTATGAGATCCACTGCACTGACTGACCAAGATCCATTGCAGTTCATACTTGCTGCCATTTCCAATAATTCCATCCCTGAAGGTAGCCTCCAGTCTAAGATGCAATTTAGGAGTTCATAACATTTGACTAAGGGTGATCATGTAGTAAAGCAATGAAACCGGGGAGATTGATAGGGGGCATCATTTAAAAGTATATTGTTATAAGGAGCATAGACAGCAGGGAAGGAATTATATTTTCCCCTTCGTGATCAGGTAAATGACCAGGGGCATAGATACAGAGGAGCAGGGGTTTGAGTTTTCCATCGGAAGTGTTGGGACAATGTGGAACTTACTTCCTGTCAAGGTAGGAGAAGCAGATCCCTGATAGCATAGAACTCTTTAAATGTGCACTTGTAATGCCCGGGTTATGGACTTAATGCTGGAAAACTGGATGAGAATTCCGAGGCAATTGTTTCAAGGATTCTATCGGGAAAAGTGCATTTTTATTTTCTGTGCTGTAAGTCTCTATGTCTCAAAACCTTCTCCAACTCCCAGCTGGACCATTATCTTTTCAATCAATACTTCCCCCAGAGCCATTGACTCCAACAATGATCCTGACTACAATTATCCCAAATTCTGTTACTGCTCGGGGTATCTTTTTGCTTTTGTAGCATCTCTGCCATTTCAGCAACTTTCCCAGTGATGCAGCATTCCATGTCAGTACCTTTGAAATTGTAGCAACCGACCCCCCCCCCCCCCCCCCCCCCGCCCCCCACCCCCCCCAAGCCCCAACATTGAGCAAGCCGTCCTCAGGCATATCGCGCTGTTCAGCTATAGACACCATGCAATGGGTCTTGCCTCACAAGGTACTCCACTGGCTCTGCTAATGGACAAAGCTACTCTTCCATCATCTCTGCCGTTTACCTTTTTTTTCTCAACTCTGAGTTGATTTGATATAATTTATTATTATATTGTCACGTTTACCTCGGTATTGTGTGGAAAAAAACCTGTTCTGTTTGCAGTGCAGTGAATATTCCATGGAAAGACATAAAGGCCACCGGGTGATTGAACAGGGTGAGGAATACAGAGGTACAGCTACAAGGAAGATGCACAAGAAGCAAGATCAACATGAGGTTTACAATTTTAGCGGTCCATTCCGAATTCAAATAACAGTGGGGAAGAGGTTATTCTTGAACATGTTGTTCTGTGTGTTTATGGTTTTTATCTCCTGACTGACGGAAGAGATTGGAGGAGAGTTTAACCGGGGTGGGAGGGTCTTTAATGGTGTTGGCTGGCTTTCTGTGGCAACAAGAAATGTACGTTCAGTCAATGGATGGAAGGTTGGCTTGTGTCTGATCTAGCCTGTGTTCACAACTCTCTGTAGTTTCTTATGGTCCTGGTCTGAGCAGTAGCAAAGCACTTTGTACATTTCTGTTTGATCACATGAGTTTCATTCCCTCTTTACTTCCTTCCATCTACTCTTAAAGCACTACACAAACATATGTAGGTGGGACTGAATCTAATGTTCACTTCTTTCAATTTCGGTACCTGTCAAGAAGAAATCTTTTTTAACACTGAAGTTACAGTGTTACAGTGTATGCCTGGACAGTTTATTTTTGCTGAAGGTGCACTGGGGATCCGACCGAGTTTCTCCACAACACCCAGTTTAACTCGATTTTCCGCCTTCACAAACGTCCTGTACATGTTGAGTGCTCAACCGTGCAGGTACCCATTGAAAGTAAAGAATCCAGTGTCAATTCACTGCAGTTATCTTCTTGGATGTTATGTGTTGATAACTGAGGAGAATTAGTGTAGCTTTGCCGGGGTTGGCAATGGTATCTCGTTACTGTTCCCTCTATCTCCGTGCATCCATAATGTTGGTTCAACCAACAGGTTCTGCCCTTCATTCCCCATCATATTTACAGATGATTGGGATTGACCAGATTTACAACAATCCCACTCCCCTCATCTTTCATTGAACTTATACAGTCAGCATTTACTTCTGTCTGGAATTCACATTTTAACACCATGCATGATCACTGCCGAGGATTATCATCCCTTTGTAGTTGAACCGCATCTGCCCTCAAACCGACCATAAAAACTTTTCCCTCCCTTCACCAATACCCCTTTTCACTTTCATGACAATTGATTTAAATCTGCCCTGTTTTGATATTTCAGCACTCTGATGATTTGTTTTCCTCCTCATAAATTAATGCAAGGACTCGCTGTAGAGAGTTACTTCACTTTTCAGAAGATAGGGTATGGCCTACAGGTGACTCCACCGAAGGGTAATTGAATCTGAAATGTCCCTTCGCAATTAGCAATGGGTAATAGATGCTGACCTCACCAGCAATGCCCACATCACATGAATGAAAAGAAAAGAGTGGTCCAACTTTTAGTACATCCCTATCATGTGGAGTCATCCAATTCATATTATCCAGCTGTGTGGACTGTTCTTCAGGGAATCATTGCTGCATGTGGTGTAAATTCACCCTTCGAAATGTTACATGTTTTGTTGGTAACTTTCATGACTGGTATCCTGGATTCCATCTGCTATGCACCATCTGACTGTTTCTATTCAAGCTAGAAACTGGCAAGTTACAGTTTTGCGATTTACATCACAATTTTTTTGTGATGACTGGCTGATCTTTATTGCTGTTGTAGCAACAATGCAGATTGCTTGTAAACTTATACAGAAAAGAGTGATCATTCATATTAAGCCATTTACCTGTTATCCTTTTGCTTGCAGTGAATTTCGTGGCTATCATGATCCTATCCCAGGGAGAGTGTGGCCTCGTTACCTGCACAACACGCTATCTGGCGGCCATGGCAGCAGCAGATCTACTGGTCATTATCAGTGAGGTCATACTGAAGCAATTTCGTTATTATTATTACCCAGTATGTTTCCTGGACATCACTCCTGTGTGCAGTGTTATCAATGTCCTGATCCGTGCGTCCATAGACTGTTCTGTCTGGTTCACCGTCGCATTCACCTTCGATCGGTTTGTCAGCTTTAGTTGCCACAAACTGAAAACTAAATATTGCACTGGGAAAAATGCATCCACAATTCTCTCAATAACCAGTATTCTGCTTTGTTTAAAAAAATGTTCCTTGGTATTTTAGATTCGAGCCCAAAACGATAATCAGGAACATACCATTTTACTGCAGGAATAAGGGAAGCTGCTTAACTGACTCTCGCTGGATTGGCTTCCGCTCATTTGCTGTGGCTCTAACCCCACGGGGGCCATTCCTTTTCGTTGTGTTCCTCAATGTTCTGACAATCGCACGCATTTTATTTAAGTCAAGTCAAGTCCGTAAGGGACTGAGAGGTCAGAGTAAGGAAGGGAAGCAGGTTGACCCCGAGATGAAGAGTAGAATTAAGGCAGAGATTTTACTCTTCCCCATATCCGGAAACTTCATCCTTCTCTGGCTGGTATATGTTTTATATATCTCAGATGCACTTAACTAGTAATGACTATGACATCTTTGAACAAGTTGGGTACATGCTGTGCAATGTAAGTTGCTGCACAAACACCCTTTTTTATGTGGCAACTCTGCCCAAGTTCAGGGCTCAGTTCAATAGAGCGGTGAAATATCTAGTTTCCAGGCTTATTGAACTATTCACTGCATAAATCTGACAAAAGGTCAAAATCCCGTGGGATTTTGAAATCCCATGGAAATCCCGTGGAAATGACCACGGAGTACCAAAGGCAACCCTTCTAGAGATGCAAATCTGTCAGAGAGATCAGAGAAGATAGACTATTTAGCAGACTTCAAGAGAACCGAAATAAGATGAGAGTAAGGACACAGGTTTCCCAATTCAGGGAGCAGAGGTCATATTTCTGTCCTGAAAGAAGGTCACTGGACCCGAAGAATTAACTCTGATTACTCTCCCACAGATACTGACAAACCTGCAGAGTCTTTGCAACAATTCCTGTTCTGTTTTGGTTTAACATTTTGGGAAACAGTGTGAATGAGCTGGAGACACTGTCCAGACTAAAGGTCAGTGGAGAAAAGGAAAGAGCAATGATTTTCTCAAGACAACGAGGGGAAAGTAGCAGGAGCAGGGTCTCTGTTTCCTTGTGTCAGATGAATTGATCCAGAGTGTCAACTCCAGCTCTGCTGCTTCAGTTTTCAGCTCTTTGCATCCGAGAAAACAAACAACATTTCTGTTTTCAAAATGAGAATCCATGTAGATGCTGGACTGTTTTATTATGCTTCAATAAAACCATCCCAATTATTCATGTCATTCTGATTCTCCCAACAGTAGCTGGCACTGGCGGTATTCTGTTCTCCAGCTGCCTCGTGAGAGTGCTCGGGTGATTGGGAAGTGGGGGAGATGGCGAGGTGGAGTGGGATAATCTAGACAGATTATATCCATAAACATGATGATTGCTGTCATTAAGTAAATCAGTCCAAGGAGCCTGTCTAAAGTATTGGGAGAAAAGCTGGAGACAGTTCCAGGAACTGAGTCTCATTCAGCACAGGGGTCAATGTCATTGCTTGACAGCAGATCACCTACTGGACACCTTCCCGGGAATTGTCTCAGAAAGTTCCCAATCTCAGTTTTAAATCCGAGCTTTTGGATAACTTCGAACCAGGTCTCAGCATCAAGTGTGTTTGTTTGTGTTTAATTACTGCATCAAGCCACATGCTGTTTAAATCTTCCTACACCCTGTTCTTACACCATTACTGGAAATTTCAGAGTCAGACTTGACATGTTAACCATGGTTTTATTGTCAGTCGGCTTCATGTCGCTGAAGTGTCTGCTATCCATTAGGTAACTCCATGTGTTTTCCATCTGAACTGCGCTGTCTCCAGCAACATCTGTGTTTCATATTGGTGTTGCCTTCAAATCTGTATTTTAAAGTTATCTTGCTATAAGATATGTCAATGATTTCACCCAACCTGAAGCATCCATGAGTGTGTACGGTCTCTATCTCTGTAAGTACCTCCAAACCGGAAACGTTCCCTGTTTCAGGAATCCATCCCAATAAGCAGCATTGGTCTGTACAGCCACCTAGCAACTCATTCAGAGTGGAAGAGAGTCAATGTGAGAGACCCCAGTGATGCTGTGTGTAGAATGTGTTACAGAGTGATTGTGTGACAGAGGATCCAAAGGGATATTAATATCTTCAATGAAAGGGAAAATCTGGCCGAGAGAGTTTCACAGCAGACTACCTCCCTGTCCTTATACGGTCTGCTGCAAATAACTGACAGTGTATCATGTGCCCTCCTCCTCATTGACTCCACTATCAGTTACATTTCTGATACCATAAATCCCTCTGGATAATGATATTAAATAACTTCTCACTATTTTCAACCGAATCATTCTATTTATTAATTCTGTTCCTCCTACAAACGTGAACCACATGTTGTCATTGTACCATCCTCCACCACTTCCTCTGACAGCTCATTAGCTTCACTCAGCAAGTCCCGGGGATGACAGGGCTGTCCCATGAGAGGTTGGTTTATCTGGGCATGTATTCAGGACAATGAGAGGGGGATCTGATGGAAATGTATCCAATTCTAATGGTTGGACAGACTAGATACAGGGGGTTGGCTATATCACCTGGGCGGGTATTCTCAGAACAAGCATCATAGTCTCTGGACATGGGCTCACCCATTTCTAATAGAGAGGAAGAGAATTATCTTCACACAGAGTGATCAACCTGAGGAATTCTCTCCCACAGAAGGCTGTGGAGCACAGGTTACTGGGCATATTCAGGAAAGAAATTGATAATGTATTTTTACAGGTTAAAGATATCACAGGGTTTAGAGCGAAATTGGGAATGTAGCAATGAGATAGAGACTCAGACATGATCACACTGAATGGGAGAGCAGGCTGGAAGGGCTGAATGTCCTCTTCTTGCTCCTGGTTTCTGTGTTTCTGTCAGTTTAATGTCCTCCTGAAAAGCTCATCCTGAAAATTTTCAGGGATTACATTGGGGAAGCACATCAGGAGGTGCTGCATCTTGACATTTTTTTGCAGAGAAGATGAACAGTCAGTCTGTGGGTCAACGTGCTCCACAGGATTCCTGATACCGTCTCAGTGAAACAGTCACAGGAGCGTGGAGTCAGGAGCATTTTATCCAGAAAACAGACTTTTACCAAGTGTCACACTAACAAACTTCGGATTCAAAGTTTGCATTCTCTAGAAATAAAGAAATAGATTTACACTTAAGCAAACCTCCTGCACCTTGTGTTGTTTGTGTGTATTTGTGAATGAGTGACTGTGTATGTGAAGGAGCAAGTGTGACTGTTAGGACGTGAGTGTGACTGAAGAACTGAAAGTCTGTGGTTGAGTTTATTTGATTGAGAAATTGTGCTTGAGTGTGAGATTCTGAGAGATAGGGAGTTTGTAACGCTCTTCTGTCTCTGTGTGTGTATGTATGTGTGTCAGACTGAACATGTATGTGTGCATGTGTGTGTGAGCACATGTTCATGTAAGAGTTTGTGGGAGAGACTACAGAGGTAGCTTTAATTTGCAATCTGACCCAGGGTTTCCCCTGATTTGGGAGTGTTTGTGGACAGATCTGTATGCTTTAAATAGCCATATTCTTCCTAGACCCTGGCAGTTGTGGGTGAGAAAGTGTACAGGAAAATGTACTCTGCCTCTAACCCAGTGATAGAACTACGCTGTGTGTGTTTGATCGAGACAGTGTTGGGAAAGGGGCTGATTTAGTCACTATGTAACCCCATGGTAAACATGGCCTGGGTGTTTGAAAAGCTGCAGTGCAGACAGAGTTTTACTCTGCACTCAACCCCATTCTCTACCTAAATACAACCTGAAAGTTGCTGGAAACGCTCAGCAGGTCTGCCAACGTCTGTGCAGAGAAATCAGCGTAAAGGTTTCAGGGCTGGTTCTGAGAAAGGATGAGCGGATCTGAAGCAGTAACTCTGATTTCTCATTCACAGATGCTGCCAGATCTGCTGAGCTTTTCCTGCAACTAACTGCTGGGGTTTCCTCCATCCTCTCCCTCCTCTGTAAACTGCTCTTCTCAATGAGCGTACAGTCTTTGTTATACTGGCATCAGCTTGCTGACAACATATGAAAGTTTAGTTTCTCACTCAGTCGCAAGTAAATGAACACAGAATCCCTCCAGTGTGGAAACAAGCCATTTGGCTCAACAAGTTCTCATCAACACTCCAAAGTGCTTCCAACCCAAGCCCATTCCCTTGTCCAATTACTTTACATTTTCCTGACTAATGCACATCCCGGAACACTATGGGCAACTTAGCATGGCTGATATTAGCTAAAGTGCAGGAGGAAACCACAGCAAGCCCATGAAGACACAGGAAGAACAGGCAAACTCCACACAGACTGGCCCCACCAAAGGCTGGAATTGAACCCAGGTCCCAAGTCCCATGACACAATCGTGTTAACCACTGAGCCACCGTGCCTCTCCAAAACTCATGCCTGGGATTGGGAGCAGGAATAGAGAAAGCTTAAGTTTACTTTCTGCTACATTCACTTTCACCAGAAATAAAGATTTATGCAGTGCAACGGTTCCATAAGGCAGCTCCTTCCCAACTTCTCAAGGGCTGATGGGAATGGGGGATAAATGCTGGACCCAGCCAGTGATGCTCACATCCAGTGAATGAATGAAAACAACATCACTTTGCCTTCCTGATAGTTTGCTGCCCCTGCAGACTAACTCAATGAGATTTGATATCCCAGGACACGCAGATCCCTCTCTAACTCAGAGTCCTATAGTATCTTCCCATTTAAACTAAAGTCTCTGTCGATTCTTCCTGACAAATATCACACTATTCACCTTATAATGTAATGGATAATGCTTTACCCACTCACTTACCGTCTCTGCATCGCCCTATGTGAGGGCAGCTTACTTCTCCTTCACAATTTATTTCACCAAGAAAATACTCAATTTTAAAATCAAAGACGGTCGTGAACTGATGCCAGTTGGAAATCCCAATATCCTTTCGTCACTCTCTGTCCCTTGGTCAGTGTGTGTCTGCCTGACCCTCTCTGCTCACCCAGTAATCTGTAAATTGCCACGTTCATCCTTTTGGAGTTGCTTCACGGTGTCCATACCCCCCCTGTACAATCACAGCAAGGCTTCCTTACCTCCCTAGTCCCACGCCCTGATCATAAGTGGCAAACCATCTGAATATTTGGAGACAGCATCACATTAGCTTTCTGTGATTTGCGTACAAGGATCAGGAAAATCATGTTGAATACTGAATAAATACTGGAGTAAAGGAAGAATTCAACCCAAAACACATACAGAGTTATGGGGCATGGAGTGACAAAATAGTTTTTCAAACATTAAAGCTCTATTTGTCAATCCCTGGATGTCAGGTGAACACACAGGACATTCACATACCTGAGTCAGGTTGAATGCTCACCTCCCCCCAGACACTGAGAGGCTCCTGTGTCACACTCTGGATTGGAATCAAACACTGTGTTTGGGAACAGGCCATGGCACATGGGATTAGGACGACTGTCCATGTGGATGTTCAGAGCCAGCAACTTACAGGGAATCAAATAAAGAACTTGGTGATGAATTTTCTGGAGTTGTTCTGTTTTCGTTTAAAATGTTGACGCTATTGCATCACAGTCGAGAGAGAGAGAGAGACAGAGAGAGACAGAGAGAGAGACACAGAGAGAGAGACAGAAACAGAGAGAGATAGAGAGAGAGACAGAGAGAGAGACAGAGAGACAGAGAGAGACAGAGAGAGAGAGAGAGAAGGAGAGTGGTGACAGTTCAGAGTGAGTTAAATTTGGATCACTCCTCAGATTACCCATCCCTTCAAATGTTTGGTAGGGACATCATCGAGGCAGCTTTACACACTGCATTTAACCCTTTGATTTCACTTGAATTCACAGCTTCCTGTGTTCTGTTTTCAAGGCTCCATTTGTCAACTCAGCTTGTAATTGCTGGTATCCCTTTCAGACTGTCCTTCAGCCACTCAGTGACATCCCAGACCCTGGAACCAATGAGCAATACAGTGCAGTACAGGCCCTTCAGCCCTCGATGTTGTGCTGACTTGTGAAACCAACCTGAAGCTACACTAGTCATCTAAACCACACTACTCAATTAATATTCATATGTTCCTGAAATTACCATTTAAATGCCTTAAAGTTGGCGAGTCTATTACTTTGATATACACTTTTTAAATACAGAATCCCTGTGGAAACAGGCCATTCAGCCCAACAATTCCACACCAACCCTCCAAAGAGTAACGGATCCAGACCCATTCCCCCTACCCTCTATTTACCACTGGCTAATGCATATGAACTACACATCCCTGAACACTTTGGGCAATTCAGCATGGTCCATTCGCCTAATCTACAGATCTTTGGATTGTGTGAGGGAACCCACGCAGACACGGAGAGAGTGTACAAACTCCACACAGACAGTTGCCTGAGGTTGGAAACAAACCCGAGTCCCTGGCGCTGTGAGACAGCAGTGCTAACCACTGAGCAATGACACCACCCTGGGGCGTTCCACGCTCTTACTACTCTATGTAAAGGAACTACCTCTGACATCTCTCCTGTATTTATCACCCGACTGAAAGCTATGTCCCCTAGGGATACCTATCACCATCCGAGGGAAAAGGCTCTCACTGTCCAACGAATCACATGTTTCTATTAAGACATCTCTCAACCTCTCCTCTCTCACAAAACAGCCTCCAGTCCCTCAGCCTTTTCTCATAACATCTTGCCTCCATACCAGGCAACATCCTGGTAAACCCTGCCTGCACCTGTCCAATGCTTCCACATACTTCCTAAAATGTAGCAACTAGAACTGTAAGCAATACTCTGCAGCCATACCAGAATTTTGTACCGCTGCAACATGACCTCATGGCTCTGAAACTCAATCCCTCTACCAATAAAAGCTAACTCACGGTATGCCTTCTTAACAACCCTGTCAACCTGGCTGGCAACTTTCAGGGATCTATGTACATGGATCTCTCTGATTATCCACACTACCAATGTAGTTAACATTGGCTCAGTACTCGGTATTCCTGTTATTCCTTCCAAAATGAATCAACTCACACTTTTCGGCATTAAACTCAATGTGCCAGCACTCAGCACAGCTCTGAAGTTAATCTAAGTCCCTCTGTTAGATCTGACATCCTACGACACTGTCCACAACTCCACTGACCTTCGTGTCATCGACAAATTTAGTAACCCAAACTTCTACACTGTCATCCAGGTCAATTATAAAAAAGACAATTAGCAGTATCCCCAAAACAGATCCTACTAACTGAGCTCCTGGATGAACATTTCACATCAACCACCACCGATCTTCTTTCAGCTAGCCAATTTCTGATCCAAACTCTAAATCCCATATCTCCGTAGTGCGTCACAGGTTGCTTTGTTTATGAGAAAGAATTAGAGAGGCCACTAGCAGGTGGATGCTGGTATAGTGCTTAGCATAGCTGCCTTATAGGCAGCTCATGTGAGTTCGATTTCCGGCCATCGCAGTGATGGGGTTACGGAAGAGAATTTTAAAGGTAAGGCCCCAGGATAAAACCAGAACATAAATGTATCACTCTGTGGTAAAAGTGATCTGTCAGATTGCTCCTTGCTTTTCCTGGCAATGATTTCTGTGAAATGCAGTGTGGAACCGGGCAGCATTGCTCGGCATCTAGGAAGCTTTCCCCTCTGCTGCTTCCCATTTCCTATTGAAATATTGGGTGCAGAACAAAGATGGGTTTCTTTTGTTCGAAAAGTGAGAGAAAAAGGGGTCTAGACCATTTTCTTAAGGCAGAGGAGTTTGGTCTGGTTCATAACATCTCAATGTCATCAATACATGTCCCTACAGCCCTGAGCAATGATGTTTACAGATTAATGGAGGATACACAGACACATTAATCGTTATTGTCTTGGACAGGAGTCATTTGGGAATGATATTCCTCAGACCATCAACTTTCAGCTCGGCCAAGGATAAAGGCCAGAAATCCGGCACAATTGGGAAACAGCCCGTTTCCCGGGAGACTGATAGGTCACTAACAGAGCGAGAGCTGGAGAGTCAGGAACAGAAAAACAGGGACAGTCCGCTCTGTTCACTGACCCTTCACCCCTCAGTGAATCCAGTGCCAGGTATGACTGCTATTAGTCAGACTGACAGAATGTGATCAGATGCACACATTGTCCTTCCACATCATCAATCCCGCCCAGCTCCCACCCTGTCTCAGCTCATCTGCCCCTCTGCCATCTTCAATATTTTAATCGGGGCAGCATTACGTGCCGTGCTTTGAGCTGAGCTGTCTTACCTTCTGTACTCTCTCTCTCTAAACGGCTCCAATTCCGCACGATCCCTCTCCGGTTTAAGATGCTCCTTGACATCTGCCCCAATGAATGAGGTAGACCGTCACCTGACTCAATATCCCCTTCCGTGGGTCAACATCAACTGTATTTAAAACAAGGAATTGCAGACACGAGAGTGCTGACAGATAACACAGATATTACTGGCGAGATTTAGTAGGAGAGGCCTTATTTGTGAGGAGAACCTCTAGAGTCTAAGGATTGTCCTTCAGAACGGAAGGAATCTGATGCTGATGCTGTCAGACCTGCTGAGCTCCCCCAGCAGGTTCTGTTTGTATTTCAGTCCAAATCCATTTGGTCCTGATCACGGCCTTGGGAATAGCTTGACAATTACTGGGAAAGGGTTGGACATGTCTCCTTCCCACCAGTTAACCCGGGCTCGAACCCCTGCCATCGCACTGTTGCACTTTGAAAGCAATCGTAAACGGGGAAAAACGCCGAGATGGAATGAATGAGATTGAACTCTCCAAGGTTTCCCAAACATGGCCATATTAGGAGGGCAGAGTGGGTCCCACCTACTATTACATTCTCAGAGCTGGGGAAAGGAGGTTTAAACGCTCGGGGGGACCATATCAATCATCATTTGAAGATGGATTGATAAACCACAGGCCAGTGAGCATGGACCTAGTCAGGGAAAAACGTGTATGATGATCTTGACAGATGCCCTCCAAAGGAAGGCGATGACCGATGGAAGGAGTCCTTGTGATGTAAATCCACTGGATTACAGGATTAGTGCTCATGTACCTGACTGGGATAGTTCAGCTGAGACAAGATGTACTGGAGAAATTCCCCAAGGTTCCTTCCAGAGCAGCTTCCAGACCCACAGCACTATCTTGTGGAACACTGAACGCAGCAGATACACGGGAAAGCCACCTGTTGGCAATTCCACATCAAGTCACTCCCCACCCTGGCTTGGAAAAACATCTCAGTCCCACAAGTGCCATTGGTTGGAAATCCTGGAACTCCCTCCCTTACATCATTGTGGGTTTATCTGCACCAAATAATTGGCAGCAGTTCAAGGCAATAACTCATCGTCACCTTCACCAGAGCAATTATACCTGTGTAATCCATGGTGACTGAGCGGCACTGACCCAAACACATTAATGAATCACAAAATAAAGCTCAGTATTTGGGACCCGTGTGCTCCAGTGCTGAGCTTCTGAATCAGTTGGGTCTATATTCTAGAAAATTGAAAGGCGATTTCGTTTCAGTGTCTCAGATTGTGAAGATGCTTGAGAAGGTAGATGCTGAGAGATTAATCCTGAGGGTCTGGGAATCTGAAACACGATAATACAGCCTCAGGAGTTGCTGGAAAAGCTCAGCAGGTCAGGCAGCATCTGTACAGAGAAATCAGCGTTAATGTTACAGCATCCACAGTTCATTCGGGTTTGATTGACACCCTCTCAGAGTAAGGGGCAGGTTATTTGGGACTGAGATGAGGAGACAGCGCTTCACTCTAAGACCTCTGAGTCTTTAATATTCTCTCTCCCTGAGGATTGTGGATGCTCCCTCACTGAGTACATTTCAGATTGGAATATACAGATAGCCGGTGTCTCAGGGAGTCACGGGGTATGGGGAGTGGATAGGAAACCGGATTTGAAATCTCAAACCAGCTATGATTGGATTGACTACCAGAACAGACTGAACAGTTTAAACAGGCTGTATGGTCTCCTCCTGCTCACATTACCAGAGCTCTGAGATGTTTACTGAACTTATTCCCAATCCCTTTGGATTTGGTTCCATGACACCGTTTATGATTAAATCTCTGCAGCCCCCACCCTATTACAAACCATCTCATTCTTTCTTCACCGTTACCCGCATTCCAATTTTTCAGAAATCATTACTTTTCTAACTTCCTTCCGCTCTGCTGAATCCCCTCACCCACATAACACACGGGTTAACCTTTCCCTTCTACCTATAGATGCTGCCTGACCTTATCAGATTTCTCAGCATGGCCTGTGTTTATTTTAGAGGGTATGACATCTCCCTGTTCCAGTTCCTGTGAGAGGATACATTCCCCAATCCGACTTCTTGATATTCCGTTTGTTCACAGAGAAAAGGGGGAACGCTCTGTCCAAATTCATAACATGCACAGAAGAGCATCAATATATTGTGGTGGTATAAATAATAAAACATCTTAAACCAAATGAAATCCCTGAAGAAATGGAATGGTGCAATGGGATCTGTAAGGGGCAGGAATTCAATACGCCCTCCCCCTGTTGTTATTCGGTGTGATGCTCCTGACCCACCAATACACAGATCTGATTGAATGCACAAACAAACCCTTTCCATCCATTTCATTCAGATTAAGGTCAATAACAGGAACAGATTAAACAAGATGTAAACTTTGATGAATGTTGCATGTAGGGAGACATGTTACAGTAGTGTTTTTACAGCACTGAAAGTAGGCTGATCGGCCCATCATTCAAACGCTAGTCTCACCACCTGGACTTCCTCTCTAAACCTCTACAATTTCCCAGATCCCTGTCTGATTGAAGACTGTCTGTGTGGAGTTTGTGCATTCTCCCCGGGTCTGTGTGGGTTCCCTCCGGGTACTCCAGTTTCCTCCCACAGTCCTGAGATGTGCAGGTTAGGATGGATTGGCCATGCTAAATTGTTCATAGTGACCAGGGATGTGGAGGTGAGATGGATTAGCCATGGGAAATGCGGGGTTACAGGGAGAGGGTAGCGGGGGTGGGTGGGGGTGTCTTGGTGGGGTGCATGATAGGCTGAATGGCCGGTTTCCTCACTGTAGGGATTCTATGATTCCATGCCCCTTCCCATCTGCCTCTATGGATGAGGGAGACTATCACCTTACCCAATATCCCCTTCGGTGGCTCAACGTTTGCTTTGTTTCCAACAAAGAGCTGCAGATGCTGCAGATCTAAGAGACAGCACAGAAATTACTGGGGAAACTCAGCAGGTCTGGCAACATCTGTGGGGAGGGAACCTTTCAGATCCAGTGATTGTTCTTCAGAACTGAAGGCTTCTGATTCTGGTGCTGTCAGACCTGCTGAGCTTACTCAGCAATTTCTTGTTTGGATTTCAGCCCCAATCCAGTTGGTGATGATCACGGCCTTGTTAAGTGTGTTTGGGAACGGGGAGGGAACTGCTAGCAGGATGATGGTGCGATAGTGGTGAGCATCGCTGCTTTCCAAGCAGTTAACCCGGTTTCGATCCCCGGCCATCGCAGTGTTGTGGTTTCTAAATCGATTTTTAAAGGAAAGCCACCGGGATATAACCGGGTCTGTCAGATTGCTCCTTGCTTTTCCTGGCGATGGTTCCTGTGAATTGCAGTGGGAAACGGACAGCATTGCTCGGCATCTCGGAAGCTTTCCCCTCTGCTGCTTCCCATTTCTTACTGAAATCTTGGTTGCAGCACAAGGATGGGTTTGTTTTATTTGAAAAGTGGGAGACTGCTCCCGTCAGGAACCTGAAATAATTACAGAAGCCGCTGGAAACACTGAACAGTTCCAACAGCTTCTGTACTGTTGGGGAGGGAGGATTAATGTGTCAAATCTACACAAGGATAAACTAAACTCCAGCCACAAAACAGTCAGAGATCCTCAGTTTTACAAACATTCATATAACATTTTTCTGAACCATCAATTCACCTTAAACCCATTCAATGTGGAATAGCATCTTTCTGATTCTCACTTTGAGAGATGACCCTCAGTGAGCTTCTCCACCATTCTTTCCATTTCACTGGGGAGCCACTATCCACAGTCTCCAATCAAATGACCTGAACTCAGACACACAGAGATCTTAAAGAGTGATACAATGCAGATAGGAAGTTTATTCCATTTCTGTTTCTGAGTCCAACCTTCACTCAGTTGAGAGAGAGTCAGGTATTCAAGGCTCAAACAAGAGCTGGATTCTGCTTCTGGTGATTGTCTTCATTCAGTGAGAAGGAGAGCCGTGGGCCGGAAGGAGCTCATCATTGTGCTTCGGGTTTTCTGCTCAGTCTGCAGCATTGCAGGCCGTGGGAGCAGGGCAGTGGGAAAGGTACCTCGTGTGGACTGAAATAGGAATTTCCACACATTGTTCCAGGCCAGTTACAGAGCTCCAGGAATTCTGAATGAGGATCTGAACAATGCATTGATTGAAGGAGGAGGATCAGGGCAACAGGATAAAGCTGATGAGATTAGCAGGATTTCTCGGTCTAACTCTGTGCCATACTTTATTTTCTGCTTCACAAATCTACAATCCGGAGCTGAACCCACTCAGAGCAACATAAGCTCAGAAACAAATAATTCAGTCCAACACATCCATGCCGAACTGATATCCGATGTTAATCTCATCCTATTTGTCAGAATTTGGCCCATGTTCCTCTGAACCCTTTTTAATTCCTACACCCACCCAGATACCTTTTAAATGTTGTAATTGTACCAGCCTCCACTACTTCCTTTGGCAACTCATGCACACAGTGCCCTCTGCGTGAAATATGTTCCCCTTAGGTAACTTTTATGTTTCCCCTCTCAACTTTAACATATGCCATCTGCTTCTGGACTCCACCACCAGAGGGAGATCACCTTGCCTATTTACCCTGTTGAGGCCCTTCATGGTTTTGTGAACCTCTATAAAGTTACCCCTCAGCCACTGACGTTCCAGGGATAATAGCCTCAACCTATAAAGTCTTACCCTCCAGCACAAACCCTCCAACCTTGGCAACATCCTGGTAAATCTTTTCTGAAAACTTTAAAGTTTCACAACACCCTACTTACAGGAGGGAGTCCAGAATTTCACATTATATACCAAAAGTGGCTAAACCAATCCCGTAACATGACCTCCCAACTCCTTTACACAATTAACTGAGTAATAAAGACAAAAATGCCAAACGCCTTCATTCTCCTATTGAAATGTTAGTCCACCTTCAACGATCTATGAAGCTGCACTCCAGGTCTATTTGTCTAGCAACACCCCCAGTACCTTGTCATTCAGGGTATAAGTCCTGCTCTCTTTTGCTTTTCCAAAATGCAACAACTCATATTTATCTAAATTAATCTCCATCTGCCACCCCTCGGCCCATTGGCCCATCTGATCAAGATCCCGTTTTAATCTGAGGTAACCATCTTCACTGTCCTCCACACCTCCAATTTTACTGTCATCTGCAAACTTACGAACCATTCGTCCTATGGTCACATCCAAATCCTTTATATAAATGACAAAGCAACAGTGGACCCAGCACCGGTCTTTGTGGCACACCGCTGGTCACAGGCGTCCAGTCTGAAAAGCAACCCTCCCCCACCACCCTCTGTCTTCTACCTTCGAGCCAGCTCTCTACCCAAAGTGTAATTCTACTGCCCCAACATACAAGTTTGACAATATGACACCAGTCTCAAAAGTACAACGAGAATCTATTCCTGATGACAACAGGCGGGTCAGTTTCCCACCGGTGCTGTTTACACTTGGAATATACCTGGAGCAGAGCAACACAAACCAACTAGAGAGAGTGGCTTTGTGTAAGGAGAGTCAGTGTGGAGCTAAAATTCAACAAATCTGGTGGAATAAAATAAAAGATTAATGAAGGTAAGGACCTTCAATCTGGTTCACAAATTATTACTTAAGAGGCTGGATAAAAACTGAAGTTATTGGAAGAAATGGCTCAAGCTCACCATGGAGAATTAATGTGCTAAGATGGAAAAGTGCTGAGTGATCATAAATTACTGCAACTTGCAAACAGCAGAATTAAAATCCAATTTCCTTTTTTCTGCAAGGATGAATATTTTAATCATGTTGTTCTCTATATATGAATGATACAGACGGTTATTTATTATCGAGACAGAAAAGACAATTAATATTTTCTTTGACATCTAACTTGGATTTGGAGAAGATACTGTGGATGATAACGGCCAACAGGATTGTTTGCACGAACAAGCGAATAATCATGTCTCCAGTAAATAGCAGAAGGTTGTGGAGGGAAATGAACAGACTGAAGCCCGCTGTGATGGAGTTTGGCATAAAAGACTAAAGAGAGACAAACTCGCCCGAACTACAGAGTTTGAAATGTGAACATGGATCGAGTTGCCTTGGTGTTCATGTGCACAGGTCTTTTACTGTGACAAGATCTGCTGAAGGGGGAAATAGAAAACATGTAGGATCTTAAGCATCACAAATGACCCATTGAATAAGGAGAAAGAAAATGCATATAGGGAAAACTCTGCTGTTCCTGGGGATCTTAAATCTAACCTCAGCAGGTCAGGCAGCATCTGTGAGAAGGGAACCAGAACCCATTTCTCCCACAACAGTCTGCAAGGCACCAAGTGAGCTCCCTGATCTGATTAGGCCTGTGCTAATTAACACTGCACACAGATATTAATCCAGTGGGTCAGTTTCTTAGTTAAACGCGAGGTCCTGAGAGTAACGAGGCAGAAGCTTGTATGTTGTTCACACCTACATGATCAGTAAAATGGTACCCTGCCCGTACCATTGCAAACTCAACTTCAGCTCTGACCATATTTCCTGAAACCCAGCATGTGGAGGAAACACTGCCTCCTGGTCTTAGGTTCTTTGCTGTAGGATAAGGTGTCACTTCCTGTGAGCTCCCTCTGACAACTCCATTGCTTTTAGTTTCTCTCACATTATCGGCTTTCTGCTCCTTCTGGTTTCATGGTCTAGTCACACTTACCAAAGCTGAGGCTCCTGCTAAATGGTAAAATCTGGCTCGGGCATCATTAAATAGAAGAATTAATACAGGGGTATGAGTAAATGGGAGACTTGGTGGGAATCAATAAATGGGAGATTCGGTGCACAGTGCCATTACACTGAAAAACTGCTGTGAGTGTCAATATATTCGGAAATTAGAGCAGAGTATGTCTAAATTGGGGAATAGGGGCAGGGAACCAATAAAAAAAATTGCAAGCATCAGTTAATCAGAGATTCATTTCAGTGCATCACTAAATGAAAAAAATGCAGGACATTAATAATTGGAGAATTCATGCAGGTGCCATTAAATTCGAAGTGTGAGAACTGGGGCAGGATAACACTCAATGGGAAAATTGGTGCAGTTCCAGGATTTGCACAGGATTGGAAAATGAGAGAAATAGTCATACAGTTGTCGAGATTTACAATACACAAACAGATCCTTCGATCTAAGTTGTCCATGTGTCTATTTAAGAATTCCGGCAGCGCTCCACTAAATTGGACAATCATTGCAAGGGACTACTTAATGGGAGAAGTGGGCAAGGGCTTATCAAAATGTGAGAAATGTAACAGGGAAATAGTCAATAGAAGAATTAGTACAGGGGTATGAGTAAATGGGAGATCTGGTGCACAATGCCGTTACATTAGAAAATTGGTGGGAATGCCGATATATTGGAAAATTGGAGCAGAGCATATTTAAATTGGGGCATAGGGGCCAGGGAATCAATGAAAAGAAATGTTGCAAGCATTGGTAAATTGGAGATTCAATTCAGTGCATCACTGAATGAAAACAATTCACCAGGGCATCCGTACGTGGAAGAAGTGTTTCAGGGATCACTAAAATCGAAGGAATTGATGGAGGACATTAATAATTGGAGAGTTCATGCAGGTGCCTTTAAATAGGGCAGGATAATACTCAATGGGAGAATTGGTGCAGTTTCAGGATTTGTGCAGGATTGGTAAATGGGAGAAATGGTGCCGAGCATCGGAGCCATAAATTGAGTCGTACAGTCATAGAGATGTATAACATAGAAACAAATGCTTAAGTCCGACTTGTCTATAACTCAATTTTAGAATTCTGGCAGCGCTCTACGAAATTAGAGAATCATTCCAAGGAAATACTAAATGGAAGAATTGGACAAGGGCTGATCGAAATAAGATAAATTGGAACGCGGCATCCGATAACGGCAAATTGGTGCAGTTAGCACCAAATGGGAGAGTTTCAGTTTAGCAGAAAATGGGAGAATTGATGCATTGTAGGACTAAATGGGAGAAATGGGACAAGACAATACTTGATTCGGGAATGGGAGTCGGGTACCCATTAATTGGCGAGGGCATCATTCAATATGAGGATTGGTGTAAGGCAAAACTGAATGGAGAACATGTTCAGGACGTCAGTAATTGGGGGAAATGGTGCTAAGCAACACTGAATTGGGGAATTGGTATGGGGTAACAGCAAATGAAAGCCCTGGTGCAGGGTGCTGATAACTTCGACAATTGGAGTAAATGGGAGAATATGGGCAGTGAATCAGTAACTAGGACAAATGTTGCAAATGATTAGTGGTCCAGATTCAATACAGTGTATGATGAAATGTGGGAGTTGATGCAGTTCACAACGAAAGGGAAGATATGTGCAGGATCGGTAATTTGGAGATCTGCTGCAGGGATCGCAAGATTAGAAAGTTCTGTCAGCTGACTATTAAATGGGAGAATTGTTGCAGGGAAATACTGAATGGAAGACCTGGTGCACAGTGGAGATAAATTGGGGAATTGGTATATGGCAACAGTAAATGGGAGAATTAGAGTAGCACACCCTTAAATGGCAGAATCGGGCTCGAGCATCAGTACATGGAAGAATTAGTACAGGGATATGAGTAAGTGGGAGATTTGGTGGAAACAATAAATGGGAGATCTGGTGCACAGTGCCGTTCCATTAGAAAATTGGAGGGTGTGCCAATATTCTGGAAAATTGGAGCAGAGCATATCCAGATTGGGGAATAGGGGACAGGGAATCAACAAAAAATAGAAATGTTGCAAGCATTGGTAAATTGGAAATTCAGTTCAGTGCATCACGAAATGAAAAAAAATAATATCAACAGGGCTTCCGTACATTGAAGATGTGTATCAGGGAACAATTAATGAAAGGAATTGGTGCAGAGCAATAATAATTGGAGAATTCATGCAGGTGCTATTAAATTATTAGTGGGACAACTGGGGAAGGATATCCTCAATGGGGGAGTTGGTGAAATTCCAGAATTAGTGCAGAATTGGTAAATGGGAGAATTGCTGCAAGGAAGCGGAGCACTAATTACACCCTTAGAGATGTACACACGGAAAAAGACTCTTCAGTCCAACTTGACCACGCCGAAAATTAAGAATTCTAGCAGCTCTGCGCTAAATTGCACGAAACTATTAAATGGCAAAGTTACAAAAGGGCTTATCGAAATGTGAGAATTTGCAACAGAGCATCAGATAATGGATGAATTAGTGCAGTTCAGCACTAAATGAATGAGTTATGCTGTGTTGCACTAAATGGGAGAATTGGGGCAGGACAATTTGGGAGATATAGAGTAGGGTATCGCTAAATTGGGCGAGGGCATCAGGAACTGTGCAACACTGAGTGGAGACATTGTTCAGGAAATCAGTAATTGGGGAAATGGTGCTAAGCAACACTGAATTGGAGAATTGGTGTGGGGTATCATTAAATGAAAGACCTGGTGCAGGGTGCTGATAACTTCGAGAATTGGAGCAAATGGGAGAACACGGGCAGTGAATCAGTAAATAGGACAAATGTTGCAAAGGACTAGTGGTCCACATTCAAAACAGTGCACCACGAAATAGGGGAGTTGGTGATGTTCACCACTAACTGGAAGATATGTGTAGGATCGGAAATTTGGATATATGCTGCAGGGATCGCAAGATTAGAGAATTCTGGCAGCGGACTACTAAATGGGAGAATTGTTGCAGGGAAATACTGAATGGAAGAACTGGTGCACAGTGGAGCTAAATTATAGAATGGGTGCATGGCACCAGGAAATGGGAGAATTAGAGTAGGGCACCCTTAAATGGTAGAATGGGGCTCGCGCATCAGTAAATGGAAGAATTAGTACAGGGATATGAGTTAGTGGGAGATTCGGTGCACAGTGCCTTTAATTAGAAAACTGATGTGAATGTCAATATATTAGAAAATTGGAGCAGAGCGTGTCTAAATTGGCGAGTAGGGGCCAGGGAATCAATAAAAAGAAATGTGCAAGCATCGGTAAATTGGAGATTCAGTTCAGTGCATTACTAAATGAAAACAATTCAGCTTGGCACCCGTACATGGAAGAGGTGTTTCAGGTAACAATTAAATGGAAGGAATTGATGCAGGGCAACAATAATTGGAGAATTCAGACAGGTGCTCTTAAATTGGGCAGGATAATACTCAATGGGAGAGTTGGTGCACTTTCAGGATTTGTGCAGGATTGGTAAATGGGAGAAATGGTGCAGAGCAGCGGAGCCATAAATAGAGTCATACAATCATAGAGATGTACAACATGAAAACAGACACTGCAGTCCAACTTGTCTATGACTCAATTTTAGAATTCTGGCAGCACTCCACGAAATTTGAGAATCATTCCAAGGAACTACTAAACATAAGAATTAGGCAAGGGCTAATCGAAATAAGATACGTTGGAACGGGGCACCCGACAATGGCAAATTGGTGCAGTTAGCAACAAATGGGACATTTTCAGTTTTTCAGGAAATGGGAGAATTGATGCAGTGTAGCACTAAATGGAAAAATTGGGACAGGACAATAGAGTCATAGAGTCTTAGAGATGTAAAGCATGCAAACAGACCCTTCAGTCCAACCTGTTAATGCCGACCAGATATCCCAACCCAATCTAGTCCCACCTGCCAGCACCCGGCCCATATCCCTCCGAACCCTTCCGATTCATATACCCATCCAAGTGCCTCTTAAATGTTGCAATTGTACCAGCCTCCACCACATCCTCTGGCAGCTCATTCCATACACGTACCAACTTTGCGTGATGAGGTTGCCCCTTAGGTCTCTTTTATATCTTTCCCCTCTCACCCTAAACCTATACCCTCGAGTTTTGGACTCCCGGACCCCAGGGAAAAGACTTTGTCTAATTATCCTATCCATGCCCCTCATACTTTTGTAAACTTCTATATGGTCACCCCTCAGCCTCCGACGCTCCAAGAAAAACAGCCCCAGCCTGTTCAGCCTCTCCCTGAAGCTCAAATCCTCCAACCCTGGCAACATCATTGTAAAAATACTTGATGTGGGAATGACAGTAGGGCACCCTTAAATCGGGCGAGGGCATCATTCAATATAAGGATTGGTGTAAGGCAAAACTGAATGGAGAACTTGTTCAGGACGTCAGTAATTGGGGGAAATGTGCTAACACTGAATTGGAGAATTGGTGCCGCACATCAGAAATGAGAGTCCTGGTGCACAGTGGAGCTAAATTAGAGAATTAGTACAGGGGTATGAGTAAATGGGAGATTTGGTGGAATCAATAAATGGGAGATCTGTTGCACAGTGCCATTACATCAGAAAATTGGTGGGAGTGCCAATATATTGGAAAATTGGAGCAGAGCATGTCTAAATTGGGGAATAGGGGCCAGGGAATCAATAAAAAGAAAAATTGCCACAAGCATCGGTAAATTGGAGATTTAGTGCACTGCATTACTAAATGAAAACAAAAATCCGCAGGGCATCCGTACGTGGAAGATGTGTATCAGGGAACAACTAATTGGAAGAAATTGATGAAGGGCAACAATAATTGGAGAATTCATGCAGGTGCCATTAAATTCCAAGTGGGAGGACTGGGGCAGGATAATCTCAATGGGTGAGTTGGTGAAATTCCTGAATTAGTGCAGGATTGGTAAATGGGAGAATTGGTGCAGTGAGGCGGGGCACTAATTACAGCCTTAGAGATGTACAGCATGGAAAAAGACCCTTCGATCCAACTTGTCCATGCTTAAATTTAAGAATTCTGGCAGCTCTCCACTAAATTGGAGAATCATTGCAAGGAACTACTAAGTGCAAAAATTGGGAAATGGCTTATCAAAATGTGAATATTTGCAACAGGGCATCAGATAATGGGTGAATTAGTGCAGTTCAGCACTAAATGGGTGAGTTATGTTGTGTTGCACTAAAGGGAAAATTGGGGCAGGGCCATACCTTTTGGGAGAGTTAGAGTAGGGCACTCCTAAACTGGGCGAGGGCATCAGTCAGTGTGAGGATTGGTGTAAGGCAACACTGAGTCGAGAACTTGTTCAGGACATCAGTAATTGTGGGAAATGGTGCTAAGCAACATTGAATTGGAGAATTGGTGCGGGTCATCAGTAAATAAGAGACCTGATGCACAGTGGAGCTAAATTGGTGATTGGCAACAGTAAATGGGAGAATTAGGGTAGCGCACCCCTAAATGTTAGAATCAGTAAATGGATGATGAAGAACAGGGATATGAGTAAATGGGAGCTTTGGTGGAATTTGGGCAAGGACGTCAGTCAATATGAGGATTGGTGAAAGGCAAAACTGAATGAAGAACTTGTTCAGGGCGCCAGTAATTGGGGGAAATGTTGCTAAGCAGCACGGAATTGGAGAATTGGTGTGGGCCATCAGGAAATGAGACCTGGTGCATAGTGGAGCTAAATTACAGAATTGGTGCACGGCAACAGTAATTGGGAGAGTTAGAGTAGCGCACACTTAAATTGTAGAATCGGGCTCGGGCATCAGTAAATGGAAAAATTAGTACAGAGATAAGAATAAATGGGAGATCTGGTGGAAACAATAAATGGGAGATCTGTTGCACAGAGGAGTTGCATTAGAAAATTGGTGGGAGTGCCAATATATTGGAAAATTGGAGCAGAGCATGTCTAAATTGGGGAACAGGAGCCAGGGATTCAATAAAAAGAAGAAATGTTGCAAGTATTGGTAAATTGGAGAGTCAGGACACTGCATTACTAAATGAAACAAAAAATCAGCAAGGCATTCGTACGTTGAAGACGTGTGTCATGGAACAACTAAATGGAAGGAATTGATGCAGGGCAACAATAACTGGAGAATTTATGCAGGTGCCTTTAAATTCTGAGTTGGAAACCTGGGGCAGGATAACACTCAATGGGAGAATTGGTGCAATTCCCGGATTTGTGCGGGATTGGTAAATGGGAGAGTTGGTGCAGGGAAGCGGAGCCCTAAATAGTGCCTTAGGGATGTACAGCTGCTAGATCTCCCACAACAGTGACTACACCTCACAAGGACTTCAGTTGCCATGAAGCACATTCCGAAATCCTGAATGTGTGAAAAAACATTTATAAATACAAATCAAGCCTTAGCAATGAATAAAAGACCCAAGAACAGGGCAGGAAATGGTAATCTATCGGTCTCATCTCACCGGAGAGAAATCAGGGGGAAAAAAAACTATGTTTTTGATGTGATTGATACATGAACAATTAAAGAGACAATTTACACCGAATGAAGTAAGCCACTGCTGACAGAATGAACACAGTTCAGTTCTGGATGCAATAACAGCAGAATACTATCACATGTGACCTCACTGGAATGTGTGTGTCACCATAGTCTTACCAGACCATGAGGGCTGCTCTCTTCATTACAGAGAGAAGTGACTCATGGTGATTTGACCAAAGGTCCAGACCTCGGGCTAGGGAAGAATTTTGAGAACGAAAGTCCTTCAGGGTAATCTTAAACTGGTAATGAGAACTGAACTCACGCTGTCCACATCACACTGCTCTGTAAACCAACAATACAGCCAACTTAGCTAAACTGATTCCCCCTAACTGGAGTGTCACATGTGGGGATGAATAATTGAATCCCTTGCTACACACAGTGCAGGTGAACGGCCTCTTCCCACAATGTGTTTGTTGATGTTTCATCAAATCATTGCTACTCATAAAGCTCTTCTCACATTCAGAGCATTGACATGTTCTCTCATTGATGTGAACAAAGCCATAGCTGCTGAGGTTGGAGAACTGAGTGAACCCCTTCCCACACAAGGAGCAGGTAAAAGTTGTGAATGTGCTGGTGCTCACTGAGTACAGATGACGAAGTGAATCCCTTCCTTCACCCAGTGCAGGCGGACAGTCTCTCTCTCTAGTATGGCCACGTTCGTGTATTTGAAGCTTTGCTGATTTAATAAATCCCTTCTCACACACAGAACAGATGATTGGTGTCTCTCCAGTGTCAACTCAACGGTTGACATTGGGCTGAACTGGGAATTTTATTCCTTCCCAAACAGTGCAGACAATGCTTCTCTCCCGATGATGAAAACGTTTGTCTGACATTAGGCTGGATCCCAAAGTGAATACCTTCCCACACATGGAACAGCTGAATATCTTTTCCCCCATGGGAACAGGTTGATGTTAAATTATGGCTGA